>NC_081307.1:26706296-27015648 GCF_030435805.1 Mustela lutreola | reverse complement strand
GCTTAATTGTCCTATTTTTTTGAGGTTAGTAAAGCTGTAATCTCCTGAATTAATGGAAACTATTTTCACTTCCTAGAGATTATGAAATTTTGTTTATATGGAACATTTAAAATAAGCATAAAAAATAAAAACATTATCTCACTAGAAAATTTGTGACTTTGGAAAATGGGGAAAATTAAAAACTAAAAACGTTGGTTGCTTTTTTCTTACCAAAGTTAGGCAAGTCAGTTCCGTTGCATTATTTTGTTCCTTTTTCAGTCATTCTTTAAATAAATTGTGATCAAATATGTATAATACAAAATTTGCTGTATTAATTTGCCTCTTTTTTTAAAAAACTGTATTTAAGATGTGGTTTAGGAAGCTACTATGGCACATTAGGTGGTCCCGTGCCATTCTTCAGTGCACAGTCAAAACCCAGAGAAAAATATGAGGCACCTGGAAAGAATTTATACACAAACCCAGGAAAGAAAGGAACTGGATATGGGTAAGATGTTTTTCATACTTTCATATAATTTGTTTTGAACTTAAATTTAAATTTCTGAATCCTAAAATCACCATTACTTAATTTCCTCCCTTAGCTATGCAAATATTACCATTGGTAAGCAGTTTTCACACTCTGCTGATTTCTATGATGCACCGAAACTAAATTATAAGGTAAAATAATCTATTTTTAACTTTCTTCAATCTTTGTTAGTTGACCTAGAGAACTCATTTGTGATCTAATTATGCATTGTTTTATTTTATCAGTGTTTGTTTTACTAGGGCAATGGTAGACTGATACTCATGATTTGTGATAATTTTACCTTTTTGATATTGATATCCATATCTTGCTATATATCTTTTCACTCTTCCCAGGATGAGCTTTTAACTCCTGGTATAGTTTATCACATCAACCTTATATCTCTCTCAACTGCTATGAGACTTCAGTTAACTTGGCCTGATCAGCTATGTCCTATTTTGAGTAGAAGAGCCATGTCTCAAACCTTAGCCATATTCCCACTACACCCTGGTATCTTGTGGCTAATGCAGTAGCGGCAGTACCTGCAGCCTAGTCGAGCCATTATGATCAATGAATGCAATGCAGGAGTGATAGGGAGAGAGGAGAATGTCAAAGGAAGAGAATGGGTGAATAGTGAATACCTACAGAAAAGAGAGTGATAGGATGGGAGGAAAGTACTCTATTTAATGATAGAAATAAAAGCTAAATGTGCGCGTATATGCCTCTATACGCATTTTATATAATATTTGACTTTGAATGAAACATAGTCGCTTATATAGACAAAGCCTGTATGGGAATGAGTAGGGGAAACCTTATAAATTTTGGAGCAGTATTAACATAATTTAACAATTTCAATATAACTTAGAGGAAACTGGCATTAATGAAAAGTCAAATTCGTTTGGACATTAAACAATAGAACTTAAATGGCAACATTTTATTAGTTTTTGTTGTTGTTGTTGTTGTTTTAGGCATGCAGTTTTCAACAATTTTTCCGTGGTGACTTTAAGCAGCAGTAGGGCCACGAGATAGAAGGATAGTGGCCATTTTTGCAAAGGGGTGTGTCCAAACCCAGGAAAAGTTTTCTATTAAATTGGGCAGAACCTTGGTCATTTAACAAGCATCTTTGTTGCTATGTATGGATTATCACAAAATTATGTATAAGCTACTTTTCATCTGTAGGAATAGTAATAACATACAAATATACACAAAGCAGTTTTATCAGTGACTCAGTAGTCTTTTTTTTTAAGATTTTATTTATGTATTTGAGAGAGAGAACGAACGGGGGAGGGGAAAGGGATAAGCAGACTCCCCACTGAGCAGAGAGCCCAACTCAGGACTTGATCCCAGGTCCCTGGGATCATGACCTGAGCCGGAAGGCAGTCACCTAACCGATTGAGCCCCTTGGCTGCCCCAGTAATTAGTCTTATCCGAAACTTTATGTGCATAAAATACTTTTCTCTCCTAATAGTAAAGTTCTGCTCTTATTTTCAGAACTTATTATTTAAAAGTCAGAAATTTTATGTATTTTTTTAGAATTTTAAAGAGCTTACCCTGTTGCATTCTTGCTTGTTTCTGACAAGAAATCTGCTGTCATGCTGATTTTTGTTGTTCTTCTGTATGTACTTACTGTCCTCTCTTCTTTGGCTACTTTTAAGATTTGTATGTTACTCGTTTGAGTAATTTGATTATGATGTGCTTTGGTAGTGTTTTCATCTTGCTTCTTCTTGGAGTTTATTGAGCTTCTTGGACTTGTGGGTTTATAGTTTTCATCAAAGTTGGAATATTTTCAGCTATTATTTCTTCAGTTATTTTTTCTGTTCTTTTATCTTTCTCTTCTCTCTCAGGGACCCCTTTTACATATGCATTAGATCTCTTGAAATTGTCCCACAGATTATCAGTGCTCTGTTTGCTTTGTTTTTTATTGTTTCTTTTACTTCTCTTTTTCCTTTTCTGTATTCCATTTTGAATTGTTTCTTTTTCTATGTCCTTAAGGTCACTAATCTATTCTTCTGCAAGATCTGGTATGCTTTCATGTGTGTATTTCTAATCTCACACATGGTGTTTTTGCTCTCCAGAAGTTCTACTTCATTGGTTTCTTAAAAAAATATATCTTATATGTCTCTATAGTTAGTATACAGTTTGATTATTGTTTCAATTTCCTTTTCTGTTAATTGTAACATCTATGTCAGTTCTTGGTTAATTTTGAATTACTGGTTTTTCTTCTTTGAGGTCATATTTTTCTACTTTGTATTATTAATGATTTTTGATTGGATGTCAGGCACTGTGACATTTACTTTGTTGAGTGCTGTATGTTTTCTTATATTATAAAAATTCTTGGGGCACCTGGGTGGCTCAGTGGGTTAAGCCTCGGCCTTCGGCTCAGGTCGTGGTCCCAGGGTCCTGGGATCGAGCCCCACATCGGGCTTTCTGCTCTGCAGGGAGCCTGCTTCCTCCTCTCTCTCTGCCTGCCTCTCTGCCTACTTGTGATCTCTGTTAGATAAATAAAGAAAAAATCTTAAAAAAAAAAAAATTCTTGGGCTTTGTTCTGGGATGCAGTGAAATGACTTGGAAACTGTTGGAATTTTTTCAGGTCTCACTTTTAAGATTTGTTAGGTGGGATAGGAGCAATGCTCAATCTAGGGCTAAGTGTCCCTGCTCCTGAGGTCACCCCTTTCTGTGTGCTCTACCCCGGGCCCTAGCAGCCATGTTTTCCAGTATAGCTGATGGAACCAGAACTGTTGCCAGCCCCGTGGTAAGAGCCAGGCACTGTTACCTCTAGTCTTTTAAGGTGGTTCTTTTTTTGCCTTTGAGTAGTTTACTCATATATAATTTTTTAAAAGATTTTTATTTACGTATTTGACAGACAGAGATCACAAGTAGGCAGAGAGTCAGGCAGAGAGAGAAAGAGAGAGAGGAGGAAGCAGACTCCCCACTGAGCAGAGAGCCCGATGTGGGACTCAGTCCCAGGACCCTGAGATCATGACCTGAGCCGAAGGCAGAGGCTTAACCCACTGAGCCACCCAGGCATCCCCTATTTACTCACATATATGTGCTGATTCGTACTCAACTGAATACTACAGTGCAAGAGTTGGTAAAACAGACACAATATTCTAGCAAAAGGTGATCTTTAAAGCATTGCTTTATGGTACCTGCATCAGCATCACCTGGGGGTGACTGACAAAACTACAGATTTGAGGATCGTCTAGCAGACCAAGAGGATCAGAAATCTTTGAGAGAAGAGCTTGTAATTTGTATTTTAAATAAATTATCAAGAATTTCCTATGAAAACTAAAATTTGAGAAACACTACCCAAAAGAATAAATTGAATGGTTATCCTTACCACTGTAGTGTGGAAGAGGTGGTATCTTTTGTATCATAGAAACAAAACATAACAAATGAATGTTTTAAAGTGAACCTAGCAGTATATATTTAAAAAATCTACATGCATGTTTTAAAATATAAAAGAAAAATTTAATCATTTTGCATCATTTGAATCATTTGTTACATAGTTTCAAACTCTGATTTACAGAAGGAGAATGAAGAACACCACCGTTTAGTTAAAGGAACACCTTTCAAGTTAAACCTTTACCCAAGGGAATATTTTGATACCAATCCTTATTCATTTGAGAAAACTTTACCACCAATTAAAAAAACAGAGAAGAAAGAATTACTTTCACACCCCTTTAAGCCCTCTTCTCCAGGTAAAAAGGTAAGTTAAAAAAATTTTAATGAGATTATTACACATTATAAAGAACTGTTGCTTCTTTCTGTCAAATCATTTTATTAGCCATGTAAATAACAAACTTCCATCTATGATTCACATTGGTATTGTGCACAGTAAGAATTGTGAAATTTATTTTAACAAAATTATGAAAAGTCACAAAGCCTGGCTAGTATAGGGAATAATGGAGTTCTTGAAATAATTATTTGTGACTTTAAGTGTATTTCAGTTTACAGTGAATTTTCTCAGTTCCTCTCTAGATCTTAGGCACAAAACCACAAAAATCCAGACCATCTTTTAGTTTGTGAAATGGTGATTAAAATGAATTCTTTCCTACTCTGCTGAGGTTTACAAGTGTGAATAAAAATAAAAATGCTTCTTATAGTTTACAAACCTTAGTATTCTGTGCATTGCCTGTTCATTTTCCCTGCAGATTTTCTACTGGGATATTTGTCTTTTTCGTATCAATTTATAAGATCTTTTAATGTGTAAATGATATTTTGTCATTTGTGTTGAAAATAATTTTTTTTAGTCTTGAACCTTTGACTTCATTTATGGTATTTTGTGCTATTCAGAAATTTGATAATTTGATGTGGTCAAATTTATCAATTCTTTGTGCTGAGTTTTATGTCATTCTCAGAATCACTTTCCTTACCACCAATATTATAGAAATATACATTTTTTATTCCTTCTATTAATGTTACACTTTTGCATTTAAATCTTCATTTGAAATATGTTTTGACATGAGCAAGGTACGGATTCAGGTTTTGTCTTTCTCAAAATCAGGGTTTTTTTTTTCCCCTCAGAGATTTTATTCATTTATTTGAGAGGAAAAGAGTGTGTGCAAGTTGGGGGAGGTCCAGAGGGACAGGGAAAGTGGACTTCTTGCTGAGCAGGGAGCTGGACTTGATCTCAGGACCTTGGGATCATGACCTGAGCTGAAGGCAGACACTTAACCGCTTAACTTACTGAGCACACAGGTGCCCCTCAAAATCCAGTTTTTAAGGCAGGGGGAAACTTTGGGGGAGGATGTGCTCTGTATCTTGATTGCAGTCATGGTTTCAAGGGCATATACAACTCTCAAAAGTCATAGAATTGTAACTTTAAATGGGTAGTTTACTGATGTGAATTAGACTTCAAGAAAATCGTTTTTTTAAAAAGACACTAATATCACTGATAGAATAATTTTTAATACCACTGCTTTGAAATGGCACCCTTGTCAAGTCAAAATTCCCATTTTCCCCTTCAATTTCTATTTTGTTTGATGTTTATTTCTATCTATACCAAGCTACTTTTAATTACATTTTGATTTAGTATGGTCTAGTTTCTTCTTGCTACTCTTTAAAAAAATTACATTGCCTATTTTCCCACATTTACTCTCTAGAACTTTGAGGTTATTTTCTAAAGATTTGGGGAGAAAGATGATGTTTGGTATTTTGCTTAAAAGTTAAATCTTCAGATTTTTGGGTGTATTAGCATATTTATGATTTGAATCTTCTCATCTAGAAATAAACTACTTATAAAAACCTTTAGTACCTTGTAGAATTCTATATTTTACTTCACACAGGTTTATATACCCTGCATTTTATGTATTTTAAGGCTCTAGTCAACATGTTTTTTTCCCCATCATATATTCCCTTATGTAATTTATCTTTATAAAAACATTTGATAATTGGCTATTTCATTAAGTTTTCTTATGTTCTAATGGGTAATACTTGATTCTCTTTAGATTTTCAGATATATGATTACATTATCTGCAAATAATTTTGCTCCCTCCTTTCCAGTATTTGTAGCTCTTAAGTCATGTTCTTGTCTAATAGCGTAGGTTAGCAGTGGTGGCCATCCTTTGCCTTACTCTTGAATTTACTGAATTACTTGAATTTTTTCTAGTGTTTCATGTTTATAGATGCCAAAAATAGGGATAAATCAGGAATGTATGTAGAATTATATTGAATGTTTTGGTGTAATCTACTTAGACCATTTTTTTCTCTTTTTTACTTGTTATAAGATGAATAATAATAATAGATTTCTTGGGATGAATTCCACTTACCCATGTTGTATTAATCTCTAAGTGTACTAGTTTATTTTATTTGTTAATATTTTAAGTATTTTTGCATCAATAACATTAAGTGTAACTGGTCTGTCCATTTTTTTTTGTATGCTTTGATCTATTTTGTTATGAGTAGATGTTAGCATAGATTCAAAACAATCTATATGTCCTCAGGTGGAAAACTTGAAATATTAAAATTATATCTTTTAATTTAATTTTCATGTATATTTGGCTTAGATACTGTAAGATAAAGAATGCCTTCTTAAATGGTTTATTATGATTCTGTAGAGTTTTCTTAGTAGCTATATATAATAAAGAGATTAAAATTGTGGCAAATCAGCTTAAATAGTCAAGAAAATAATTTCTTTTATGCACAGGTCAAAAAATAATTGACTTCTTTTAGTAGACTATAAAAAAGTATAAAATAGATCACATTTTCCTCTCCATTTCTGTTTCTATGTACTATTCCTTATTTTTTAAAGCTTTTATTTTTTATATCTTTTTCATCATTGACTGATATTTAATAAACTAATGTTATGTCAGCCTCCCAGTTGGACAGATCTTAGCTTTGGCCTCTTCTCTGAGCATCCTCTTGTTCTGAGCCCCCAGCTCCTTTCTGTATTAAAATATATTTGACCTAAGTCTTACTCCCTCAGTAATAGGTTCACTCCTTAACTAGATGATAGCCTGATCTGGTAAACTCTTACTAAAATATTAATAATTGACAGGAATTTGGAATATTACCTTTTTGTAAACATTTGCATTTTAATAGAGAACTCTTGTAAATTACAGTGTCTTGCCCCTTAAAATTGGCGGCAGGGAGACTGCTGGTATTTGAAAAGTACAGGCAAACTTAGTTTTATTGGGCTTTGCTTTACTGTGCTTCACAGGTACGGTTTTTTTTTTTTTTTTTTTTTTTTTAACAAATTGCAGGTTTGTGACAATCCTGTTTGGAGCACGTCTATTGACACCATTTTCCCAACAGTATTTGCTTACTTTGTGTCTCTGTGTCACATTTTAATACTTCTTGCAATATTTTGAACTTCTTTACTATTAGTATATTTGTTGTGGTGATCTGTGATCAATGTGATCTTTGCTGTTACTATTGTCATTGTTTGTGTGGGGGGTAACAGGAATACCACCTATGTAAGACGGTGAACTTAACTGATCAGTGTCGTGTGTTCTGACTGCTCCATGGACTGGCCATTCTCCCTTGGAATTCCCCCTTCCCCGAGAACCAGCAATATTGAGATTAGGCCAATTAATAACCCTGCAATAGTGTTCCTGTGAAAGGAGGAGTTGCATGTGTCACTTTATTATTTTTTTTTTTAGAGAGGGAGAAAGAGACAGAGTTGGAGAGAGAAGGTACAGAGGAGAGGGAATGAGAAATCTCAAGCAGACTTTCTGCTGAGTGCAGAGCCCTATGAGAGGCTCGATCTCATGAACCTGAGATCATGGCCTGAGCCAAAATCAAGAGTCGGAAGCTTAATGGACAGAGCCACCCAGGTGCCCTGCATGTCTCACTTTAAATCACATGCTAGAAATGATGAAGACATATTGAAAGCAGAGATAGGCTGAAAGGCTAGGAATGTTGTGCCAAACAGTTACTCAAGTTGTGAATGTAAAGGAACAGTTCTTGAAGGAAATTAAAAGTGCTACCCCAGTACACATAAATGATAGGAAGCAAAACCCGCTTCTTGCTGATGGAGAAAGTTTTAGTGTTTAGAAGATCAAGGCTGCCTCAACATTTCCTTATGTCAAAGCAAGGCCCCCCCTCTTTCCTATGAAGGCTGAGAGAAGTAAAGAAGCTGCAGAAGAAAAGTTGAGGCTAGCTGAAGTTGGTCCATGAGGTTTAAGGAAGGAAGCCATCTCCGTAACATAAAAGTGTAAGGTAAGGCAACAAGTGCTGATACAGCTGCAGCAAATTACAGCTAAGAAGACCTAGCTAAGAGAATTCATGATGGTGGCTACACTCAGCAACAGATTTTTAATGTAGATGAAACAGCCTTTTATTGGAAGAAGATACCATCTATGACTTCAAGAGCTGGAGAGGAGAGTTCACTGCCTGGCTTCAAAGCTACAAAGGACAGGCTGGCTCTCTTGTTAGGGGCTAACGCAGCTGGTGGCTTTAAGTTGAATCCAGTGCCCACTTAGATAACCAAAATTGTAGGGCCCTTAAGAATTATGATAAATCTACTCTGGGTTCTATAAAGGGAACAACAAAGCCTGGATGACAGCACATTTGTTTATGACAGGATTTACTGAATATTTTAAGCCTACAGTTGAGACCTACTGCTCAGAAAAAAAAAAAAAAGATTCAAAATATTACTGGTTATTGACAATACCTCTGGTCACCCAAGAGTGATGGCAATATACAATGAGATTTGTTGTTTTCATGCTTGTTAACACATCTATTCAGCAGCCCATGGATCATGGAATAAATTCAACTTTCAAGTCTTATAATTTAAGAAATACGTATCATAAGGCTATAGCTGTCGTAGATAGTGACTCCTCTGATGGATCTGGGCAAAGTCATTTGAACGCCTTCTGGAAAGGATTCACCAATCTAGATGCTATTAAGAATATCGATAATTCATGGGAAGAGGTCAAAATATCAACAGTCTGGAGGTTGATTCCAACCCTCATGGATGACTTTGAGGGGTTCCAACTTCAGTGGAGGAAGGAACTGAAGATGTGGTGGAAACAGCAAGAAAACTGGAATCAGAAGAGGAGCCCAGAGATGGGACTGAACTGCTATTATCTCATGATCAGAGTTTAATGGATGAGGGGTTGCTTCTTATGTCTGAGCAAAGAAAGTAGTTTCTTAAGATGGCATCTACTCCTGATGAAGATGCTGTGAAGATTGTTGAAATGACAACAAAGGATTTAGAATATGACATAAATTTAGGTGATAAAGCAGCAGCAGAGTTTGAGAGGATCGACTCCAATTTGAAAGAGGTTCTCCGCTGTGGGTAAAACATTGTCAAGCAGGTTGCGTGTTACAAGGAAATCATTGATGAGAGGAAGAGTCCATCAATATGGCAAACTTGATTGTCTTATTTTAAGAAATTGCCATAGCCACACTAACCTTCAGCAGTCACCACCTGGTCAGTAAGCAACCATTAGCACATCAAGGCAAGAATTTCCATCAGCAAAAATAATGATTCACTGAAAGCTCAAATGATGTTTAGTAATTTTTGCCTTTAGCAGTAAAACATTATTAAAGTAAGGTATGTGCATTGTTCTTTTTGACACTATCCTATTACACAGTTAATAGACTCTAGCATAGTGTGAATATAACTTTAAATGTACTGAGAAACCAAAAAAATCTTTAGCTTGCAGTTGTCTTGAACTGAGCCCCCAATATCTCTGAGGTATGTCTGTACAGACAACTTTCTTTAAATGTAAAACCAACTCCGTAGACAATACACAAATATATTTGAACTTCCTCAAAATCTAATTTTGTTAGAAGCAGTTTACAAAACTACATTAGATTGTCTCATTTTTATTTGTAGGCTGGTGGAATGAAAGCAGGAACATTTGACCCTTACCCTTCACATTCTGCTGACCCTTATGTGGTTAAATTGGCAACCCAGATTTCCAGCAAAGATGCTAAGATTTTTCACCCACCAGGTGGACCAAAGAGCAGACCGGTTGAAAGTATAATGACTTTGAATGTCAAAAGGTAGTAATATGTTATCTTAGCCTGTAAACTAAGAGAAATTGTTTTTGACTTTTTGATCCCTAATATCTCTTATTTATACATACTTTAAACAATGAAATATCTAAGTATCTTTGAAAATCTCAGCTCCTTTTATGTAGAGGCTCTCCCATGTAGAAGTTTCCCCATATTCTGAAATTTCTAATAGAAAAAGCCCAATTTATCTGTATAAACTATTCTGTTCATTATTTTTAAAGCAAATCTGTAGTATCATTATGAGTTGTTTGAGGCTGTTTAGATATTTATAGTTCAGTTAGCAGTACAGTTAACATTGTTTTTCAAGGGGTGTTTTTGATCTTTGTTAAATTATTATCTTTATGTGGGCTTCAGGCTCTCAGTAATTATGAGGAATTCTAATGACACTTAAGACCTCTTAAGTTTGAAATAATCTTTTTTTTTAAAGATTTTATTTATTTATTTGACAGAGAGAGATTACAAGTAGGCAGAGAGGCAGGCAGAGAGAGAGAGGAAGGAAGCAGGCTCCCTGCTGAGCAGAGAGCCTGATGCGGGACTCGATCCCAGGACCCTGAGATCATGACCTGAGCCGAAGGCAGTGGCTCAACCCACTGAGCCACCCAGGCGCCCTTGAAATAATCTTTTATGAAATCTTCTAGGAAATATTTTGGTTAGTTAAAAAAGCTATCAGCATCACTTTATAATACTTTAAAGAAAAGTATATTATTAAAGTATCTTAAAAGTTCAATTTTACCCAAGGTTTGAGCACTCTCAAAACTGAAAAAAGTTCTCAGGAGTTCAAAATGTAAATTAGAGAAGGACAGTCCATCATTCCTTCTTTGTTTGTGTCCAACATTATGCATAAGTGGAAGAATTGATTTGATTACCTTTCTATCTATTCACTGAAAAAGTTTTATTACAAATTAAGCTAATTTATATATTTCTAACTTCAGGGTAACCATACACTAGATTAGGTAAAGGACACCAAATTCATAATCTTTTCTTTCATTAAAATATCTCAGTACATCTGTATCATTTGTGAGCAATGATTATAATGTAAATCTTACTCTCCTATCCCCAAAATAAGACTGTTCATCATTATTTATGTAATCTGTTGTCTAAAGGCATAATGTTCTAAGGGACTAGTTGATGAAAATGTGAATATATAGAGTCCTTCTCTCATGTCCTTTGATCTTCATCCTTTGGCAAGCCTCTTTTCTATCAGTACTCTGCCCAGCTCTATCTACGTAATACAGAACCAGAGGGTAAAATCAGTATTTTCTTCACCACACTTACCCTCAAATAGATGTGTTTTTTTTGTGGAGGTGGGGGAGGGGGACAGTTGCAGGTTTTCCGAGTGTTCTTTTCTATCCATAGAACAGACCTGAGAAAGTTCTATGATAAATTTGCTTGTGGCAGAGAGAATAACATTGCTCTTTTGGATAATCAGAAGTTTATCTTCTGTTTAGCAATTTTGAGTTTATTGATACTTTTTATATTATTGTAAATATTATCCAAAAGCAAGTTTTAGCTTTTTTTTTTTTTTTTTACCCCAGGTTTATTTATTTATTTAAAGATTTTATTTATTTATTTATTTTAGACGGCTTGCAAGTAGGGGGAAATGCAGAGTGAGAGGGGGAGAGAGAATCCCAAGAACACTGCACCAAGTGCAGAGCCTGATGCAGGGCTCCATCCCACAACCCCAAGATCATATGACCAGTCAAAATCAAGTCAGATGCTCAACTGACTGAATCATCCAAGCATCCCTTACCCTAATTATTTATTTGTAGGCTGGTGTCTGCTTAAGATTCTTTCTCTCTCCCTTTGGCCTCCCCTCCCCTGCCTGCCTTTCTGCTCCGCCTGCTCACATACATGCATTCTCTCTGCGTGATATTTAAAATTGGTCCTCCAAACTAATTTTTCCCTCTTAATTTATATTTTAAGTGACAATTTTTAATCTGGTGAGAGAGTTTGGTTTTAGATGATTAATTTTTTATTGCAAAACTTTTTTTATAAGAATATACAAATATATTACCTACACCTAAAAAATTAAATGTGCATTTATTTTCCAATTTTAGGGCACTAAATACGAAGAACTACAAGACTGCTTCAGTACAGTCCTATTAGCATCTGGAAGACAAATAGCTTTCTAGGTTGTGACTACCAATAATTCATTATCGAGTGCTAACTATTTGCAAAAAACATAAGATGTGGAACATATCTCAAACATTTAAAAGATATTTGAGCCTGAAATTCTAATATTCTTCCTTGCTTTAGTACTATTACTTAACAAATAAACCGTATTTCTTAATAATTTAATATATGGTTATTGATCTTTGTTTAGATATGTGTTCTGGGGAGAATATAATGTTTAGACCTTCCATAAAATTCTTAAGTGCTGTCTATCATTTGAAAGCTTAGTCCTAATGTTGAAGAATTGCAAGCTTGGAAATCCAGGGTGAAGGCTGGGGCTGGTGGGATGGAAAGAGCACATTAAGTTCTTACCTTGTATTTCTTCCTGGAGATATCTGAAAATTGGAATGACAGCTTCTCCCAAGTGTCACAGCCCATTAAAGCATTCTTAACATCAAAAAGAAATATGGATCCACTCCTATTGCATAGATTAATGTATACACTTTACAGAGTGAGGTAAATGTCTCCTTTTATGTAGTTTCATGCCTTCTATTTATGGCCTGTGTAGAACTTCGTATTAGCCAGTGGCAGCCCCAGGATGAGTTGGAGGAAGGGAAAATGGGGAATGCCCTTTTAGTTGAGTATCTTATAAAAATACAAAGTTACAAGGTGGATGAAGTTTGTCTTTGGTGTCCTGTCATGCGCATTTGTAGCTGTCCAAAGCTGCCTCTCCTGGAACATCTCCCTCTAGGTCTTATTCCCTTGTTCCCAGATTATCTCTTTTTCATTTGCCCTACCACTTTAAAAAATACCTGTTCTTAAAAGATATGATTTACAGACATACTGTAATTTACAGTAAGGTCTTTATTAACAATCCTTATTCAATTGGGGGTGGTAGTGGTAGTATTTAAAAAAGGAAATTTATCTCTATTAATGTAATATATTGGGGAAGTTATTTTTGATCGACGGTGATTTCCTTAGTACGTGTCCTTTTGCCATTCTAGACTTCTCAGAGCTGGAAATCAGAATATATGAAGGCTGCAGTACTCTTCTTTTCAACCTGCTTTTTTTTTTTTTTTTTTCCCGGCAGGGGGGATTTATGTCAATTCAGCTGAATCTGGCTTTTAAAAGGATTACAGATGGTACAGAAAATTTTTATTGTTGTAATATGTATCTATTACACACACACATATGTATACACATACATACATACTTTGAGGGGGGAATGTCTCCTATATATATTTATTTTTATATCATTTATTTTATTTTTTAATATTTTATTTATTTATTTATTTATTTTTATATCTCATACTATTTACTTTTTTTCTAAAAGAATATTTAAAATCTTTATTTCCTGTGCAAAAGACAGTGTAGATTGAACATCCTGAAGACATTATCCAGGATGTAATGTGACCCAGAGGGAATACATTTGTCTTTGGGAATAATTTCACCAGGTGCACATAACTGAATAAAAGTCATATATATTGATAAGTGTTTCTGAATAAGCCTTAAAGATGTATTAATTCTTTTGCAGTGAGGTATATATTTTTAAATTTTATTAAAATCTAAATAATTGCTCATTTACACTTTTACCTTTGTTAGCTATAACTAATTTTTATTGATGTGCCTCTAATGGCAGTACACACTTCATATAATATTCATAGATGGGAATGCTCATCTAATACCTTACTGGAGGGTGTAAGAAGCAGTATGACAGTTGGCAGAGCTTATTAAGAGTTTACATAAATGCATTGTGTCAATTTACAGAAAAGCAAACACAGAAACCAGTTATAGGAATAGTGAAGTCTGTGGAGAAACTAAGATATTTGAAATGATAACAGAGGAACACACACACACACTTGATTTAAGGGGCATAAATTAGTTAGGATGGTCACTGATTTCATTTTTTAAAATGTCACTTGTTTATTTAGAGAGAGAGTGCGCATGTGCGAGTAGAGGAGGGCAAAGGGAAAGGGACAGAGAGAATCTCAAGCAGACACAGCACTGAGTGTGGAGGCCCACTCAGGGCTCCATCTCATGACCCTGAGATCATGACCTGAGCTACAATCAAGAGTTGGACACTTAACTGACTGAGCCACTGAAGTGCTGCAACCTTTTGTTATTTATATTATCTTGGTCATAGAAAAAATATGAAAAGAGTTTCAATTTATTTTATGAGGCTAATATAACTGAACAAGGATAGCTGGGATGGAAAATAATATTTTTCACTCATTAAAAAAAACAGAATCAAGTACTAGCCAAAGGAGTCCACATTTTAAATGATCATAAAATAAGATTGATTATTCTATGGCTATATGATAGCTTGACATTATTGGATCTATTATTATAATAACTCAATATATTAAAATGGAAAAAATACATGTTTTTCCGATAGATGCTAAAAAGCCATTTTACAAAATTAAATACCTTTTCCACTTAAAACCTCTTAGAAGGTGAGGATTAGGAAGACCCTTTCTTACTTTATAAAGGATATCTATCAGAATTGTAACTAACATTAAGCTGGAGCCATCAATAACTCTAACACTATTGGAAAATCCAGTTAATGCAATAAGACAAGAAAAAATTCCCGAGGGGAATAAATATTAAAAAATAATACAATATCATAACTTGCAGATGATATAGTTACCGATGATGTAAAAAGAAATTATTGAACAATATTAGAAATAATAAAATAGGCCAATAAACAGGATGTATATAATGATCTGCAAAAAAGATAAGTTTTTTTTTATTTATTTATTTATTTATTTATTTATTTATTTATTTATTTATTTGACACAGAGAGATTACAAGTAGGCAGAGAGGCAGGCAGAGAGAGAGAGGAGGAAGCAGGCTCCCTGCCGAGCAGAGAGCCCGATGCGGGACTCGATCCCAGGACCCTGAGATCATGACCTGAGCCGAAGGCAGCGGCTTAACCCACTGAGCCACCCAGGCGCCCGATAAGTTTTTTTTTTAATATGACAATTAGAAAGTGTGAAGCTATTGTATTTACAATAGAAAACAAACTATGGAAATTTAAGATTAAAATGCAGCTATAAAAGAATGGCCTGAACAATGTATGATGTTCCAGGGAGACTCAATATGTAAACATTCTATTTCTACTACATCAATAGATTAAATGCAGTTTAGTCAAAAGCCCTACAGAATTAAAAATAATAAAACTTCAATAGCTACTTCTAAATTTTATTTTGAAGACCAAATATGAAAATACTGGTAGGAAAATTTGAAAGAGGATATTTGTTCCAACCAAAAATATAGTATGGGACTACTTATTAATAGGGCATTTAAATTGAATGCCAATTAAAACTGGCAGGGAGAACACATTTATTTGCTGGCATTCTTTCTCTGACACTGAAAATATAACATTAAAATAATGGAAAATTATTTCCATTTCTAGAAAAATGTATAATGTAAAGGGATCATCAGAGAATAAGGAGTTTCAAAAAAATACAATAGACCAGAAAGAAAGAAAGAGCAAGCTAGAAACATTTAACTTAAAGTGTGTTTAGGAAAGACTTTCTCAGTCTATTTCTTTTTTCCTCCCACCTCTTTTCTATTCTCAGTGCTTTGAGCAGCCCAGAATTTTAACCCCAGATAAAAAAATCTAAAAGATCTTGCCTCTAAACATTTGGAAGATTTACCTAAGGAAAATTAGGGCTACAAGAGTAAGGTTTTTATTCTGGCATTATTCTCATAATAATACTTAGCGTGGTGGTTTTTCTGGAGGCCTCCATAGCCTAAGTGTGGCTCTCTACTTAGACACCTTCAAGTGAAAAATGGCTAGTCAATAGCTGTATACACATACCCATAGCCACAGGCAGCTTTTCTAGAGATGAGGGAGAGTCAGTGGAAAAACATTCCTACAGATTTACTAGCTACCTAGAAAAATCACTGCTATGTTCTGTTCATTCATAGGACTTTCTAAACTTCCCAAACTTAACTGTCCCAAATTGCCTTCTGGCCAAGGTAGAATAAGAGGGGCTGGACTTATTCTCCTAACTTAAACAATTGAAAACTGTACAAAACATACACAACCCTTCTTCTTAGACATTGGACACAGTACAAGACTGATCAATGAGAAAAAAAACAACTGCAGTTGCTTTTTATTTGGAGGCACCTTCTGGACTGGAGATGATGGAGGGAAACCTCAAAGTATGGTAGCCTTGCTCAGGTGAGACAGAAATCGGAACTCAGGGAGTCTAAAGTGTCTGGAATTTATGGGGTAGAGTTCTAGAGAGGAAAGAGCTACATAGGAAAAAAGTTTAGAATTGTGCACTGGAGTACCCTTAATTCTGCTGACACCTAAGGCACATGGAATTTAACCCCATGAAAGAAGGCAAAGGACAACTAGGGACTTGTCAGTTAAGTGGTTCCACAGCTTGTAGAGCACCAGGCATCATTTGAGAATGGGAAGTTCCTATCAGCCCATGGAGGGTCTTTGTCAGTCTCTTAGGGGATCTAGTCTGTGATAAAGGTTGCACTAGACCCACCCTAACAAAAGTTTCAAAACAAGTCTCTAAGGATCAAAATGAAACAGAAGTAACTAATCTCAATAGAACTACCCCCTTTTCTGTAAAGGGGACAACTAACAATATGAAATATGGTGTTTGCCTTCTAATAAAACACTACTAGGCATGCCAAGAAGCAGGCAAATAACCAGAAAAAAAAAAAACAACTTATCAGAAACAAGCCCCCAAATGGCAGAGAAGATGGAATCAGCAGCAAGGATATTAGAATAGCTATTATAACTATGTTAATGTATTTAAAGGAAAATATGAGCACAATGAGGAGAGAAATTAAAAGCATAACCAAGACCAGATGGAAAATCTAGAGATGAAGAAGAAAATATCTGAAATGAAAATTTTTAGTAAATGGGGATAATAACAAATTAGGCATTGCAAAAGGAAAAAAAGAAACTAGTGTACTTGAAGATATAAAAATAGAAAACGTTCAAAGTGAAACAGAAAAAAAGACTAAAAAGAAAATGAAAGGAATGTCAGTGAGCTTTAGAACAGTATCAAGTATCATATGTGTTATCAAGTCTTAGAAAGTGGCAGAGAGAAAAGGATTTAAAGAAATAGTGGCTGAAAGTTTCCAAATATGAAGAAAGACCCTAATCTAAGATGCCCAAGGTATAATAAGCAGGATAAACAAAGAAAATGCACAACAAGACACATCACAATAAAATTATTGGAAAGCAGTGATAAAGAGAAAAATCTTAACATCTGCCAGAGAAAAAAAGACTATGAGAATTCTTATCAGAAATGATGCAAGTCAGAAAAAGAATGACAACTTCAAAGAGTTCAAGGAAACTGTCAATTCAGAATTCTATATTCTATATATATATAATATATATATATATTCTATATTCACTGAAACACTTTTTTCCATTTCTTTTTTCCAAAACACTAAGGTAAAATAAAGACTTGGATTACAACAAATGTTAAGGGAAATTTTTAGGTAGAATAAAAATGATCAGATGGAAACATGGGTTTAAAAGATGCTAGAAGAGGACATGACTGGCTGGGTCATTGGAGCATGTGACTCCTGATATCAGGGTTGTGAGTTCGAGCCCAATGTTGAGCATGAAGCCTACTTAAATAAATAAATAAATAAATACAATAAAAAAAAAATTTTAAAAGGATGCTAGTAATGATAAATAGAAAGACCTTTTAAAAATGATTTTATTTATTTGACAGAGATCACAAGCGGGCAGAGGCTGGCAGAGAGAGGGTGAAGCTGGTCTCCGCTGAGTGGAGAACCCCACACGAGGTTCAATCCCAGGACCCTGAGATCATGATCTGAGCCAAAGGCAGAGGCTTAACCCACTCAGGCACCCAAATTTCTTTTCCTCTCCTGGTTTAATTTCTTTAAAGAGTCAGAGATAACTTACTATTTGTAGTAAAACTATTAAAAATGTGTTGGGTTTATAACATAAACAAAAATAAATTCTAAACAGTAGCACAAAAATGGGAGGAGGGAAATAGAGATACAAGAGTCTTCCATTGTGTATGAATTGCTATAGTATCATTTGAAGAAAATCAGTAGTTAGCTAAAAATATATGACTGCAGGAAAGCCTTTAAAAAGCCAACAGAGGGGCTCCTGGGTGGCTCAGTGGGTTAAGCCGCTGCCTTCAGCTCAGGTCATGATTTCAGGGTCCTGGGATAGAGTCCCGCATTGGGCTCTGCTCAGCGGGGAGCCTGCTTCCCTCTCTCTCTCTGCCTGCTTCTCTGCCTACTTGTGATCTTTCTCTGTCAAATAAATATATAAAATCTTTAAAAAAAAAAAAAGCCAACAGATTCCTGATAAGATAAATTGGAGAGAAAATGTAATCCTAAGTACTTAATCCAAAAGAAGGCAGGAAAAGATAAAAGGAATAAAATAGATGGGATAAATAGAAATCAAATACATAAAAATCAATTGAATTAAACATATTGATAATTACATTAAATGTAAATAGCTAAACACTGCTTTTTGAAGGCATAGATTATCAGGCTTGGTAAAAAGAAAGACCCATTTATGTGCTTTCTAAAGTAAACCCTCTTTCAATGTAAACACGTAGGTTAAAAGTAAAAGGATCTACTTAGGTTTTTGGCAACGGTGTTAGCACAAATATTCTATTTTGTAACTGTTTTAAGTCTTTAGTCTTAATTCTGTATTTAAATTGTTACAATGCTCACCTTTACTTCTTTTTTCAATACCCAAATTCATTCTTTTTTTTTTTTTGCCATTTGTAAATTTTATAATAAAGGAGAATGTGAGACCATAGTTTTTCACATTTGTGAGCATCATACTTTTTTAAAATTAATTTTTATTTGAATGTAGTTGGCACACAATGTAACATTAGCTTCAGGTTTACAACATAGTGGTTTGACAAGTTTAAACATTATGCTATGCTAACTACAAGTATAGCTACCATCTGTCACCACACCATGCTGTTACAATATCATTGACTATATTTCTTATGTTGTGCCTCTTATTCCTGTAACTTATTAATTCCATAACTAAAAGCCTCCATTTTCCACCCCTCTTCACATATTTGTCCCTTCCCCCTGCCTTTTCTCAAGATTACTTTGGCTATTCAGGGTCTTTTGTGATTCTATGCAATCTGAGTAATTTTTGCTTTCGTTTTGTGAAAAATGCTGTTGGTGTTTGATAGGGATTGCATTCAATTTGTAGGTTCCTTTGGGTGATATGGACATTCTTTTAACCCAAGCTCATTTGTTTGTGTCATCTTCAATTTCTTTCATCAGTGTTTTATAGTTCTCAGTGTGTAGGCCTTTTACCTCTTTTGTTAGTTAAATAATATCCTAGATATTTTATTCTTTTTGGTACAGTTGTAAATTGAGTTATTTTCTTAATTTCTCTTTATGCTACTTCATTATTAGTGTATAGGAATGCTGCCAACTTCTGGGTGTTTTATATCTTGCAAATTTACTGAGTTCATTTGTTACTTCTAACTGTTTTTGTTATTTTTAACATTTTTTTTTTTTTTTTGTGAAGTCTTTAGGGTGTTCTATGTATAGTATCATGTCATCTGCAAATAGTGATGTTTTAACTTCTTTACCAATATGGATGCTGTTTATTTCTCATCTGATTGTTGTGGCTAGGACTTCCAGTACTATATTGAATAAAAGTGGTAAGAATGGACATCTTTGTCTTGTTCCTGATCTTAGAAGAAAAGCTCTCAGTTTTTGTCCATTGAGTAAGATGTTTGCTGTGGATTTTTAAAAAATGGCCTTTCTTATGTTCAGGTGTATTTCCTCTAAACCCAATTTGTTGAATTTTTTTTTCCATCATAAAATGATATTGAATTTTATGAAAATTTTTCTGCATTTATTGAGATGATCATGTGATTTTTATCCTTTGTTTTGTTGGTATGGTGTGTTAGATTGATTTGTGAATATTGAATCATTCTTGCATCCTCAAAATGAACCCCACTTGATTGTGGTGAGTGATCCCTTCAATGTATTGTTGAATGTGGTTTGTGATTTTTTTTAAGTATCTTTAAAAAAAATATTTCACTTATTTGAGAAAGAGAGAGAGAGGATGAGTGGAGGATGGAGAGAGGAAGAGGGAGAAACAGACTCCCTGCTGGACAGAGAGTCAGATGTGGAACTCGATCCCAGGACTCTGGGATCATGACCTCGGCTGAAGGCAGATGCTTAACCAACTGAGCCACCCAATTCTCCCTTTGTTGAGGATCTTTGTACCCATGTTTCTTTTTTGTGGTGTCTTCTGCTTTTAGTATCAGGGTAATGTTGGCCTCATAGAATGTATTTGGAAGCTTTCCTTTCTCTATTTTTTGGAATAGTTTGAAGGAAATAGGTTTTAACTCTTCTTTAAATGTTTGGTAGAATTTACCTGTGAATCATCCCAGTCCTGGACCTTTATTTTTTGATGATTGATTACTGGCTAAGTTTTATTATTAGTAATTGGCCTGTTTGAATATTTATTTCTTCCTGATTGTTTTGGAAGACTTTGTGTTTCTAGGAATTTATCCATTCTGTCCCAGTTTATTGACATATAATTTTTCATGATATTCTCTTATAATCCTTTGTATTTCTGTGATGTCAGTTATTCTGTCTTTTTTCTGATTTTATTTATTTGGATCCTTTTTCTTTTCTTCCTTGATAAGTCTAAGAGTTTATAAATTTTGGTTATTTTTTCAAAGAACCATCTGTTGGGTTTCATTGATTGTGTGTGTGTGTGTGTGTGTGTGTATCTGTCTGTCATTTATTTCTGCTCTTTTGTTATTTGCTTCCTCCTACCCACCTTGGGTTTTGTTTCTCTTTTTCTAGTTTTTGTAGGTGTAGGGTTAGGTTGAGCTTTTACTTTTTTTTTTTTCCCCTTGTTTCTTGAGGTAAGCCTGTATTGCTGTATACTCTTAGGACTCATTTTGCTGGGTCCCAAGGATTTTGAATCATCATGTTTTCATTTGTTTCTGTGTACTTTTTAAAATTTATTCTTTGCTCCACTGACCTACTGGTTGTTCAGTATCATGTTGTTCAGCCTTCACATGTTTGTGTTTTTTACAATTTTTTTCTTGTGATTTAGTTCTAGTTTCATACCATTGTAGTCAGAAAAGATGCATGGTATGAATCCAATCTTCTGAAATTTATTGAGGCTTGTTTGGTGGCTTAATACGTGATCTGTTCTGGAGAATGCCACATGTGAATTTGAAAGGAATGTGTATTCCGTTGTTTCTGGGTGGACTGTTCTGTGTATGTTACGTCTATCTGGTCTAATGTGTCATTACAAGACACTGTTTCCTTATGGATTTTCTGCCTGGATGATCTATCCACTGATGCAAGTGGAGTGTTAAAATCCCCTGCTGTTATTGCATTCCTGTCAGTTCTCCTCTTAGTTAATATTTGCTTTATGTTTAAGGGCTCCTGTGTTTTGTGTGTAGATATTTACAATTGTTATGTCCTCTTGTTGGTTTGATCCCTTTATCATTACATAATGCCCTTCTTTGCCTCGTGTTAGTCATTGTTTTAAAATCTATTTGGTGTGATATAAATATTGCTAGTCCGGCTTTCCCCTGCTCACGTCCATTTGCATGGTAACTGTGTTTCCATCCCTTCACTTCAGTTTGTGTGTCTTTAGGCCCAGCAGGGCAGCTGAAGCGGAAGTGGACACAAGCCAAGGTGTCCCAAGATTCTCTGTGCTGATGGCACCCTGGCAGGACAGCTGAAGCTGAAGTGGGTATAAGCTGGGGTGCCCTGGGATGCTCTGAGCAAGGTGTGCCCAGAGCAGGGGGAAGCTGAAGCCTAGGTGTTGTGCACAGGAGGTCCCTGAGCTCACCGCCCAGGGGATGCCGTGACAGGACAGCTGAGCTCAAGTGGATGCACTCGGGGCATGGGGGTGAGGGTTGGGTCTCTATGTACAGAGGACACCTTGGCAGGATAGTGAAGCTGATGTAGATATAAATGGGTGTTCCAGGACTATCTGTGAGTATCCTGAAGGGACAGTTGACTCTGAGATGGGGGACAGGCCAGGAGGTCCTGGGATGCTCTGCAAAGGGGGCGCCTTTAGCAGGACAGCTAAAGCTGAACTGGGTGCAAGCCAGGGTGCACCATGTTCTCAGTGAGGAGGGTCTTCTGGCCAGGCCGCTGGGACTGAGTCTGGTACAGGCAGGTGTGTTCTGGGGTGCCTTGCATAGGGGTACCCTGTGGGGTAGCTGAAACCAATGCAACACCAGCAAATGTTTCTAGGGTGCTCTGTGTGAGGGGCACCCTGCCAGACAGCTGTGTCTGAGGCAGACATCCACTCAAAGGTTCTGGAGCGCTTTATACTTAGGGAGCCCTAATAAACTGAAGGCGAAGTGGTGAGGGCCTCTTGTGTTCTGGGGTGCTTTGTACCTGTGTCACCTTGGTGTGAGGGATGGGGCTATAGTGAATGCTATTCAGAGGTGTCCTGGTGCGCACTGTCCTTCGGCTGCCTTGGTGGGGTGGCTGGGGCTTATGTGGCTACAGGTCTGGGGCTCACTGAGACGGCAGGTCAGCCAGGATACCTGGACCATGCACTGGTCCATGCTTTCAAGGGGGAGCGTAAACCATATCCACCAGACCCTCCCACCCAGAGAGTGTTCCAGCAGCTCCCCTAGCCTCTGGTGGAGTTCTAGTGCTATCTCATATGCCAGGCGCAATGTTAAACTTCATCTTTTTAAAGAAAAGAAAAAGGGAGTAAGGGGGGAAAAGAAAAAAAAAGAAATAAAAGGCAAAAACAAATATAAAAAAGCATTTTTTTTTCTTAATTTAATCCCCACCCCCTCCATGCCCAGGTGCAACTGGGGTTATTGTGGGCTTGCAGTTCCGGGGCTTGCTGTGGTGTTGAGCAGTCCCTCGGCTTCAGGGAGTATTCCTGCGGTTCCTTTGCCCTTTTATTTTTTTAACTTAAAGATTTATTTATTTTAGAGAGAGAGGGAGAGCGCCTGCATGCGCCAGAATGAGCGTGGGGGTAGGGGTAAGGGGGAGGGGGCAGAGGATCTCAAGCAGACTGCCCACTGAGCATGGAGCTCCACGTGGGGCTCCAGTCCCGGACCCTGAGACCACGACCTGAGCCAAAATCAAGAGCTGGTCACTCAGCTGAGACACCCAGGCGCCCCTCCTTTCGCCTTTTAAGCTATAGCGTTTTTTCTGTGTCCCATCACAGCTGGGGCTGGTGTGTGCTTGTGGTCCCAGGGTTTACTGAGGCAGCCAGTCAGGGCAACCAGACTCTATTCTCATCTGTGCTTTTAAGGTGTCATTCTTCAGTCCCTATGACTTGGAAAGCGTTCGCCCAGCTCCTCCATGTTTTGGCAAAGTTCTAGAACTACCTTTTATATGTTAATTGCTCTTTTAAACTGCTCCAGATTCTCTCTCTCCCTCTTCCTCTATCTCTCCCCACCCCCCAGATGTTCTCTCTCTCAAATAAATAAATTAAAAAATAATTTTGTGGAGAAAAAAGTACTGGACAAAGGATTTTGAAACATTGATTTTAGAAATTTATTTACATATCTTGGATGGAAGCAATTGATATAGTTGACTTGGAATTCCTGGAAAAAAAAGATTTTTTTTTTTAACATGGGAGTGCCAAGTATACTTGATAAAACAGAAACAAAATCTCTGCTCTCTGTCAAAGTTGCTGTGTGCATATACAATGTAGAGAAGTGATATAAGTAACAACAAGAGTCTTATCAAAAGAGAAAAAATCCTTTCTCTCTCTCTCTCTCTCTTTTTTTTTTTTTTAAAGTAGGCTCCATGCCCAGCATTGAGCCTAATGCGGGGCTTGAACTTGTGACCGTGAGATAAGACTTG
Source organism: Mustela lutreola (assembly GCF_030435805.1). NCBI lineage: Eukaryota > Metazoa > Chordata > Mammalia > Carnivora > Mustelidae > Mustela > Mustela lutreola. The sequence continues at coordinate 26,991,749 of NC_081307.1, read as the reverse complement.
AGATCAAGAGACAGACACTTAACCAAATGAGCCACTCAGGTGCCCCCAAAGAGCAAAGGTCCTAAATAATTCCAGTATATAATAAATTGGATACAAATCTTATAAGACTAAATTGTATTCATCTTAAAAGTTTCCTTCTTATTACTGTACTCTGGCTAGTGCTCAGTGGGTGAAAAAAATCTTAAATACATCTCTACTAATTCACCACAATATTACATACCTTTCAAATCAGGAGCCAAAGGCCTACTCCTAGGACTGGAGGTGTCTTCATAAGTATCATAGTTGTCCAAATGGAATTTCTCTCTTCTTGAAATATAACCCTTTTTTGATGGGTCCTTCTGTGGACTACAGATTTTTTCACTTAAATTTAAATACTCTCTTTGAAGATTCCGCATCTCAAATTCTAAGGTATCCCTTTCATTTTCTATACTTCTTACATAGTTTTCTAAAAGTATTTTATCTTCTGCAAGTCTACTGATGCTATTTTCAAATTTTATATTTTCTTTACTATGTTTTTTTAGTTCTTCTTTTAGAATCTGATTATCTGTTTTAATTTCCATTACCATTTTTGATAACATTTCACATTCAGTGCCCATTTCTGACAAACTATTCTTATAAATACTTGCTTCTGATTTTGCATTTTTTATTTCTTTCAGAAAATTCTCCTCTGCAGTAGATTGGTAGGTTTGAATATTCTCAATTTCTCTTTCCATCATTTGTCTAGCAGCAATGGATTCTTGTAATGTTGTTTCAAGATTAAGTTTTTCATTTTTAACTGTTTCTATTATTTGAAGAAGCGTCTCTTGTTCAGTTTTTGCCAACCTTTCTTTCTCTTTTAGCTGCATTATCTCTAGTTGATTTTCCTTCAGTTCATTTTCAACTGAGCTTCTTTCCTTTAGAAGCTGGTATGTTTTTTTCTCTAGCATTTCCTTTTCATCTTGTATCAATAGAATATTTGTTTTCAGTGATTCCATTTCCATACTCATTCTATTATTTTCATTATTGACAATGGCCATATCATTTTGGGTTTTGTGTTCTTTACTTTTTAGTTGATCTAATGTTTCTATCATTTGTTGCTTCTCCAAACAAAGTTGACTATTTTTTTCCTCTAGAGTTTTGTTTTGTCCTACAAGAACATTATATTTACTAATTAATTTTTTCAATTCTTTAAGACATTCTTTACCATCTTCTTCTGTTTTAATTAACTTGGACTGAATAGCGTTCTTTTCTTCAACCAGATTCTTAAGTTCCTTTTCATACGTTTCGATTTTCTGTATCAGAGATTGTGTAGTAAAGACAAGAGGTTTTATTTTGTTCTTAAGGGTTAGATTTTTGTTCTCCAGTTCCGTTACTTTTTTCTGTATCTGCATAGATTCTTTTAGGTAATTCTGTAAGTACTGAATTTTTGCAACACACTGCTCAGTAACAGAATTGACTTTGGATGTTTTCTCATTTTCAAACATTATTGGTCCTTGTTTTGATAGTGGTCGTGTCTCTTTGTCTTTCATTTCATATTTTGTTGGGTCAAAAAATGACAGTGTATGCCTTGGAACTCTGGAATGGAATTTTAAATCTGTAATATTCTTGCCAGTGATAGGAATTTCTTTACTGTTTTTCTCATTTCTCTTTCCCCTGTGCATTTCACTCTTAGATAACCTTTTACATTTCCTGCAAAAATTCACATGGAATTTTGATACGGTTTCCCTGAATGGGAGTAATTTGTTTACTAATGCCTCTAACTCTGAAATTCTCTTTGATTTTATATCTTCATTTAAGTTACTTTCTATATTTTCTTCCTTAATAAAGTTAGTTTCTTCTTTGTGACTGTGGGACAGGTCATATTTACCATTTCTTGGAACATTTGTGTCAGTTTTTAAAGTCTGAAGTTCATTTGTAAGTGCCAGTTCTCTATCATGTGACTTCTTTAGTTCTTCCTTCATTTGTTTGATAGAATGGCAGATATCATCTAAATTTTCACAAAATCCATGCTTGAGGAAAGGCTCAGTAATTTTGGATTTATCCAGAATTACTGTATCAGCTTGAGACATCACATTTTGAGGTGCATGAGGTAGAAAACTATAAAGGTTATTATAATTCTTTAATATGTCAGAATTTTCTGAGGGGTTCATAATTATGTTTGAAGCTGAATTATTTGTTGAAGTTCTCCAAGTTAATAGGTTCTTGAAATGTATTTGGGATGGAATATCTATACCTTGACAGAGATTGTTAACAGTATCACTGCTGAATTTTTCTTCTGTTGAATGAATAGTGTTGGACTCCTCAAAAGGATGAATTTTCTCCATAGAAAGGACTTCTTGATTCTCTATAGGCTAGTGACAATAAAAAAGCATAGTATAAATGTACTATCATTTGCCACATGATAAGAAAATCAAGAAAATATTTTGTGGGGGATTTATTTTTATAGCCCAGATGAACATTTTATCCATTTCTATAGGCAAAGAAGCCTAATGAATATGACTCATTTTCTCCAGAAAAATCTAACAGCAGTTATTTTGAGATCTGTAACTCTGGTATTCACAGTTTGCTTAGAAATTATATTTATTTCCTCAGAGGCTGACATACATGGGCCAACCCTTCAATATCAGAAATAGAAATTTAGAACCCATTAAGAGACCATTGTAGATAGATGGGGAAGATAGAAGCAATAGGTCAAATGCAGTAGGAAATTTAAGGAAGACGAGTATTTCCACTCTGGGCTATTTGTCAACCTTAGCTTGCATTCCTATTTCAGATGACTCTAGGGCTGTGTCTATTCTAGAAATGTGAGTTCTAATCACTGTAGACAGAGTGACTCTGGTTCCAGCCTGTTTCTAAAGAATTCACCTCAGGTCTTGGTCAATCCTAAAAGTAGAAAAATTCTTAAGTGGATAGACAGGCTAAAAAAACCTGCCTTATATTTCAATTTACTTGGGAATATTTTAGGTATTCCTCTGACAGTCCATTTGACCCTTGAAGAAGGTTAAAAATGTAAAGGTGAAGATAATCTGATTGTAGTAACGTTTTTGAAGTGACTGAATATAGAAATAGTTTTGTACAGAATAACATACCAAAGCTTTTTCAATGCATGTGCCGAATACTAGATTTTTTTCTGAGCTATATTGTGGGTTTTCTACTTCAATAATACTTTTGTTCAAGATTTCACTGATTTCAGACTGTACCTTTAAAAGATAAATTGATGTTATAATTTGATTTCAGATTTATACACTTATAAACTTATAGTTTATAAACTTCTAAACATAAGAAACATATGAATGTATAGGGATAATAGATACTATAATTAAAAGATACCTTTAAATTTCCTGGACCTAAAAATTCTTTCCCATCATATAGAATATAAAACAAATGTATTTAATTTATAATAATCTCTATCATTAAAGGAATTTTTAAAGAAAATTAAAAATTTTAAAGAAAATTATGGCTTTATTATATCATATGTATATTATATATATGATATATTATTATATGGCTTTATAAGAAAAACTTACTTTAGTAAAATGATAAAATTTTATGAACTACATTCAAGTAATTTTGGATTTTGATTTTTTATATTGTTGAATAAAGCAGAGACTTTTGATCTCTCTCATCAGAATTGTCTCTGATCAGAATCTCTCTCATCAGTCTGTCTTCTCTTGCCATTTCCCTGCAGCTGCTTTTAGTATAAGAATATTACGATGAAGTTTATATTGGATCTTCAGTGAGTATGTGTTGTGTTATGCACCGCCAGTATCCATACCCTATCCTTCTGTTAGTACTATCCCCCATTTGTTCTGGATGAAGTCCATGTGCCTTTGGTGATCCCACTTTCAGCTGCGTATGACTGAGAGCTAACCAGTCAGAACACTGCCTTCCTTTCAACGCGATTTATTTATTCAAGCACTGCATATGACACAATCTCAGGCAGTCAGAATCAGGCCAAGAATTCAGTATAAGGGAGAAAAAAACATGGTCTCTTTGCCGACTGGAATCTGGAAGGATAAAAGCCTAGAGCTTCTAGAAGCCCTTTTGGTACCACATGGAATCTGAGAATCCAGTACAGTGGAAAGTAGAACCAAAATAAAGAGTGAGATGGTTTCTGATGACCAAAGGCCTGATCATATGGATTAAGCCACTGCCAAGTGAACTGTCCCTAGGATTTTCAGTTACCTGTGCTAATAAAATATACTTTTTCCCTGGGTCAATTTGAGTTAGATTTCAGATCACTTATATGAGAGTTCCCTTTTGTAGGCTATATATTGGTAGTATCCAAATTCAACTATAATAGAATGTAGTTTCCCTCAAATTTTGAGCCTGGAATATGTTGTGGCCTTATTTTATTACATTCTACATGAATGAATCAGTTGGCTAGTGGTCATTAGCTTGGAAATGTGGGGTGATATCTTAAGTTTGGGTATTTCCCAATAGAGATTAAAAGAAACATACCATACTAACATTCTGCAAAGTCTGAATTCGGAGAGCCTGAAATGATTCCAGCTGATGCTGAAGGGCCTGTAATAAAATGAAACATGGTATGAAATTGAACCATTTTGGTATATGTGCTGCCGAAGCGAGCACGAAATTGAACCATTTTGAAATTGCTATTATTTCTTATATATGTTCCCCAAAGTTGCCTATTAACAGAAATGATCACATGAGGGTCAAAGGACTCACATTCTTAGTCATTCTTGCTAATTCTCCAGTGTATTTTCATGAAGATTTTTGTGAAAAATCCACATCATTTTGGAAGTATTTATTCTGAAAGAGATCAGCCTTTATACAGGTATTTGGGGAAAAAACCAAAATGAAAATGAACTTACTTTCAGTGCTGATTGTGGTTGTATTTGATTTTCCGATTCTGATATGCAGCCATATTCTAAAAAGAAAACTGAAAAACCATTATGATCTAATTCTTAAGTTTTATTTTTAAACAACTGTAATAGAAAGTAGTCTCCTAACTTTCTTGGATAGTGAGACAGAGATATGAGAATTTGATGTCCATATTAGGACATCAAAGAACCCAATGCTAGTCACATAATAAGGTCAAGAAATAATTTTCACTTGGCTTAAAATACCTACTTGAGGTTCTAATAATGGTTTTACTTTTATAATAAACTATTAATTTGTAATGCCAAACTTGGAACTCTCAAAAACTCAATTATCTTTGTTTCTGCAATATAAACTGCATTAAAAAAAAAAACTAAAACTAATAATCCTGTAATGGGAGACCTTTGACAAAGTACTGTGTAGGTCTCAGTGTCTATGAAATGGCCATGTGATGTTTTTCCTCATCATGGAAAACAAATTGGACTTACCAGCACAATTTTTGTCATGCTCCTAAGCAAAGTACTATAAAGATCCATGTGTTCCTTCCTAGAAAATAGGTTATGGACCTCTAACAGGGGAGAGACTATAAACTGTTTGCAAATTTCCTGACATACACCTCTCTTTGTCCAAATAGGTTTTTTGCTTGCTTTGTAAATTCTTATTAAATAATTAAAAAAAAACATTCAGTGTCCCAAATGAAATGAGAGTTATGTTGGAATGTTCCCCTAGGCTGACAATTTCTGCCCTGAGAGAAGTTTTCAAAAGAGATCAGCACATCTCTCCTTTGGAATGACAGTCTGCCAGATGTTATAGGAGCTGGTTTGCAGAGTATAGGACCCCTCCCACCCCCATCTGGCAACTGGCATCATCCCTGAGAAGTTCAGAGCCTGGAGCTATTTGCTTAATTGAAGAATCCCACCTTCATCAGAGGGCAGGGAGGGACAGTAAGTCTGTTTGGATGTTGCTCAGCTTTGTATCTTACTAGGAATAAAACAGTAGTCTGAAATGTTCATCTTAGAGAGATTAAAAAAAAAAAAACAAACTCAAGTGAGATCTGGAAAAATGCAACAAGTCATCCCAAAGTTTTTCAGACTCTAAGAACTTCTAAATGAACTCAAATTGCAAATCCAAACCAATATATTACCTAGAAGCCTACCACCCAGAATCAACCATTATGGATTTTAGGTACTCTCCTTTCAGTCAGCTCTCTATGCATATATGCAGAAAAAAAGAAATTATTTTAGAACAGTGGGATCATATTATACATGTTACTTTTGATAAGTAGTATTAAATTTATGTTTCTTTTTAATAGAACAAAGAAAACTGCAATTAGTTGAAGTTATCACTATTACTCAGATTTTTTTCACTACATGAAAGATTATTTCCTATAAGATTCCTTTTAGCTAATGAAAACATGTCATGAAAAGGACTAACAGACAGGAATTTTTATATTTTTTTAATAACATGCACTTCCTTTGTATTCAGTGTTGTTTTTTCCCTGCCAAGAAGGGGGAATAAATGATGAGAAAATTAGCTGTAATTATACTTGCTCTCACATTTACTTCCCACATTTCATGATATTTGCTTATTAAATTATTTTCACACTGTGATGTTTTATGATGTTTTACATTTTGTTATGTGACCTTAATTTCCACAAAGCTATTTAAACACAAAGATGGGACATTATTATTGTAAATATTTTCAGCCTTCAACTTTATTCTTAATGGATTTACTGTTCAAAATTCCATCTCCTTTCTACCTCTGCAGCATCAGTTTCCCCTTTCCACACAGGTTTCCTTTGTCTTGTTAGGAGGACTTAGAAGTTGAAGGCTAAGCACAGTATTTCTTTCTAAAACGGAGTATGACATATGAGTCAAAAGAAATTTAAAGACTCGGTAAAGGGATATAGCAAATACAAGATTTTAAAGAAAGAACATGAGATTTAAATACTGCTACTACATATATTTCCTTCTCTCTATCTCATCCTTCTTTTCTGACTATCGTATGATTGTAGTTACCATGATGCTTCTTTTCATATGGCTCAGTGAAACCTGAGCAACTCTGCTCAGAATTTCTATTTTCTTTGACATATTGTAGATATTTTCTCTAGACATTCTTCTTGGAGTCTATTGGTCTGTTCCTCTGAGAGTTGCAGGGCCATTGTGTTTTCCTATCTGTTTTCTATAGCTTAAAAATTAGGTGAAGGGGTCTGGTGGAAGTGATCTCTGGCATTTTGTTGTTCCCTGAAACTGGGTAGAAATCTAGAGGAGATATATCTTATTACTGTAGGGAGATAGTCTCCTGACTGGGATCACTCCCTCAATTCAAGATGGAGTCCTGGAACTAGGACTGCCACGTAAGACTGTAAAGGTTATTCACTACACAGGGGCTCCTGGCCAAAAGATACATGTGGGCTGAGATGTGCGCCTTGCTGTACTACACTCAGCTAACTGGTATCCTATGTGGGTTTGCATGTACCCAGAGTTGGATATACCTTTCTCTAATCCATGCAGAGGCACCCCATGAGCTAGTGGCAGCCCTACTCAGAACTTCTTTCTGCAGAGCAAAGTAAGCCCCTCTTGATCAGTGTCCAGATTTACTCATCTATTCTCCTAGCTGTTCCTCTCTATCCAACCTAAAGCCCAGTCAGCAGAAAGGAAGACACAGGTATTTCTTCTTTTTGTATTCACAGTGGGAGGGGCATAAATGAGTATTTTCAGAATTTTGACTTGGTTTATTGCTTCTGAAAGTCAGAAGCCAGTCTGTAGTTTGCCTTGTCAGAATCTTCTGGTTATTTATTTATTTATTTGACAGACAGAGGTCACAAGTAGGCAGAGAGGCAGGCAGAGAGAGAGGAGGAAGCAAGTTCCCTGCTGAGCAGAGAGCGACATGGGGCCTGGGATCATGACCTGAGCTGAAGGCAGAGGCTTAACCCACTGAGCCACCCAGGTGCCCCAGAATCTTCTGTTCTTATCTTTGGCCTCCATTTTCCAATTTTATGTCCTTCAGGTGCTGCTGGTGAAGTTTTTGCCAGTTTTCTAATTTTATTTTTCTTTTGTCCATTTCTTTTGGTACTGGAGGGGGAAGATCTGGGGTCTTCCTTGACTCTAAAATCTCTATCTGAAAGTCTAGAATAATTTTTAAAAGTTTTTGTTTGTTTCATATTTAGTGATTCATTCCTTCAACAACATCATTCACTCAAATATTGAGTGTCTAGTGTGTGGTATGGCCAATTGTAGGTACTAGAGACACAGCAATAAATAAGACAACCAAGACTCCTATGGAACCTACTTTCTGGAGAATGAACAGCAAATAAAAAGCAAATAGAAATAAACAAGATACTTTCAAATAGTGGTAAATAACACAAAGAGGATAGGCTAATGTGACAGGGAGGATGGGAACAGCCCTGGAGAGGTGGTTGGCAGAGGCTTATCTGGCCTGGTCCCTGGCCTGAATGTGGTGAGTTTTAGCTAGGGGTGCTCTGGACTGCTTGTGAAATGAAACCTGTCACCACCTTCACTGGAACTGAGGCCCTTCAAAACTCTCTGGTCAGGAGACATGGTGTGGGCAGGGGTATGCACTGATATTCTAGGGGTGGGACCTTCTATGCTGGGGCTGAGGCAAGCATGTTTGAGAAAGGCAGTTCTGCTGGCTTCAGCCAAGATTACCATATGATGAGAAGAGGCCAGCCATGTGAACATCTGTAGGAAGAGATTTGGAGCAGAGGACATGGCAGGGTCCTGAAGTATAACATGCTTATCTGTGTTTGCAGGAAGGAAAGTCAGTATGGCTGTGGCTTAATGAGCAGACGGTAGCCCATTATGCTTAGAGGTCAGAGGGGGAGACAAGGGCTAGATTATGTAGGCCCTAGTGGGCCAACCTGAGGGGTTTGGCATTTATTTTAAGTGAAATGGGAAGCTTTAGAGTGTTTCATTCATGAGAATGATTTGATCTGAAAACAAACATATATAGGTCACTCTCCAGCGTGATAATGGGTTATAAAGTGGCAATGGCAGAGGTACTTTGGTAATCCAAGTGAGAGACAAAGTTGTCTTGGACTAGAATGGCAGAGGGGAAGATGCAGGAATGTAGGTGGATTTAGGATAGGTTTTGAAGATAAAACATTCCTAGGGGATTAAATGTGGCCAGAAGAGATGAAGGAAGGACGACTCCTGGTTGTTTTTGGTGAAATCATATGGATGATGAGTGCTGATGTTATTTACTACAATGGAAGAGAACGGAGTAGGAAGATGTTTTAGGGAAAACTTTTAGATATGTTCAAGTTCGGTTTTCTGTTAGTTGTCAAAGTGGACATCAAAAGGCAGTGGGTATTCTTGTCTCTTGTTCAGAGGAATGGATAGGAACACTATACTAGAAAATATAGATGTCACTGCTGGCCTAGACAAGGGCAGTTTCTGTGCAGTGACAGGCACGGAAGTCTGAAAGAAGTGGCCGGAGAGAATGAAATGTGAAGATTTGTGGGCATTGAGTATAGGCAACTCCTCTGAGTTTTTCCTGTGGAAAGAAATCGGGTGGCTAGTGGTATAGAGTGCATGTTAGAAGAGATGTGAAGGTCAGGACATGCCTGCTTCCTGCTGGAATCATGTAGTAGAAAAAAGGGAAGAATCACTCTGGAGAATGAGGGAGATTAATTGCTGAAGCCAAGTACTTGAGAATTCCAGGAGAGCTAGGATAAAGGGAATGAGCTTTGGCTCAGCAGGGACAATTCTTCCATTGAGACTGGGGACAGCGGGAACAGGAGCAGGAAGATGGTGGTGGGAAGGTGGTGGTGGAATAGGAGGATCCCAGGCTCACTTTGTCCCATGAACACAACTAGAAAAAAGGAGAAAAAAGAATTGTACAAAATGAGAATAGATTTAGGGAAATCAGTGACTCTGCCAAATGTAATAATATTCATATTATGGGAGTCCCAGAAGAAAAGAGAAAAGGGGACAAAAAATTTATTTGATGTAATAGCTGAAAAATTGCCTAATCTGGGGAAGAAAACAACATCCAGATCCAGGAGGCATGGAGATCTCCCATCAAAATCAGCAAAAGCAGTCAACCACCAAGACATATTGTAATTAAATTTTGCAACATATAGTGATAAAGAAAAAAAATCTTAAAAACAGCAAGACAAAAGTCCTTAACTCCTATTCTTCTCAAACTATTCCAAAAAATAGAAAAGGAAGGAAAATTCCAAATCCATTCTATGAGGCCAACATTACTCTGATACCAAAACAAGATAAAGACAACACTAAAAAGAGAACTACAGGCCAATATCTCTGATGAGCATAGTTACAAAAATTCTCAAATGCTAACAAACCAAATCCAACAATACATTAGATCATTCACCAAGATCAAGTGGAATTTCTTCCTCAATTGCAAAGGCAGTTCAGTATTTTCAAATCAATCAACATGATACATCACATTCATAAAAGAAAGGATAAGTGTGATCATTTCAGTAGGTGCAGAGAAAGCATCTGACAAAGTACAACATCCATTCATGGTAAAAACCGTCAACAATGTAGGTTTAGAGGGAACACACCTTAACATAGTAAAGTCCATATATGAAAAATCCACAGCTAATATCAAGATAAATGGGAAAAAACTGAGAGCTTTTCCTCTATGGTCAGGAACAAGACAAGGATGTCCACTCAAACCACCTTTATTCAACATAGTATTGGAAGTCCTAGCCACAGCAATCACACAACAAAAGAAAATCCAGATAGGCAAGGGAGAAATGAAACTTTCACTATTTGCAGATGACACAATACTCTGTGTAGAGAAAACCCTAACAAATCCACCAAAAAACTGTTAGAACTGATAAACCAGTTCAGTAAATTTAAGATACAAAATCAACACACAGGAATCTGTTGCATTTCTATACATCAATAATAAAGCAGCAGAAAAGAGAAAGCCAGGAACCAATCCAGTTTACAATTGCACCCCAAACAATGAGACACCTGGGAATAAACTGAACCAAAGTGGTGAAAGACCTGTACTCTAAAAACTCTAAAACACTGATGAAAGAAATAAAAGATGACACAAAGGAATGGAAAGACATTCCATCCTCATGGATTGGAAGAACAAATATTGTTAAATGTCTATACTATCCAAAGCAATTTCCATATTTAATGCAATCTTTATCAAAATACCAATAGCATTTTTCACAGAACTGGAACAAACAATCCTAAAATTTGTATGGAACCACAAAGGACCCTGAATAGCCAAAGTGATCTTGAACTAGAAAAGCAAGCCAGGAGACATCACAATTCCAGACTTCAAGTTTTATTACAAAACTGTAGTCATCAAAACAGTATGGTACTGGCACAAAAACACACATAGATCAATGGAACGGAATAGGAAATTGATAAATAAACCCATAATTATATGGTCAATTAATCCTTAATAAACCAAGAAAGAATATCCAGTGGGAAAAGGAGAGTCTCTTCAAAAAATGGTGTAGGGCAAACTGGACAGCTACATGCAAATGAATGAAACTGGGCCACTTTCTTATACTTCAACATAAATAAATTCAAAATGGATTAAAGGCCTAAATGTGAGACCTGAAATCATAAGAATCCTAGAAGGGAATACAGGCAGTAACTTTTTTGACATTGGCCATGGCAAATTCTTTTTAGGTATGTCTCCTGAGGCCAGAAAAATAATAAAATAATAAAAATAATAAAAGCAAAAATAGACTATTAAGACTACATCAAAATAAAAAAGCTTCTGCACAGCAAAGGAAACCATTAACAAAACTAAAAAGCAATCTACAGAATGGGAGAAGATATTTGCAAATGTCATATCTGATAAAGGGCTAGTATCCAAAATATATTTTAAAAACTAATACAAATCAATACCCCCAAATAAATAATCTAATTTAAAAATGATCAGCTAACACAAATAGACATTTTTTCTAAAGAAAACACACCGATGACCAACAGACACATGAAAAGATGCTCAACATCACATATCATTAGGGAAATGCAGGTCAAAACTACCACGAGACATCACCTCACCTGTCAGAATGGCTAAAATCAACACAAGAAACAACAGATGCTGGTGAGGATGTGGAGAAAGGGGAACCTTCTTGCACAGTTAGTGGGGATGCAAACTGGTGCAGCCGCTATGGAAAACAGTGTGGAGGGTCCACCAAAGATCTACCCTATGAACCAGCAATTGTACTACTAGGTATTTACCCAAAGAATTAAAAAAAAAAAAATACTGAGTCAAAGGAATACATGCACCTTGATATTTATAGTAGCATTATCTACAAGAGCCAAATTATGGAAATAGCCCAGGTGTCCATCGACTGATAAATGGATAAAGAAGTGGTGTGTATACATATATATGGGATACTCTTCAACTATAAAAAAAGAATGAAATCTTGCTATTTGCAGTGACATAGTGGAGGTAGTATTATGCTAAGGGAAATAAGTCAGAGAAAGACAGATACCATATGATTTCACACATGTGGAATTTAAGAAACAAAACAAAGGAGCAAAGGGGGAAAAAAGAGAGGCAAACCAAGAAGCGGACTCTGAACTCTAGAGAACAAACTGATGGTTACCGGAGGGGAAGGGGGAGGGGGGAGGGGGATGGGTCACATAGGTGATGGGGATTAAGGAGGGCACTGGTGTGACCAGCACCAAGTGAAGTTTGGAAGTGTTGAATTGCTGTATTGTACACCTGAAATTAATATTATACTGTATGGTAACTGGAATTTAAATAAAAACTTGACAAACAAGAAATGGAGGACAGCGGATAATATGGGTACACAAACAGGTAGGTCAGCAAATTTTAAGTTTGAGGGTCATGGAGTTTGGATCTGATTGCTGCTTGGTTTTTTTTTTTTTTTTTTTTCCACAGTGTAAGATTATGTAATGAGTTTAGAGGTAGTGGTGAAGGGTTTTAGAGATTGAGGAAACAATAAGAGTGAAATAGTTATTTGGAGTAGTTTTGATTTATTGCTTTCTAAAGGCTATCAGAAAAACTTTTTGTTTTTTTATGAGTTTTGGAGACATTGGCTACCACTTATTCCCAAAGGAAAGCTAATCTTAAAATTCAGTAATACTTAAATAACCACATAGAATTATATGATTCTAGAATTGGAAGGGAAATTACCAAAGAGGCACAGGAGGGGGAACACAATCACAGGTCATCATTTATTAAGTCTTTGATAAACATGCAATATTGAGAGGTGTGTAGACAAAGTGAAAGATATGGTCCCAGCCCCGGAAGCTGATACTCTACTGGGAATGCAAGAAATAGTATTCATATTATATTGAATTAAATTGTCTAGCTGTCTCATATTTAAATGTGAGGAGTGAAAAACAAGATAGTTTATCAGTGGGATGGCTTTCGAAGTACTTAAAGATATGGGGAATTTATTCTGAAACCTGCAGAGGATTATGTCATAGTCAACCTACAGGCACACCTCATTTTATTACGTTTGGCAAATACTGTGATTTTTTACAAATTGAAGGTTTGTGGCAACCCTGTGTCAAACAAGTCTATTGGTGCCATTTTTTTCCAATAGCACCTACTTATTTTGTGTCTCTTGTCACATTTTGGTAATTCTCACAAAATTTCAAAAATTTTCATTATTATATTTGTTATAGTGATCTGTAGTCAGTGCCAATAACTTGCTGAAAGCTTAGAGATGGTCAAAATTTTTTAGCAAAAAGTATTTTTTAGGGCGCCTGGGTGGCTCAGTTGGTTAAACAACTGCCTTTGGCTCAGGTCATGATTCCGGAGTCCCTGGATGAGTCCCACATGGGGCTCCCAGCTCCACGGGGAGTCTGTTTCTCCCTCTGACCTTCTCCGCTCTCATGCTCTCTCTTACTGTCTCTCTCTCAAATAAATAAATAAAACCTTCAAAAAAAAAGTATTTTTTATACTTCGTACACTTTTATGTACATTTAAAAAATAGACAATGCTATTGCATGCTTAGTAGACTACAGTAATATAAACATAACTTTTATAGACACTGGGAAACCAAAATATATAACTCGCTTTATTGTGACATTCTCTTTATTGCAATGGTCTGGAACCAAAGCCACAATATCTCTGAGATATGTCTGTGTTAAGTGCATACCTGTAACTAATAGATGAAGGAGAACAAACGAGTTTTTAAAATGCAACATAGTAATTACTCAGTATAAAATGTTAAGTACTCTGTAGCCAAAGCTTTGTCATTCTCAGATTCAAATGCAGAGTTTTGCTCTGACAATATAAATTCATTCCTAGAAGGAACTGTTTTACAGAGCCTAATGAGGTGTGACACCGTCTGCTTGGGGCTTTGTCAGGGAAGCTACAGAGTCAGGCTGCCTGTGCTTGAATCCTGGCTTTGCCATACACTTGCTATGAGGGACAACACAAGTAGTTATCTGGTTTGTAGGTAAAGCCCTTTGCAGAATAGAATGCATGGTACCAACTAAATGCTCAAAAAATATTTATTCCAATCACTACTGCAGAGACAAGGGTATTATGGATATGATAGTAAGTCAGGAAATGTCAAATTTCCAGTTGCAATGGAGGGGAGGGATGGCTGCTTGAAACTCTTCAATGTTTCCCATTTTGTGCTCAATAATGCCCCAGATCCTGACGCAGAACTACAGTGCCCCCCCCCCCCCCATTTCCTTGCTGATCCTCTCCCTTCGCTTTCCCATTTCACCCCAACTGTTCCTCAAATGTGCCAGGCATTCTCCTACTTCAGGGCCCTCACGGTTGCTGTTCTCTCTGCTCAGATGCTCTTTTCTTGGAAATCTGCACTGATTACTCCTTTACCTCCTTCAGGTCTTTGCTCAGAAGTGATCTGCCCAGTGAAGTCTCCTACCACCCTACTTAAAATAAAATCGCACACTCCTCACCCACCTCCAATCCTCCCGCACTCTCTCTGTGCATTACTTTGCTCCATGGGATTTACAAGTCCCATCGTACACACAATCTCATTTGTTCCTTCCAGGAGAAGGTAAGCTTCGTGTAAGCAGGGATTCTGCACATTTTGTTTGCTGTTGGATCCCCAGCACTTAGGACAGTGCTTGTTCAAAAATATTTGTTAGACGAATGAATGAATGGATGGTTGGATGAATGAATGAAGACTTGGGTAGAACAGGGCACTAAAAGCCGCACACGGTGAATACTGAAGTTTCAAAGCATCCTTCACATCTTCATTCCAACCAATCAAGGATTACATAGGCTAACCACTTTTTTATAATTAAAGAGACCTCAGAAATACTATAGAGTTTCTTTAAACTTGGCATTATTTATACAAGTGGGGTTAATATTCTGTTGGTTAGTACTCAGGGAATGGATCACATGGTGACAATGAGGTATAGATAGAACAGAAAAAGAGGACAAAACAAAGCCATACCTCCTAGTTTTGCCATCTAAGGCGGCACCGGAGTTCGAATCTATGCTCCTAAAAACCTGCCCTTGCTAGACCTTGCACTTGTAACCCATCTGCTTTAGCCAGATGGACTGTGGCTCTTAAATAAATGTATGTGCTATTTTGCACACAGCTTCATGTTCTGTGATGTTGGCGTCTTTCCCCAGAGCCCTGAATCTCACTCGTGTTAGGGAACACAGGATCTTGCCAAATTAAAGTACATCAATTTCTTCTCACCTTAAATACTCTCTTCGAGGTAAACATGGAGCTGTCGCAGCCTCTCTATTCCCTGTGAAGACTCTTACTCCCTGTTCAGGTTTCCTATGCACAAGGATGCCTGCATGTCTTTGTGGATGGTGGGGCACAGAAGAGTTCTGGCAGGTCACTGCACTGTCCTGCTCGCCTCCCCTGGGATGCTGCTTATACTGATGGCTCCTGGGCTTCCAGCTGTCTTTGGTCTACTCAGATGTGGCTGCTTTAGCTCTTCTTTCAGGGCCCCTCGATAAGGCATTTGTGAAGATCCTGAGTTTAGGAAGGTGCAGAAATCCTGCCCTGATCTCAGGTCACTTCCTTCAGTGCCTCTGTGTCTTGATTCCCCATTTGCCACGTGTGGGTTTTGGGCAACGGGGGGTCCTAACTTAGCACATCTCTTTAGATACCGCCTTCTACCCAGAGCGCTCTGTTCCTTCCCTGGCTTGTCACACTGACCACCAGGCTCTTCCAAGAGGTGTGTAACCTCCTGGAGCTTCTCTCAAGGAAGTAAGAATGCCGGATTCTCAATATGATACCCCTAACTGGGGATTTACACATATCTTATTTGTGGTTCATGGGGAGCTTGGAATTGTAGCTCTTTGCTTATTTCAAACAGCCTCCCTATACAATATCTTGTAGTCCACAAATATTTCCTGTAAAAAGTATTTTCTTTTGGGAAAAGTGTGTATCTTTTTATCATCTGCCTAAAATATTCTTCTTTGGTATTCAGAGAAGCAGTACAGTGTAGCACGATAGGTAAGGCTGGACTCTGGAGACGCCCTGCTGAATACTGGCTTTGTCACTTGCCACCTGTGGGACCTGGGGAGGGAGTTAGTCACTCTGTGCCTCAATTTCCTCATAAAATGTGGATGATGGTAGTACCTACTTCATAGGGTTGTTGAGAGGATTAAATGAATTGATACACTTAAATGCTTGGAACCACATCTGGCACAATGTAAGTGTGCTGTGTTAGCTCTTTTTAGTCCTATAATAAAAGTTCCCCGAAGTACCTGTGGACTGGAAGTGCACCTGTCAGGCCCGTGGATTTAGGCAGGGGACCCCTTGTCTATAGTCAAGGGGCAGAAACACCACTGCAGTGGAGATATTACCTGTTTCACTGCCACCACTTTCCTTTACCCCGTCAGAGGAATTTAGGATCTTGGACGCTGAAAGGAGAACGCAGTCAACTTCGTCCGCTTCCTCGTGATGCTTCTCTGCAACAGAACCATAGGTGGCTTTCAGCTTCTTTGGGAGAAGGGAGGCGAGGCGTGTGATTCGGGCGCCCGAAGCGGCCACGGGAGGGCGCGCTGGGGCCACGAAGCGCGGCGGGACCGGGAGCCTCCGGGGCTGGAAGCAAAGGCCGGGCGTGGGGATGTAGGCGGCGGTTTTCTCCCCGGGGAGAGCAGGGTGCTCGGCTGGTCGGGAAGATCGGCTCTCCAGAAGGGACCCGCCTTGGTGCTGAAAGGGCCGGGGCGCAGGGGGACGGCGTCCTCCCCTACCCGTCCACTTCCCAGGGCTCCCCCTCAAGAGACAGCTCCCCAGCCCGGCTCTCACCAGGGCCCATTTCTGCTGCTGAAGGTCTCCTCCCAACTGCCTTCCCCCACGCATTCCGCCCAGTAGCTCCGCGCCGGGGCAGCGCGTTGCCTGGTAACCTGGAGGCAGGCCCCTTCGAGCCGCTGCAGGGCACGTGCGGGGTCGGGGTGGTGGGAGGCGGAGGTGCGCGCTGGGGTCCCGGTCCCCGGACAGGGGCGGTTTGCTGTGCCCTCCCAAACCCGGGGCCGGTCTCCCTGGGCAGTTACTCCTGCCGCCGCTTTCGTGACCAGAACTTGATCTTGATCGTAGCTGGACTCTTAAGGCAGCACCTGTTGGACCAGAGCTGTGGGGACAAAGGCTCCAATGCTTGGAGACAGGCAAACACCTAGGAACTTTCTCCGTTTTTTATTTCATTGTTTATTTTGCTTCATTCCTCGTTTTTCAGCCTATCCGCCGGAGTAGTTTCAGCGTTTGGGGATTTGAACAGTCCAACATCAATATTGTGAAAGGACTTTTGTTTTCTTAAAAGAAGACCCCGATTTCCAAGAATGATCTTAAAATAATAATGAAATGTATGAAAATGTGCACATTAAAGCTGTCTCCACTGATCTCCATATGTCAAAGCTCGCTTATTTCCTGTGCACCTGGGCGAACCACTTGCAAAAGATGGATGTTGTGTTGGAATCTGGAACTCGTTCAACTAAGGGCTCGTTCAACTAAGGACTGGCGTAGCTGCAGGCGATAACTTTGTGTAGAACAGAAAATGGCGCTCTTTAAGTAAAAGTTTTGATGAATATGTAGTACTTATTTTGCAAAGGCAACCATTACGGATAGAATATAAAATAATTGAAAGTTCAAAACTTAAGTCACAGTAAGGAATTTAAAGTTATGATACAGTAATTTATAATAATTATATGTTTTGCTTTCATGGAAATGAAACTCATTATGGTAGTCTCAATGTTTACTTGCTGTGCTTTCTCGTTTTCTAGAAGATTTGAGAGTCTTTCTTGTGGCATTGTAGACAATTTGAGTAAATTGCGTTTTTGAGAATTTATGTTCTGCATTGATGAATATAGTGACAAAATTAACTCCCCATCTACAAAAATTTTCAGCAATGTGTAGTTTAACAGACACATTGCTGAAAATTTTTGTAGATGGGGGGGTTAATTTTGTCACTATATACTCTAAATAATTTACAGTATTTTGAAGTGAGGATGTAGATAAAACACCACCACAATTTAATAAGTTAATTTCAATACTAATGAAATTTCCATAACAAATGCCATGTTTCATGTAACTATCAAAACCAATAATATGCTAATATAATGTAATGTTCTCTCATAACTCTAATTTGTCTATATGATATATGTAGATTATGATGGCAAGTGAATATTTGTTACTATACAGAAATTTCTTGGGGATTTAAATGGGAGGATTTTGCGACACTATTTAGTATAGAATATGAAAAGAAGATGGTAACTTGCAATGTCAAACTCAAATTTACGAGGTGCCATAATCTCATACTTTAAGATACTTCCCAGTCAGAAAGCAGTTCTTAGGACAGTTTATTTGAGAAGTTAAATCAACAAGACCTTTGGATTTCAAACATTTTTCTTTTGTAAACTAAATCGTATCTATATTCTCAGAAGAAAAAAATAATGTGTCAAAAACTTATTGTAATTAACATAAAAAAGCCTATCTTTGGAGCCTACAAAGTTATAAAAATTAATACATTAAGAAAAATCTTTTAAATAATAAAGATGTCTATGATGTAAGTGGCATCCCCTCAGAAGAGGCCTCTTGTGTAGGACCTCCCACCAACAATTACACATGGAGACCCTCTCTGGTGAGAGAGAACCTGGAAATTCTAATAAGAGAACACATCTGTGGAGCGCCTGGGTGGCTCAGTGGGTTAAAGCCTCTGCTTTCGGCTCAGGTCATGGTCCCAGGGTCCTGGAATTGAGCCCCACATTGGGTTCTCTGCTCAGCAGGGAGCATGCTTCCCTCTCTCTCTGCCTGCCTCTCTGCCTACTCGCGATCTCTGTCTGTCAAATAAATAAAATCTTAAAAAAGAGAGAGAGAGAGAGAGAGAGAGAACACCTTCCTAAAAAATGAGGGTGGATGGTAGACATTTCTCTGGGGGCCTTCACTGCATTTCTGAATGTATGTTGAGGAAATTTTATTTGAATACTCAGGATCACTTAAAACCATTGTCATCTATCACAGCCAGTACTTGAAACTCCATTCTGAATGTGATTCAGTGACTTCCCCGATGTGAGCATGAGTTTACTTCTCTGTACAACTGGGAGCCAACAACATTGTTCTGAGGATTACTGGGATCTTGTGTGAGGGTCCCACTACAGCAGGTACGGACGATAGCTGTGTCGGAGGACGACCATAATAGCAGCTCTAGACCTCAGAGTCTAAGGTGAGAGTTCATAAATAGTGTTGTTAACTTTTCCTTATTTAAAAAGATTTTATACTTCAGTTGAAAAAGATTCAACGATTCTAGCTCAAATATCAGAAAAAATCTATATTTTAAAAAGTAGGGAAGTGTACTCTCTAATTTGTATTGTATATCAACTTTCTTGATGCATTTGTCCAACTTCTAAAAATTTTACATGGTTGCTAAGTAAATGCACATTTAGATGGCCTGTAAAATGTGAAGTCCTCATTATGTTTTATTTATTAAATTATTTTTTGATAAATTTAATAATTATGGAAAGTGCAAAGAATGATGTAATAACCCTTTGCTTCTATCTCCCAGAATTAACAGTTATAATTCTACTGATGTATTTGGCTTATATTTATTTAGACAAATTAAAACGTTACATAGACGTGAACTCCCTACCACTGCCTATCCTGTTCCCCCGTCCCCATGTTCTTCCCACAAGAAACCACTATAATGAATTTAGAGTATTGCCTTACAGTCCATTCTTACATCTTTATAGTAATTACATGTGTGTTCTTGAGTAATGTAGATGGTTGCTCTTGTTTGTTTTAAAAATTTTCATGAATGATATCATAATTTTGTTTTATTCTGCAGCTTGCTCCTTTTACTCAAAATTATATATATTTTTAGGTCTCTCTGTATTAAAAAAATAGGTCTGTAATTGAGTTGTGAAAATGGGCTTAAATATCTTAGTTCTGCTGTTGTTTTTGACTTTTTTGGTTTCCTATTTATTTATTTATATACTTGTTTTGATTTTTAAAAAAATATTTTGTTTATTTTTGAGAGAAGTGAGAGAGAAAGAGAGTGAGGAAAAGAGAGAATGAAGGTGATAGGCAGAGGGAGAGGGAAAAGGAGGCTCTGCTCCCTAGAGCCTGGTCCCAGGGGCTCAATCCCAGAACCCCAGGATCATGACCTGAGCCAAAGGCAGACACTTAACTGACTGAGCCACCCAGGCGCCCCGTTCTTTTTTTTTCTTTAAATTTTTGAAATTATCATCCACTTAAAGTAAAGTTGGAGCTACATGTTTCATTTTTTCTTGAACCTTTAAGAGGGAGTTGCTGACATGGTTTCCCATCACTCCTGAATGCTTTGATATGTACTTATAAGGACATTCTTCATTAAGAGCACAATATGGCTATTAAAATCCAGAAATTAGCACTGATACATTACTACTATCTAACCTTCAGACCCCACTCAAGTTTCACTGATTCTCCCAATATTGTCCGTTAGACAAAAGGGTCCAGTTCAAACTCTCGCACTGCACGTATTTGTCTTGCCTTTAATCAGAGTCTCGTAAACTCAGAGTTTCCCATTTCATTCGGTGGGAATGGATTACCTTCTGTTGCTAACATGATTGATGTTGTTGCTTAAATTTTCCTAGAGGGGTCAGTGAGAGTTTCTTTATCTGGCTTCTATGTACATTTGACATGTCCCCTTTATTACTGGAACATTTCTTCATTTTTTTGCCTAGACAACCAGATGTTCCCGTCTCATCCCATACTTTCCCTGCCCTAGCCTTGAAATCAGCCCTTCCCTTGAGGAACCTTGGTTTGTTTTAGAAGAGAATGGTATTGTATTTAGAAACCAGGAAGTGAGTGTTAGGTGTGAGTGTTGCTATCTGGGTATAGCTGCTCCCAGGCCATCTTAGTGGATAGAGCTGGAAAACGCCTGGATACACATGCACACATACATACTGACATCTATACCCATACTACATCCGAACACACGGACATTTGCATCCATATTTAGTTCTGTATCTATCTCCATATATTGAGTTCATGATACCTCCAGTTCCAGTCCAACACCGTAGTGCTGTTTCTAGGTCTCTCTCCATATTGTAATTTCCCTTAATCAACAGTGAGAAAGTTGACTCTTGTTATCTTTCCTATATTTATTTATGTGAGTAATACCTTTGTAGATATCCATTCTCTCAATGCCAGTCACTCAGCAGGTCCCATGGAGATGTCCTTGCCATCCAATTGGGTTCTAATACCCTGCACTGCCTCTTCCCTCCTAACTTTGCCTTTGACTTTGAACCCTGTATTGGGCCTGTTCTCCACTTAGATACCCTCCTCCTCTTCTTGGGCTCTGTGCACACTATGCTGGGCCTCCCGTCTGTGTAGAAGACTTCCACGTCCCCCTGAACTTTGACACCATGCGCTAGCCAGTCCCACACTAGCCAGTCCCTCCTTACTCGGCTCAGGCTCTGCTGCTTACTGCTGCCAGTGCTCCCCCACACATGGGTGCTCCCCTTTCCCTCTTTGGGAATGGACACCCTGTGTCTGCTTTTGCAAGGTTGTGAAATGATTCATTCTTTTTTTTTTTTCCCCCTAAAAGCTGGATTGTTTTACCTTTCATATTTAGATTTGCTAATTCATCTGGAATTGATCTTTTTATAGAGTACGAGGTATGTGTCAATATCCATTTTAAAAATTATGGCTATCTGATTGACCCACCATTTATTGTAAAGAACATAAGTTTTTTCTTTTCTTTTCTTTTCTTTTTAAAGATTTTTATTTATGTTTTTGACAGACAGAGATCACAAGTAGGCAGAGAGGCAGACAGAGAGAGAGGAAGGGAAGCAGGGAGCTCCTGCTGAGTAGAGAGCCCAATGCGGGGCTCGATCCCAGGACCCTGGGATCATGACCTGAGCTGAAGACAGAGGCTTAACCCATTGAGCCACCAAGGCGCCCCATAAGTATTTTTCTTCTATGTGCTCTCACTCTACCATCTTGACCCTAAAGTTCCTCATTGCCAAGTTGTAAAGTCAAGTAAGATGATTATTTGCTTGCCCAGAATATAGATTAGAATTCGATAAAAGGGAGAGTATGTTGAAATTTCCTTTAGACTTCTCAAATGGGGAAAACCTCATTCTTCTGAGTGAGACCAGGACGACCTGGTCCTCTGAGGCTCTCATGAGCCATTGGCTGCTATTGAGTACTCAGTGTCTTCTACAACACTCAGATTTTCAATATATAGAAATGAAGTGTCATGATGTACAGAAAAATCTGTAAATTATGCATTATGCTTGCGGAGCCTACCTGTCTCTGTTCCTGCTCCTGTGACACTGAATGGCTCACTATCCCATCTGAAATTGTTAAATAAAGCTTATACTCGGAACACTTAATGAGGGATGTTCAATTTTCTCCCTCCCTAATGTATTTATTTCCCCAATAATTAAGCTCTTAGTGAAATATTCCTACTTATACTAAATGGCATTGAGAATTGTGGAATTTTATGAAGAAACATCTTCTAGATGGGTATAGGAGAAAACTGAAACATGGGAAGGTTCAGGAACTTTTTAAAAACTCTGTAACTGATCATTGACAGACTTCCTGATTCTGACACACCGGTTTACCCAAATCAGCTTATTTTAATGTTTTCTTTTCCCTATAACAAATTATAGTTTTATGAGATGGGACAACATGTCATTTAAATTTTACATAAGTATAGGCGAAGTATAAATATAATTAATACTAGAGCTAAAAGTTTCTATTTCCTGCTGTGATATCACAGTTCACCTGCACTTTCTCGGTGGGATGAGACTGTTTCTTTTCTTTTCTTTTTTTTTTAAGATTTTATTTATTTCTTTGACAGAGACAGAGAGATCACAAGTAGGCAGAGAGGCAGGCAGAGAGAAAGGGGGAAACAGGCTCCCTGCTGAGCAGAGAGCCTGATGTGGGGCTTGATCCCAGGACCCTGAGACCATGACCTGAGCTGTAGGCAGAGGCTAAACCCACTGAGCCACCCATGCACCCTAAGACTGTTTCTGTTTCGTTTGACCTTCTATTAGATAGACAGCGGAGCATATTCGGTCAGGAGATATGCTTTCTCTGGTCACACATGTCAGTTGATTCAACAACTTCCCTGAAAATGTCTGATTTTGATTGTGGAATTCATTGCTAATGGACAGAATTAGAATCTGTGCTGACAATGAGAAAAGTCTGTGAGTCACAGTATTTCAAAATCTTCAAATGGTAACTCCTCCTAGAGAATCCGCTTTCACCTGTTGACTAACTGCTGCAGATTCAAGAATCTGGAACAAATTCAAGAGCACGGCATAAACACAAGCTAGCCAAAGCTTTTCTTAGCAATCTATTACTGGACTACAATACTTCTTGTTTTTTTAAATTTTTTAGCCTCAGAAGATCTTTTTTTTTTTTTAAGCCTGAGATCACAAGGCTATCAGTCATAGATGAGATCTACAGTAGTGTGAAAAAGTGATCAAACTTCTCTTAGGATATAATAAATTTGGATAATTTTTCCTAAGGCAAGTGCTTTGGCCAGAGAGGCAGACCGACGTGCTGGTGACTTCGGAAGTCTACCTTGCGTAGCAGGCCTTTGACAGCTCAACGCTTGCTCCCAATGCAAACATTTCCACTCTGCCTTCTCTAAGTTTCCTTTAGTTGGTTTTAACCTAGTATCATCTGTATAGAATGAATCCCACAATTCACTAAGGATGGCCAATAGCTTTGGCCCTTAGGAAGTTGTTTGCCGTTTTAAGAGGACTTACTAATAGCGGGAAGGTGGGGTTGCTGAGAAAGTGGGTTTGGTCTAACTCTGAGACATTTGTGTGCTAAAGGGATAGATGTAGGTCACTATCAAGGTAGCTTGAGAAGGAATAGTTGTTAGGGAGAGAGGTACTTTCAGGATGGTATATGATACTTGAGCATACTTGCAGGCTGGAAAGAGTCAGTGACAGAGAGAGAGACAGAATTGGAAAAATAAGTTGGGAAGAGAACTTGAGGAATAAATTAATGGGCATGATTTGGACCAAGAAGATGATAGAGGACCAACAGTCTCTTTGACCATGTGAAGGTCTGGCCGTTTTGTCAAAAATCAAAAGCCAATTAAATGAGCACAACTACATCAAGCCAGAAGATTCATGAATTAGATAACTATTCCTGATAGTCCCAGGAGAGCCAGTGTTTCACACTGAGACAGATCAGATTCATGAAGTTCACTAGAACTTCTTTTCATTTGAGAAGAGTAATTTTAAAAGCTTGAGTTCATGCAAAGTAATTGCACCAAAGACTCACTGGCAATATTCTGTTATACCCAATGCTGAGTTCAAAGCAGTTCTTATATACTCTAAGGATTTAGAAGACTAATGGAATTAAAGTTGATCCCAAGTGAAAATTCAAGCAAAGGCAAAGAATGACAACAGCAACTAAAACTGTAGGTTATAATCTTGTAGCTATAAAGAGGACTAAGTTCCCTTTGTTGACTATATGTATTTTATTTGAGTACGTAGATTTTTAATAGAATGTTTACAAAATTCATGACATAATACCAGTTATATTTATACATTGTTTCTAATCCTTATGACTTAGCCAAATAAACATTTTACAAATGAGGAAAATATCAGAGAGCTTAATTTTTGTACAAGGCTACACAATTAGAAAAAATCCCGTTTCAAATCATCAATGTTCCCTAGTCATAAGTAATATGTTTGGGAAATCTTTAAATCTATGAATTCTAAACACTATTATATTTCTTTCTCTCTGTGGCTTTATTTATTTATGTCAGTATTAACTTATAGTCAATGTTTGTTTTCTTTATAGTAAAAAATAACCTCTTCTATAAGTGCTAGGAAAAGTAGTATGGAATAATAAAAATAGTAAGTATTTAATAATAATAATAATATTAGTAATAATTAGTAATAATAATAATAGTAAGGGATTTTATTAAGTAATGAGTAAGTAAGAAGGTTGTCATGGAAAGAGCTCTGAAGAAGGATCTTGATTCTAACTGTAGCTCTGCCCCTGGGCTTTAACTCCTTAATCTTCAGAACTAGGAAGTTCTGAAGATTGGATGATCTCTGAGATGATTTCTGAGACTCTACCAGCCCATACAGTCCAGACCTGCACTTGACACTGTGTTTATCAGTGTTAACTGGCTGGCCGATCCATTCAGTGACAGCGTAATATCAGTGTGGCTAGGTTCTTGGTTCAAATTAGAAGTTTCATTCTATTCCAGTGGTCATGGACACCACCTCTGACTCACGTCACAGCTCACAGCTGAAGTCAAGCAAGGAATATGGGTGTTTTATTGCAAATCCATTTGCTCTGTTGGAAGTACATATTAATGGTATCTTCATACAGCAAAGGAAACATACTATATTTAAAGCGTGACCAGTGCAGCTTCTTTAGTGTCCAAAAACCAGGAAGCAGTTTAGCATCAGGAAGAAGGGGGTCACGTACTTTGAGGAATGAAAAGCTTTGTAACATGAAGTAGTGTTCTGAAAGGGTCATAGTTGGGAGTTTGGGGAGCTCAGATAGCAGCAGCTGGAGCCCAGATGCATGAAAGGGCAGGCTGAGCAATGTGTGTTACTTATGGTCATGACTAAGCCTAAAGCAGGCTCTTCATCCATGTGACATTGGCTGCCTGACCTTGGTGCTTTTATAAACCGGAGACATGTGCACACATGGGTACATGTACCTGTGGTGACTAATCCACATGCCTGTGTTTTTCAACCCTCATACTTCACACAAGGAGGCAATGGGAATTTGGCCTCATGAGAGGTAGTTCTCAAACTTACAACATAGTTTTGCTTTTGGTACAGAAATAATAACATGTGTATACTCCTTCACCAGGTGAAAAACTGAATAAATAAACAAATGGAATAATTTTCATCCCCCAATATTTAGCTTTTCGTATAATCTTAACTTAAAATCCATTTATGCTTGCTGCTTATGATAAGGGTAGCAATTAGGACTTAAGAGCAGATATGGTATTAGTCTTTGAATAATGGACAATGGAATTGTGCTTTGGGTGTTCATAAATTAAAACATGCTGACATGCTTTGTTCCTAGAGAAAGAAAAACATGTTGTTGGACATTCTCTGTATATTTAGACAAAGTTTTCAGGTAATTAAAAAGGTAATGTTGATAGCTGATTTTATGTTCCTCTGAAATGAATGTTTGGTAATATTACTAGAACATTCAAAAGGAACTGTTTATAAGCAACCACTTCTTATAAAGGTGCTTTGTTTTAAAATTAAGTCCAGTGAAGCATTCTAATTAGCTTACAAATGTCCATTTGTAAATGTGCACAAAGTATTCAAAAGTCCATATTGTTATACCTCATATTTAACACCTCTTACTCGGTAGGTTTTCAAATAAATATTTATTGAGTGCTCTCCAAAATGAACAGACTTGAGAGGATGGTCTTGAAATGGTCCTTTAAAGGAGATAAGTGGTTTATTTACTTGAATTATCTAAACATCTCACTCTTTTTTTTTTGAATCACCTTTTTTATGCTTATGATTCAGATGGCACAGTATACGTAGTACAAGAACATCAAATTCTGATGACAGATAATAGAGAGTAATGGCTATAAGTAGCATTTTTCTAGGGTGGAAATAAAATCTGTTCAAAGGTCAATTTGACAAACTTTTGTAACTCCAGTTGTTAATAGAAGAGACTGAGATTTGCATTCTGTTTATCTTGGAACGTTCCCACGTTGGACACACTGGAGATTATTTTTCGAAGAGGTGCATAAATTGTCTGTGTGTCATATTAACGAATATGTTTTTACTCTGCTTACACAGGTGCAAACACCTGTGATAACTAGAACTGTTTTTTATTCAAACATTCATCCCGGTAGAGAGTGTAGCACTCTACCGGGATGAATGTTTGAATCCCGTGTTTACTCTGAAAAAACCTGTAATCTAGTTAATCATGAGTCCAAAGTTCATAGAAGCCCAGATCTCAACCTTAATGGATGGTTTCATTGATCATTGTTAGCTTTAATAAGCTTATAAATGTAAACACAGTGACTAGTCTCTTTACTAAGAAAATGTGTTATTCTGTGAGCTAAATCAAAACTGGTTGGCATTCTTTGTTCATGGCATGAATTCCTATGTAGGGTCTGGTATGAACTTATTGAGAGACAAAATATTAGTATACGGGGATAAAATGTGTTCTCATTTTTTAAAAGTTTTAATTCTTTTTCATTTCAACAGTGCTATTTTTATTTTATTTTGTACTTCATATATTAAAAACAATTTTCATATTGCATTCATTCTTTTTAAATTAGGTTTTTATTTTGATTTCAGTTAGTTAACACACAGAACTCATCACAGCAAGTGCCCTCCTTAATTCCGTCACCTATTTCATCCATCACCCACTCCCTCCCCACAGATTGTTCTCTATAATTAAGAGTCTGTTTTTTACTCTCTCTCTCTCTTTCTCTCTTTTTTCCCTTTGCTTATTTATTTTGTTTCTTTAGTTCCACATATGTGTGAAATCACACATATGTGTGATTCATTTTGCCTAGCATTATACTCTCTAGTTCTATCCATGTCATTGCAAATGGCAAGATTTTATTATTTTTTATGGCTGAATAGTATTCCATTCTCTCTCACTCTCTCTCTTTCTCTCTCTCTCACACACACACACACACACACACACACACACATCTTCTTTATCCATTCATCAGTTGATGGACAAATTCTTTCCATAATTTGGCTATTGTTGATAATGTTGCTATAAACCTTGGAGGGCATGTGTCTCTTCACATCAGTATTTTTGTATCCTTTGGGTAAATACCTGTTTATACAAAGTGTAATTGCTGGGTTGTAGGGTTGTTCCATTTTTAACTTTTTAAAAAAATTATCAGCATCAGGGAAAGACAAATATATTTTTAACTTTTTGTGGAACTACCATAGTGTTTTCCACAGTGGCTGCACCAGTTTGCATTCCCACTGGCAGTGTAAGTGGGTTCCCCTTCCTCTGCATCTTTGCCAACATCTGTTGTTGATTTTAGCCATTCTGACTGGTGTGAGGTGGGATCTCATTGTAGTATTGATTTGTATTTCCCCGATGCCGAGTGAGGTTGAGTATTTTTAATGTGTCTGTTAACTCTCTCTATGTCTTCTTTGAAAAACTGTCTATTCACATCTTCTGCCCATTTCTTAACTGTTAGGGCCAATTTAATGTTAAAACCTGTTTAACTATTAGGGCCTGCTTAGCCAGAGCAACTCCATATTGCCTAGGTAGCCATATTGTTGTTTACATCCACAGACTTCATTCCGGGAATAAACAAACACCCCGTAGTTACTGGTATGGTTCCGGGTATTGGTTCTGGGAGTAAACGCCTTAACAATAGAAGCCACATACCTTGGGTCTGCGGTTATGCCCTATAAAACCAGCCTGTCAGATCAGGACGGGGTCGCTCTCTTCAGAGGTGGCCCTGGCCGGTCAGTCTGACTTCTAATGCTTGGCACAGAATAAAACTTCACATAACTTTCACTTTGTCTCAGTCTCGTTCCCCTGGCCAATCAGTCTAACTTCTAATGCTTGGCATAGAATAGGCTTTGCCTAACTTTCACTTTGTCTCAGTCTTGTTCCTTTGATAATGGACCCCAACATTAACTGGTTTATTTATTTTGGGGGGTGCTGAGTTTTATAAGTTCTTTATACATTTTGGATACTAGCTTTTTTTTTTTTTAATCAAATATGTCATTGTAAATATCTTGTCTCATACAGTAGGCTGCCATTTATTTATATCTTAATGTGGTCCCTATAGTTTATTTTTGCTTTTGTTTCCCTTGCTTCAGGAGACCTATCTGGTAAGAAGTTGCTATGGACAATGTCAAAGAAGTTACTGCCTTGGTCTCCTCTAGGATTTTGATGGTTTCAGGTCTTTCATCCTTTTTGAGTTTGTTATTTTGTATGGTGTAAGAAGGTGGTTCAGTTTCATTCTTTTGCATTTGGTGTCCAGGTTTCCCAACACCATTTGTGGAAAAGACTGTCCTTTTCCTACTTGATATTGTTTCCTGTTTTGTCAAAGATTAATTGACCATATAATTATGGGTTTATTTCTCAGTTTTCTATTCTGCTCCATTGTTCTATGTGTTAGTACCACACTTTTTTGATTATTACAACTTTGTAATATAACTTGAAGTCTGGAATTGCGATGCCTCCAGCTTTGCTTTTCTTTTTCAAGATTGCTTTGGCTATTTGGGGTCCTTTGTGGTTCCATACTAATTTTAGGATTGTTTGTTCAGTTCTGTGAAAAATGCTATTGGTATTTTGATAGCGATTACTTTCAATGTATAGATTGCCTTGAGTAGTATAGACATTTTAACAATATTTGTTTTTCCCATCCATGAGCATGGAATATCTTTCCATTTCTTTGTGTCACCTTCAATTTGTTTCATCAGCATTTTATAGGTTTCAGAGTACATGTTTTTCACCTTTTTGGTTAGGCTTATTCCTAGGTATCTTACTAACTTTGGTGCAATTTTAAATGGGATTGACCCTGAATTTCTTTTTCTGCTACTTCACTATTGGTATATAGACATGCAGCAGATTTGCTGTATTTGTGTATTCATTTTGTATCTGTTGACTTCACTGCATTAATTTGTCAGTTCTAGCAGTTTTTTGGTGGAGTCTTCAGGGTTTTCTATTTATGCGTTAATCTCTAGTTATTAATTCTCTACATGTTGAAATTTCTAGATTTAATTGTTGAAAGAACAATTTTTATTAAATATAATGAACATGAAACTTCAGGGCATGCTTCACAGGCCTTGGTCGCTTAGTCTGAATTACCAGATTTCAGCCATATTTCTCTTGAATTTCAGATTAGAACTGTCTTATTATAAAAAAACAAATTTTATATTATTTTATTTTATTTTATTTATTTGAAAGAAAGCGAAAGAGAGAGAGAGAGAGAGGAAAGAGATTGAGAGCATGAGCAGGGTGGAGGGGCAGAGGGAAAAGCAGACTCCCTGCTGAGCAGGGAGCCCAATGTGGAGCTCCATCCCAGAACCACCAGATCATGACCTGAGCCATAGGCAGACCTTAACTGACTGAACCACCCAGGCACCCCTATACTACCTTTTTAAAAAACTAATTATTAAACATGTGAACCTAAGCCATTCATTATTATTCTACTGTATACTACTATACGATATACATTAACATGCAATATAATGTCTAATGCACACTTTTATCATGAATCTTTCATTATTTAACCTCTTTTTAGTATAGTACACAGGTCCTCAGCTGTGCTTCCTGACCCCAGCTGAGGTGTTGATTAATCCTCTACAGATAACAGCTGGCAGAATTTCACTGGAAAAAGCCATGAGGTGTGAGAGGGAACAGCTCTGGGGATTGAATATTTCTCAAACAGATTCTATTTGCTCCTTCTGATAAAGTCATTCCATCTCCATCCCCTAGTCCAGAAATACTGGTGCTATTAATTTCAACACTTTTGCAAGACCCTGGAGGGTGTATTGGGTTGGTTTTCCGTATTCTCCACTGCTGCTTTGGATTTCAGCTTTCTTGAGTTTTCTAAGTCAATTACCATTTATTTCCCTAGCTTCCAAACTTTTAAGTGTAAAGATTTCCCAGAACAAAATACTTTAAAATGACATATGAACAAAAAAATATAGTCTATTTTGGATACAGTCATTTCTTTGATCTCTATGTTTCTTATTTATTTTAATGTTGCTCCAGTTGCAATCTCAAAGCCTGACGGGCCAAGTAGGTGTTGTGGTTCTTCTCACTGGATCCAAACCTTAGTCAGGTCAGAGTTAGAAATAACCAGTGAAGTCTGGGGGGATTCCAGAGCAATACAACATGTAGCTCCATCTTCCATTTTGGGACAATAGGAGATTACCTGCTCCAGACCCAGAGGGTAGGGTATAGATATAGAGGGTTGGATAATCGAGTAGAGATGACTTTGTGACCGGGGGTGAGACAAAGGGTGCAAGACTGTCCCTAGCTCCCCTTCTCCACATCCTGCCAGTTCCCCATGGTTTTATGTGGAGGGGACATTTTCAGAGTTTCCAATGTATCCCCAATGAGGAGCATGGGAAGTAGGTAAGACATGCAAGTTAGGGGTGTTGCTATGTGGCTACCATAGTGAGAGGCAAGGTGACAAGACAGAACCAGGGGCCAGGTAGAATTCAGTGAGATGCAAAGGACCCATTACTCCAGGGAAAGCTGAGCTAAGACTTCTGGAGATGATGCTGGAGGTGGGTTTATTGTCTGCTCCCAACCATGTGGGGAAAACAGACAAGTGAAACCATGGATTTTAGCAGTGGATCCAATAGGATCCCCTTACTCAGAAGGGCCCTGAGCCTGTCTCCTCTTGGAGATGCCATCTTGGGAAGGAAGAAGCAGCAGTGATGAATTTTTGAGCATAAAGAAACAGACTTGAGGGAGGTCTGAGCCTTGAAGGCACTGACTATTTCGTTTGAAAGAAACATTTATAAAATAAAAGACCATTTCAATGCACAAAAAATTGTTTTTATGGGAAAGGGACTGAATTACCTTTAGCAAATTTAAATACCCCTCCACATCAGCAGAAATTTATGGGCTCCTAAGAAAGAGTAAGAACTAAAGAAGTCACATTTTTCTTAAAATATCTGAGTTGTTAGTGTACATGTCAAGATATGATTGGGCCCTTTTGTTGGAATGTTGATTTTATTTGAATTCATTGAATGCCACTTCATTAGGTATTTTAAAACTATTTATGTATTTATTATGTATGTTGCATCTGGTGGTATAATTGTTTGAATATGAAACTAGAGAAATCTAGGGAATTTTTTTCTGACATGCACTATAACAATTAAAACAGGTAACAGACAATTGCAGGTTGTGTTAGAATACAAGATTGTCAGTTGGTATTTAATACAGTTGCAAAATCAGCTTGTTAAGGAAAGATAATCAGACTCCCCCAAATCTCTTGATGTCATAATATAAATATAAATTGTGGAGTATGACATACAAAAAATTTAATGAGTTAAATGTGACTAAATTATTGCTAGCCCAAGAGGGAGAAAGCTGCAGACATAGCTAAGTGTCCATTTCCACGTCCATTTACAGCCGGCACATATCTCCCGCTCCCTTTTCTTCAGTAACAATAAGAAAAACGTCTAAAAGCCTTGATTTTAGGTTTGGAGCCAACAGTTTGCTGTACTTCTGCCCAAAGCCATGGATGTCTTCCTGTGTAAGCGTGCTTGAGGGTGTGCACTCCGGTCTGTATAAGACGTCATTAAGCTTTGGGATAGAGAGTCACTGTGTCGTAGCCCTCCGGGGGCCTCGTGCGAGCCCTTGCATGAGTTTCGCAGTACAGCTCCCCCTCCACGAAGAAGTAGCCCTTCTGTTTGAGGTTGAGGTTACAGTCGGCGCACACGAAACACTCTGGATGCCGGTACTTATCCCGTGCCTTCACGACAGCACCACTGTTGAGGAAAAGGAGGGGAAGTGAAAAACAGAAACGGAAAACATGCTACGAGGGCGATAACAGGGCGGATAGGGCAGGTGTGATCTGTTTCATGGGTGGGCGGTAGCCTCCCGGGGAAAGCCGGCACAGCTGTGCGAGTGAGGTCATGGTCGGGGAGAACCAAGACAACCGCAGTAACACACCACGGCGTTCTCTCGGATGTTGACGTGTGAATATTTGCCCGATTTTTCAAACAAGTCGCTTCTATACACGTTATGGGATCTTCCTTCACGATCTATGCTGATTCTTTCCTTGAAAGAGGAAAACATCATCTAGATAAGACTAATACCTCTGCCAAGGATTCGGATTTTGACGACGCTTGCCTACACAACTAGAGGTCCCTCTAATTGCTTCATATCTTGCCACTGCAGCCTCCTGTCCGTGGAGCACAGAGGAAACAGCAAAGGGCAGAGATGGAATTTCCATTTCTGTAGACTCAAGTCTACTGTCAAAACAGTTTACTCCAACTTAGGAGCAATAATTGCTTTTGGTACCATCCTAAACTCGTGTGTTTCATGAGATCCTCTTTGCTCCTGAGTTGCGGGTCCTGTGTCTTTCTTTCCTTGTGTGTCACATTCCCCTCCTTGTTCTAACCAGGTTTCTCTCCCTCTTCCCTCCTGGGATGACTCCTGGGATCACTGCACACACAGTATCGCTGTGTGTGAGCTAACAGTGGAGGCGCAGAATAGAGGGGCGGGAGAAGTGACCACGTGGGGCGTCTGCAGGGGAGAGACTGAAATGATCTGGAGATTTGAACCAGCAAGTGTCACTGTGCAAACACAAGGGACCTTGAAATGGAAGTGGACTGCATTTTTAAAAGCTAGACTTCAATATTTGTGCAAATTAAGAAACTGAATAAGGATAATATGTTTTCATGAACCACATGATGACCCTCATGTTTGGTTTCCTCAGTTTATACCAAAGAGGAAGTACTGAAAAACTATACATTAACCAAGGGAGGGCATTTTTGAAGTGAAGCTATGCTTCTTGGAAGCAATTTTTTAAAAATAGGCCTGGAGGACAGTTTTGTTTTTTTTTTTTTAAATGAGAATATATCTGAAATTCGAAGTCCAGATTGCTGACTCACATCATATGCCAGTTTTAGGGTACGTTGAAGGGATTCTGGTCAAAATGTGCTAAATGTTGGACACAGTTCAGTTCACTGACTAGAAACGGAGAGCGGGTACCAAGATTTATAGCGAAGGCCTGGGTTAAAAATGAAACTTACACGATGCCGCTCCCAC
The DNA here is from genome assembly GCF_030435805.1 of Mustela lutreola. Taxonomy (NCBI): domain Eukaryota; kingdom Metazoa; phylum Chordata; class Mammalia; order Carnivora; family Mustelidae; genus Mustela; species Mustela lutreola. The sequence goes on along the minus strand of NC_081307.1, from coordinate 26,957,812 downwards.
ATTTGTCACAGAGCGGCATCTTCTGAGCGCTGCCAGCACTGCCGTGGGCTTTGGTAACGGGAGCTCGCACACTCCGGGTTCCAGCAGGACGGTCGTCTGAAAAACAAAGTGTTTCCATTTATGGCAAGGGAACAGCTGGCTACAGTTTGTACTTCGCTTCTATTTTAAGGTGTGCACTTTAACCCAAGGAATTCTCCAGTTGCGCCAGCTCTCTCATTTCAAAAGTTGGAGGACAGGTTCAAGCATCACTTGTTCGGAAGGAGGGCCCTTCCAGAAAGAAGTCGTTAAAATTTGTTGTTGTCCTTGTTGGAGGGAGTGGTTAGAAAATGCCAAAAGGAGTGGAAAACATTTGGCATTTTTTTTCTTCTTCTTATTGCCGTAAAACATACAGAACATATAATGGACCATCTTGACCACTTCTGAAGGCGTAATTCAGTAATTCAGTAGCAGCAAATACTTAGACAGTGTTGTGCACCCATCACCAACAGTTCTTTCCAGAACTCTTTCATCCTCCAAAAACAAAAAACAAAAAAACCGTCTGTACCTATCAAACAGTAACTCCCCACTCCCTCTTCCTCCCAGATCGCGGTACTTCTATTCTACTGTCTGTCTTTAGGACTTTCCTATCCCCGGTGCCTCACAGGAGTGGACGCATGCAGTTTTTATCTTCCTGTGTCTGGCCTATTTCCGTCGGCATGTTTTCAGGGTTCATCCCTGTTGCAGCATGCATTAGAATTTCATTCATTTTTGAGGCTGAATAATGCTCTGTTGGATGGAAAGACCACATTTTGTTTATCCGTTGATCGGGTGATAGACAGATGTGTGGTTTTCACTTTCTGGCTATTGTGGATAAAGATCTGTGAATATTGGTTATGAATATATCTTTGAGTCCCTGCTTTCGATTCTTTGGGTACATACCCAGGAGTCCAGTTGTTGGATAATACAGTAATTTCTGTGTTTAACTTTTTGAGGAACCGCTATCCTGGTTTTCACAGTGGCTGCACCATTTTACATTCCCTCAACCATGAACAAGAGTCCCAGTTTTCCCACGTGCTCTCCAACACTTGTAAGTTTTTTTGTTTTTTAAATAGCCAACTTAATAGGGCACTTTGCATTTTTGTGCAACTTTTAAAGGACAATGTGTATCTTTGTGGGATAGAAAAACATTGATAAGATTATGACCCCTGAGGACAGCAGGAGTGGGCTAGAGATTCAGCCTTATTTCTTACTGGCTGTGTCTCCTTGTACAAATCTCTCTCTGCGGCAGTTTCTCATTTGTTGAAAGGGAAAATCAATAGTCCCTATCTCACAGGTTATTGGGAGGACTAAGTGATCAAGCACACAAAATACTTAGCACAGGGTTTGGAACACAGTAAGGGTTCATCTCAGTGTTATTTTAAAATTTTGATGATTCTGACTCTCTGGAGTGGAGGGAGGCTGAGAAATTTAGCGATATCCATTTAAAATTCCAACTTACGATTTTTGAGCCCAACTAGCCCCTTGACGACTATGAATGGAATTTATCTCTGGTGTCCTTTTATCACTGGGTTGGTGGCTACTTGGATACATTCTGGGAGCTCCTTTTCTAAACCAAGCACCGTTCAGATCTTCCTCAGGGAAGATTCATGGGATCACTGAACTGAATCAATGCTGAGTCTTTCATTCTGCAGTATGTTTGCTCTCCTCCCCCTCTCTGTACTGTTCCATTCATGGCTGCTCACCATCGTTCACTAATTCCTGGAGCACTCTGAAGGAGCCCGACTGGCGAGGCTGAGTAGGCTCATTCCGATTGTCGTGGAGCATCCGGTATACGTCAGACTGGGGAGGCACTGAGGCTGTGGGTTCACTGAAACACAGGACGGCATGTGAAGCAGTGTCAGAAGCCGTGTGAGGCATGGCATGTGCAAGAAACCACAAGACATGACTAAGTGATAATCACTGCATTTGCAGTAACTCCTGAGCCAAGATTCAGTTAATCTCTATACAGTTAAAAATACGGTATGAGTTCACATGGGTCAACTTCATGATGTCGTTCATTAACCTGGGAGTCACATCAGCACTTCTTCACCTAGCAGAATGCGTCAGAGGACAAGTACAATGTGATTGTTTGGGAATAGTGATTTAAAAAACAATAATACCCTTGTCTGATGGATATATCATTATAATGTGAAAAAAATGAACTTTTCTCAGAAAACAGACAACATACACATGGGAAGAAATGCAGGAGTGAGCCCAGTTTGATTATTCTCAGTCATAAAATTGTCTATAAAATTCAGATTCATTTCTGATATTCAACTGAAAAGTATGGTTTAATTTTGCCTCTAAGGTTAATTTGTGAACTCCAGAAAACAACAAAGGTATCATTTTGCCTATAAGCTGAAGAAATTTAGCTTGTATGTGAAAGTCTATAATGTAGAAACTTTCATATATATGTCAGTTATATTGATTACATTATGTTTTTTAATAGCCATATTATAATTCACTTATGATAACAGTGATAGCAGCTTTATTTTACTATTCTACAAATATAATTCATGATGAACAATAAGGAACTGCCACAGTAATACTACCTCAGACACTAAATGCTTTATTATTTTATGTCATTTAATTATAGTATCTAGAATAGGTAGTTGCTATCTCCACATATTTTTACTTCCTGTATCACATTTTAAAATCATCATCTTATATATCTGAAATTCTTTGCAAAAAGGCTTTGAGATGCATTACATGGTTATTATCCCATTGTATTCATCGCAAGAGACATTTGGGGATTTAGTTACATAGTACTCTAAAACATTATAAAACTTTCATTTATAAAAAGTGGTTATATAATATTGAAAGTAGTAGTAAGATTTTATCTTATAATAAGTCCTTTTATTTGAAAAAACTTGATGGCAAAAGTACTTTGAGCAAATACTCCTAATAAAGATGAAATTAGTCAAAATAGGGACCAATGGAAATTAAGTATTTACATTAATAGCTTGGAGCTTATAAAAGCTTTTTCATGGTAAAAGTTCTAAATGTAAAAATGACTACCTCTCCACAAGCTACCATTAAAAGAGACAAGAGTTGTCATCCCTTAAAATTCCTCCGAGCCTCCCATTCCTTACCAATTTTTGACCTCCAAAGAAGCAGTAGGAGTATACTAGATTATAAGTCACTTTTGAGAAGTATTGTACTAGACATTTGTAAAGAACATTATAGCTTCTAAAAGACATAGACATTTTTTCCTTCCCTGATTTCTTCTTCTTCTTCTTCTTTTTTTTTTTTTTTTTGTGCTCTGTCACATAAAGCTCTATTTAGTTAATTCTTGAAATCACTTTTATCTTTAAGTCTAGATATTTGCAGTACACCCCTAGTATTCTTTTTCTTTATAGCTTTCCACCCAGCCTTCTTTCAATTACGACACTATTAAAAGACACCAGTAAAGTTGACATTGCCCATGTGTTTAGTTAATATGCCCATGGTTCAGAAAGACTCGCATTACCTCATGGAGGGTGCTTCCCCTAGAGCTGTTGAAACCTGACCCTGAAGTGTTTCCATAATATTGTCATCTGAGTACAACTGCATAGGTGTATTAAATTGAGCATGTACAATCTTCACACCGGGAAGCTCCATTTCCAAAGGAATGTTAGGGGCCATCTTAGCAGCAACTTTCAAGTCACCTGGGCAAATAGTACTAAGAGTACTGACAGAAGAAGGGGTGCTACGTCCACTGCCACCGTCAATACCGGACGGAGTGCTGCATCCACTGTGTTAATGACCACGTGACACAGAGGTGACACAGGAATCAGAAAAATCCAGACACAACACAGAGAACAAGTACAGAGAGGTTAAAAGGAATTGAAGACAGAAAGGAAGAAGTGAATTAAATCAAATTCAAATGAAAAATCAAAGGGCTAGGATGTATTTTACAAAGGGAAGACATTTCAAGATTCATGATTGAAAAGAGTGCAAGAAAATTAAAAATTACAGGTGATATTGCATTTTTTGGCTCTGTTCTACTAGGCAATATGTTGAGGGTTACCCACAGAGTAGTATGCGAGGTAGAAAAGATGCAACTATCTTTACTTTTTTAAAATAGGCCAAACAATTTTAAAACTTGCCCACATCACAAACAGATGATGTGGGGAAATGACACTGGTGGGATGGCTCTTTTACATTTATGAGCTGCGGTATTTAAAATCAAAATATTACTGAGCGATTCTTCACAGATAGTAAGGGACTACGCAACATGAAGATCCAGTCAAATATTTAGGCTAAACATTTCAAAATACGAAATGTGTTTCAGAAATGCAGTTATGCTTTCGTTGTAGAATAACTAGTAACTTGAAGGTTCTGTGATAAAGATTATGTTTTAAAGCTATTTTGTAAATGCCTTATAGTTGGGATTTTAACTTTTTCTACTTTCATTCTCTACTTTTGTGAAGAATACATGTTAATAAACTGTTCAGTCATTTAATACAGGCTCTAGAAACAGCCAATAAATGCTTGTCACCTTGAAATTAATTGATTAGAGGGTAGATAAGGTGGTCTTAGACTCTTTGGATATACCTAGGGCTAAGCTCTGTTTCTGCCATACATAGCTATTTCCTGTAATAATTTTGGAGGCTCACATGTATTTCCATGCATACTTCTTATTTCATTTTAAAGATCAACTGAGGGGACTTATTATACTTATTACTAAAATATGAGAAAAGCCAGTCATGCAATTTCAAGAACAACTAGGTAGATTTCATATTCTCTACGAATCTGGATAAGAGGCTAGTCGCAGCTGACATGCCAATGACTGAAGTCATTTTTCTACATGCATTTTAAGGGCAGCGTGAGAAATGCATTTTACGAGAAAATGGAATATACTGAGATTTTGTTTTTAAGCACAGTCATTTAAGACTAAGCCAAAAGAAATGTTAGTATTTGTAAACTTTCATCACGCTTGCAGGTTAGTGTTGCTATAAACACCAGACAGAGAACAATTTATATGATGTGTTTATCTCAAAGTCCGTTTTCTCCTGGGGCTCAAGTATGGCCGTTGCGTTTACTCTTTAGGGCTGCGAATGCTAACCTTGGCCCCATATGGACAGCAAAACCAAGTGGGTATTAGACCCCAATTTTGTTGACTTCATCAGTGTGGTAGCCTGCCTCGTCTGGACAACCCATGCCACAAAATGGAATTTTAAACGTATTTGTCTCGTGTTACCAGTTCAACCAACTGCATGGCCTAAATGAGGCAAGTGTATAGGGATGTGCTCCTTCACTTCCTGCCTGTTAAGAGCCTATTTAAAACCCAGTCTCTAAATTGTTTGATCACATACAAAATGCCCAATGGCTTATTTACCATTTTTGTAGGCTCAACACTGTACTAGCTCCTGAAATCGACCTCAGTTGGTTTAAAAAAAAAAAAAAAAAAGTCAATTTTCAGTTATAGTGCAGTTTACTCAGGGTTATATTGATTTGACCTAAGTGCAATGAAGCATAGTAAACTGTAATTTTGGGATTTGAAACACTGGGTTGACTCTTGGGAGAGTTGAGCTTTAAATAGTGAATCTTGTCAGTAAGCATTTATAGCTACTCTGACCCTATGTGTGCCATGGGGTAGATAGCTAAACTATGAGCAGTCAGAACTTACAGACAGACCTTATTTTGTAGTTGTAATTAATAAGTAATCTTGCATATAACATGTTTGTATACACAGTTTTATTTCAGCAAGGGTGGTGTCTTCTATTGCTTGGTTTCTTTATCATTCTATTTAGGGACCTGTAGTTATTGAGGAGATAGGAAGTAAACCTTAAGCAAACAAGAATGATCTCTTATAAATTTTTGGGACAGTTTCACAAGATCTCTTGAACTGATAATTTAAATAGTTTTCATGGACTCCAATCACTTTGGTAGTGCCATGGGTCACCATGACCTATTCCTGTGACCTGAAAAGATAGGGAGTAATGAGATTTTTTGACTTTGACTTCGTGACTTGGCAGGACCACTTGTCAGGTTGATGATACACTCAATCACTTCTTGCCTCCATAGATCATCAGACTGAGAACTAACTTCCCTGGCCTTATACAGACTTTCTGGGATGAGCTTCTTGAAGTGACTTGTCCAAAAACCACTCACAAGATTCTGTCATTTGGATCTATAAAATAAAAATTTTATATTTACATATTTGCCTATGAAGATACTGCCTTTTAAATATGATTCAATTATGAGATAATGAAAAGAACCATAACTAGCAGTAAGGCCCTAGGGAGATGAATGTATGAACAATTTAGCATCTCCCATTTACTTTGGATTAAAAAGTTGTTCATTGATGGTGTAGGTGTAGCTTGGTGTGTAGACACCTGAAATGCCACCTTGACAAAGAATCGTTTGGTAAGAACAAGAAATTCAGAAGCTAGAGTAAATAGTGAGAGGACACAGGAAGAAAGGAAAAATAGTACAGGCATTTTTACATTTCTTTAAGATTAAGTGCTGGTGCCTGTCTTTAAAGCAAACCTTTTTACCCCCATTCCTCCTCTCTCCTTCTCCAAATTCAGCTGTATGAAGAGGCACCTTACAATGACAAAAGGATGAGGGGCTTGTTAGGATTACCATTTTTGAATTAAAATGCAAATATAAAAGAAGGCCATTAGCTACCTAAATCTCTCTGACTTTCCCTGAATTTTTATGACATTAAATGTCTTACTGGTTTTTAGAGGCAAGATCTGTTACTCTAATGCCTCCTGAAGTCCTATAATTCAGATTAGTGAGCGTAGAGTTAAACCAGCCTCAAAAGAATGCAAGTGTATTAATTTTACGATGCTCCTTTAGAAAGTTGTATATATATTTATTCAGTGGTAAAATAGCATTTTCCCTCTTAATCTAGTGTTATGATATCAGGGGTGGGGCTGGGAAGCTGTTGAATGTGGAGAAGTAGGGAGAAAATTCAGAGGAAAATAGAATGGAAGCCAAGGAATAAAAAAGAAAAGTAAAGAAAGCTTGTGCAGAGTTGAATGAATGAGAGAGGGGTGTTAACTCTTGTTTCTTCTTGCCATCAGAAAATATTATCAGGTACTCTTAGGATTTTGTTCCTTCATCTAATGAACATCGATGGAGCATTTAGTCTGTCCCAGCCTTGTTTCTAGGTGCTGGGAAGATAGAAGTTGCTCCATTCTAGTGGGGGGGAGGGGAGGGGAGATACACTTTGTAGTCACTGGCTTCTTAACTTCGCTTCCTCATCTTCCACTCTGTCTCTCCTGCCTGAGTCTGATATCACAAAATTGTCCAGCTTATTTTGAGATAATCCTCTGGCCCCAACTCCAGTTTATGGGAAGGTCTGCGTAAGGAGATCACATATCCATTGATGACTGACCATCCAAAGCAGGTATCATAAACTTGGATACCCCCAGGGGCTAGTAGGGCTACACATGTATGAAAATGGGCCCAGTATCAGGAATGGTGGGCATTTTGACAGGATGGAGAGTAGATGTTCTATCTTAAGGCATTTACTTAAGTTTTTTTTTTTTTTTTTTTTTTTTTTTTTTTTTAACAACGGGAGGATTATGTAAAACACTGTCTATAAATTGGATGGGCCACAGTTTGGGACACTGGATATAGATCATTAGTCAATAATCCTAACCACCAACTTCCTTCTTCAGGGCTGATTAATGGAGCTGAGGTCAGAGGAATAGGTTTGAGGTTTCCCAAAGTCACTCTTTCCCAATGTGCCAACACAGGGCATTAATTTCTCCCCCTTGGGTTGGAGTACAATTTCTAGAGAAGAAATTTATTTGAAAAGGATCATCTGACCATGATCTTTTTCTCTGATTGACAGCCATGAAGCACTTCCTCATTCTTATTGCAGTGTGTACACGGTTATCCATGAGGGTATATATATATATATATATATATATATATACATCTCCCTCTCTCCCAACTCTTTCCTTCTACTTACTTTCCCCCATGTAGAAAAGCTCCTTTTCAAGTGACTTCTCTTCCTTTGCAAGTATCCGCAAGAAGGCAGAGTTATTGTTATGTAAGAGCTAGAAAGAGTGGGATTACCAGCGGGTTGGTGGAGCAGTGGGAAGCAGGTGTTGAGGTGGGCTGCTCAGAGAATGTCAAACATGGAAGGGCTGCCCCGGGGCTCCCACTGGGCCCACCTGCTTCCCTTACTCCTGACCAGGGGCTGGTTTCCCGGTTTGCTTCTGTTGGCTGGGCCTTCCTGACCTGGAAATGGGGTACATCTGCTTGCCTCAAAGGTCAATGTGTTCTGGAAGGGATCCTCAGAACAGCAGGGTATTAGTTATAAATATACGTGGTGATTGCCTAACTTTTCACAGCCCTATAATCCTGTCAGTATTTACTTTGAGAAATGGAGATTAGTGGCCTCCTATACTCTGCAAAGTGAGTTTGTTTTTCTTGCTTTTGAAATAAGCTTCACGATGAGCAGAGTCACTCCAAACACCTATGTGTTACTCTTCTTAGTGATTAGTAAGGATTTACTAAAGAAACATGCACTACAGACACCAAAATCTCAGAGCTTATGACCTGCTTCGGCCTGGGATAATGAAAGGTTTGGGCCGAATATTGTGCTTGTGTTCAAAGTAGTTCACATCCTGTAAAAACAAAGGGTTAAAAAGTTCCTCAGTGGAAGACAGTTTTTTTTTCCTTTTTTCTTTTTTTTTTTCCTCTTAAGATAAAAGTAAATGAATGATCACTGTACAGAGGATTATTTACCACCACCTATTGACATGACTGAGAAGGGTGACAATGGAACCAGAGCGATTTCTTCATTTTAAGCATCTGTTCACTAGAAATGTTCAGGAACTGGCGGATTGGACTCCAGAACATTGGAACCATGTTCTGGATGCTTGTCTTTAAACTAAAAATCTGATTGTGCCTTCAGGAAAGTAAAAATAAAACAGCAAGAGCTGGACTTTGGAAAGGAGAAGAAACCATACTATCACTGTTAAGAGCATGGTGGCCAGAAACCAAGTCAGATACTTACTGTTGAGGCGAGCTAGGAATGAGACCTCGCAGCTGTCCGTGAAGCGCGTCTTGTATATTGCTAGTAGAATAGAGCCCAATTGGTGAGTTATAGGAAGCGCTCACTACCTGTCTTTTGTCATCAATGTTTGCTGCTGCAACAAAAGGCTGGGCCCTTCTGTTGTGCGCGGTACCAATAGGTTTGAACTCCTGTACAATGGCAGACAAAATACACAGAGCCACAGAATGCACAAGAAAGCCGTTAATGAGCAAACCAACAGCATCGCCATTGTTAATCAAGGCTTCTTTACCCTACAGCAAGATTCATGGCAATGCTCAAGGAGGAGGTGAGTATAAACCTGTCTGCATTTTCCGTGAACTTCACATGTGCTGTACTCAACCACCGCATGGTGCAAAGGAATCTATCTTATTTAAATATTATATTATAAAAGAATTTGAACCTTATATCTTTCCTCTGGTCCTACAAGTTTTTACATCTATAGCTTTTAAGAAACTCTCATTAGATGCATCTGAAGACAGAAATTCCATGTCAGAAATGAGATTTGGGATTTAGAATAATTATTATGTTTCACATTTCCTCAAGTAGAGCTTACATTTGCTTTCTCTTCTATTAATATCTTGATAAAGCTTTCTCCATTTTAGGAAATGGAGTAGCAAAACGATCAGAATGAGAGGGACCATTTGTGAATCACTATACTGAATCACTTTAACTAATCCAAGTAAAAAAGTTTTGGTTTTTTCTTAATACCTACCACAAAGAACAAAATTCTTTTTGTTCTTTTTCTAAATTTAAATTCAATTAGCCAACATATAGTACATCATTAGTAAAAAACAAAATTCTTAATTTGCAGTAGGGTCTAACCTTAAATTTAGAACAAATAAGAAGAACTGGAAGACTATTTTTCCTATGAGAGAAGGTTTTCCAATTTTTATATAGACTTAAATTTTTAAAGTCATTAAATATGTTTTTCTTCTAAGTAGCCGAAGAAAACCAAAAGCGAAGGCTAAAATACACACAAGCTGACTCTTCTTCCAAATCTTTTCATTTGGCAGGATCAGTAAGAATAATCTTTCCAATATTTTCGCCCACACACTCACATTGACTTCATTTACTTTTGTGAATGTGCCACCAGTTTTTCACACAGATTTCAACTAGTACAAACATTTATGTGTCTTTGAAGTGTTACTGAAAAGATGCTGTTTTTATTAAGAAATAAAAAGGTCTTGTGATATTCTTGCTCATATCATTTATTTTTTCTCCCCTTGTCATTATAAATGAATAGATGGTGAGACGGTCCTTTTCTATTTGGAAAAGACACCCTCTTCCTTTCTTAGGGGGTGGAACCAGAGTTTTCAGGGAGATTCTTGTGCGTGAGAACACCAACAACTTCTGGAGGGACCCATGCTCCGAGATGCTTAGTTCTGGTTCTGAGCAGGGAGTCATCACAGATGGCCCCTGTTCCCCCATCCAGGTCTATTGGCAGAGTTCACTTGAAAATTATAACAGACAAGTGAGGTGCAGCTTTGAATACTAGTGGAGTCTTTGACTCCAGCTGCCCCAAATCTCATGGTACTTGAAAATCTGTGAGGTGATAGAGAGCAGCAGCTTTTTCTCTCATCAACCTTGGACAGCACAGTATAGCAGCTCTTGAATTTGAAAGGTCTGAGTTGAATACAATAGCCTGTGATCCTATAGTGTGGTTGGATTGACTAATGTCTTACTGATTTATTATTTTTACCTCCAGAAGAGTGGCTCACTGCCTCTGAGTTGGTTGGGTGGCAGTATGGCTGCTGCTATTAGGTAGCAGAATGACCAAAACAACCAAATGTGGCTTTAGAATAATGCTGAATCCCACAACCTGTGAAAAGTTGTGTAGTCAAACATTGATACAGGGGTACCATCTGATTGTTTTGGCTGATTTAATAATGAACTTTGATTGTCTTTTTGTGATTAACCATTCTGATTAGCCATTATTATAGCATAAAAAAAAAGTGAACTGGAAATAATTGTTAAGTAATGACAGTGGCCATGATTTAAGCCTTTGTTCCTCCTTTCGATATAAAAGAAGACAGGAGGCTAATTGCCTCATTTAGTTTCGGTGTATTTTAAATTTCTCAGGCTAATTAAATGAGTCAGTCGGGCAGAACTGAAGGACTCAAGCTTTATGGAATTAAATTTTTTTTCTTTTAAGTATGCCTTAAAGATTTCTGTAAATAGAATTAAATATATAAAAATTAGTTAATATATAGTGGTTTTGTGGGGAAAATGTCTCTGCCTTATTACTTCTTTGTCTTAAAATGAAAAATAAATATGGATGATGACTGTCCTATAAATGAGGCAACTTCTCTGGAAATATTTATGCACTAATAATCTCTAGTAGTGCTTCCAAAAAGCAGCATATGAGTTAATGAGCTCCAAGCTTTTTCTTTGTTATTTTCAGTTTTGGTTTTATATTGCAAAAGTTGCAAATGTGTAATTTGTCAAAATTAAAAAAAAAAGCCCTTCTATTTTTTGCATATAATCATAAAATATCATAAAAGGAAGTGTTTCTAAGAGAGCCTTCAAACATTTGTATTTAGGCTTTGCAAAGCATTAGTTTATGGGCTGCTAGTCATTCCAAAAAAAGCACAATGAAGTGTATACATCAAAGGTAAACATTTAAGTATGGCACGGAGAGGCAACATTCTATCCAAATCTTACATCATTGTTGATGGTCAAACAGAATCAAGAGACAAAAGCAATGAGAAGTTTGCTATTCCACTTTAATTCCATTTTACTTTTTCAGGAAAATCAGTCGTCTCAGAAAATACCAGTAAAAAAAATTATATACCAGTCAATGTAGTCCAGCTCTTGTGTTTATTTTTCCCAGACAACAGCATCCAAGTGACTCTCATCTCTTAGGAATTCAAGAAGTACTTACTACCCTTAATTAGTGCATTTTCAATGGTATTTTAAAATGTCATTCCTTGAATTATATTCCTTATATTAAGGAATAACATTCTGAATTCATAAAATACTCGAGCTGCCAGAGTCAGAGCTAGGTAACTGGGTAGAGATTTGGTGAGATCAGGGAGAATGTAGGTCTTGACTACCATCTCCCAAGCCCTTAGAATGACCTCACCAATGACAGCATTCAAAGACACGACCACTTTTTCAACTTCTTACTGGAAGAAGTTGTCCAGAGATAGAGATTCAGTTCAAGAACTGACGCAATTACCAGCTCCAACAGAAACAACATGTTTGATAATGTGCATATATTTATTTATTTAAAAAAAAAAACAGTGGTGGGATAATAAGGTATACAAACTGTATCAAGCAATCATATACTTGACCAAGCCACACTGAGTGATGGTATCTTATCATGTTTGGAATTTATGAATAATCACCACCCCTACCTCAAATGAAAAATAAAGTCACCCTTATAAATCCTCCCCACCTGCCCCCAGCAATCTGTTTCAAGTATTCCCCATATATAACAGGAGAAAAGTTTGGGGGGAATGGGGTTTACAAAACCTTGTTTTGTGTAGTTCACCTTCCAGTTATCAACAAATTATAGGATAAAGGTATCTTTTTGAAAATATAAATAACTTTAACCTGTATCTCACTTGAGTTTGTGTATTATTTCTATATATCTTTATCATCAATCTTCTGTGGCAAGGATGCAGTCTTTTTATGGAAATAGGCACAGCTATCTTCTCTTTTAGGAAAGAATGATATTTGTTTCTGAAAAGCATCTTTCCTATATGGGATAGCTATGTTATAATTTCGAGTCGTTCAACTAACATTAAACAAAGAGGAGGGTAATGTTTTATTTGAGAATGCCAGATTGGAGAAGGACCCCGAGCTCTAAAAACGTACCTTTAGCCTAGAGCAAGAATGCTTTGCATAGGAAAATGCATATGTCTGCTCATAGGCCATGTTCGGGATTGTATAGAAGGCATTTATTCAATCCCTGGGAATAACTTTTTATATGTACATATATAACTTCCTATAAATAAACAAGTAACATTTATTCAAAGGCGAAGAATACTTTCTAAGCTTCTATTTAAGCTAAAAATCCAAGTCTAAACTGATAAAAACAAAATTTATTTAATAAAAAGATGGACAAATGAAAAAAAAACCTAGGTATTAAAATTTCTTGCCAGTTATTACTATAACTATGTAAAAAAAAGTCTCCAAAGCCTAAATCTAAGCATAGGGAAAAGACTGGAAAGAAATACACTAACATGTTGTTATTTGTGGCTGGGGTTGGATGGTAGGATATAATGTGTTTTTTTTTTCTTCAAAGGATATGTATTATTTTTTAAATGAAAGAGTATTATATAATATATATTATATAATTATATATATAGTAGCAAAAGTCACAAAGCTTGCAGTTACAGTTTCACTCGGGTTGAGAAACAAGAACTCAAATAACTGTATTGCTCAATGGCCCTTTCTCTTTATCTACAGTAGGATCTGAAAGCTTGATGTAGTAATGGCATGTGTTTCTCAGATGGACACATCTTTGTTGTCCAGAAAGTTGCTTTATTTGCAGAGTGTCCATTTTTGGGGTGGGAGTGGGGGTGGAGGAAGACCTCCTTTGCAACACCTCTTTTTGCATGGCTTGTGTTAACTAAAAAGATAAAATAAGACAAATATAACCTCAGTTTAGCTCTATTCTGCTCTCATGCTCCAAGTTAAATTCACTGCTTGTATTTTTTTTTTTTTTTTAACATGGCATTTTGTTAAGTTTATGCTTTGGCATTTCGGCTAGCAAGGGTTTAACTATGCTTGTAGGGAATGTCCGATCTGAAGTGCCAAGTTAGGTGAACTCATCATGCAGAAATCTGGCCTGAGGATCCTAAGGACGGGAATCCTTTGGCCCATTAGGGGAAGAATTGAAATGGTTCTTATCTCGGAGACATTCAAATACTGGCCTCTTGGAGGAGGTGCCAGTAAGAATTAGTCATGACTCAAACTAAAGGAATTTTCAAAGGCTCCATCCGACTGGCTTCTGGATCCTTTAACCCAATCTTCACCATTTTTTTTTTCAAACCTATCTCATCCTTTATTTTTTCCCCGTTTGTACTATCATACATGTCCATAGTGCCCTACCCCATAAGGTAGGGCATGTGGACTAATACATGATGGATGAGAGGCCAGAGTACTTAAAATTGGGTCTATTTTTAAAAATCCAGTTCTTGGGACAATCATGGTCATAAGTTAGTACTTATAGACTTATAAAAGGGGCTTCTACTAGAACGAAAGTCAGACAATTGCCCTTAAACTCCAGTTCTGGAGAGATATTAACAAAACACAGGCTCCCATCTTGGTCTAAGCTCAGCCGTGAGTAATAAATACTTGGTAAGTCACCCACATGCCAGACACTGCGACATGGCCAGGGATCCTTGGGGATCTGGTACTTTGGTCTGTCAAATAAAATTTGGTCAGATCTGTCTCATTGACCCCATGCCTTAGCGTCTCATATTGGTGAAACCGGATTTTAAAAATTAGGAGAAATTTTGAATGAACAAATGAATGAATGACTAATTTGCAAAAGGGTGCAGTATAATTTTGGTTGTGTACTATATATATATGGAAAGGAATTTCAGAATTTTATCCGTTTTGTCCTGGTGATAATAAGAGATTGGGTGGTCAGTGAATGCATATGTACAAGCCTTAAGCTTTCACTTCTTTCCATTGTTTCTTAAAACACCACATGATCTCTTTCTCTCACGGGTTGCCTCTATCTGATGACTCAGTGAAGCTGGGAGGAAGCTGTGGGCTTGGGCATTACTGTAAAGGACAATCTCCAAGTGACAGCTCTGCCTGGAGAGCTTTGCTTTTTCTTCTTCCAATTTTTTCTTCTATCAAAGATAATGTTGGGGCGCCTGGACAGCTCAGTGGGTTAAAGCCTCTGCCTTCGGCTCAGGTCGTGATCCCAGGGTTCTGGGATCGAGCCCCCGCATTGGGCTCTCTGCTCAGCAGGGAGCTTGCTTCCTCCCCTCTCTCTCTGCCTGCCTCTCTGCCTACTTGTGATCTGTCAAATAAAATAAATAAAATCTTAAAAAAAAAAAAAGATGCCAGGGGGTAAGCCACCATCAGCATTCAGACCCTTTCGCCACAGTTATTACCAGTCTTGTCTATTTCATCTTTCCCTCACTCTTCCTGAAGAGCTGGGCTCTCACCTGACCTAACTCCCATTCAACCTGCACGACCACTCTTGCCATACAACAGTGGGGGCTGGTGGCAGCTGAGCACCATTCTGAGAACTGGTTCCCAGGTGTGGTCCTGGGCAGTGTTAGAAAATGCAGTTTATCAGTAGAGCCTCTGTTCTTTTCATTCATCAGCTGTTTAATTGAGCGCTTGCTGTGTGCCATGCTGGGAGACTCCCCACTTAAAGAGAAGAGACCAGCAGTTCCCGCCTGCACAGATAGTCCATAACCTGCTCACTCCCTAGAGGGCCCGTTTTCTTCTCCTCTGCTCTTAGTGATTTTCAGGCTCAGGCTCTTCCTTTCCTTTAGTCAAAAGTCCATGACGAGGATCTAATAAACTCACGCTGTCTAAAGGTTAAGCTATTCAGGATGTTTCTTCTCCTGGGGGGATTGTATTTGAACTGAAAATAAAGTTTTAATCCAAAGCAATTTTTAATGACCCTTCTCATAGTAATGTGGAAAGCATTCCTGGTCTCCAGAAAGTCCTATCACATGGGCAGCCCCCCATCTCACTGTCAGGAAAGGTCAGAGACCTGCGCATCACAGCCTGGTAGGAGGGGGCAGGTATTACCAAGAGCTCCCACTACATTGAATGTCTCTAGGAGCAATTCGATGTGCCAAGGTCTTTTTCTATGATATTTTATTTAAATCTTTGAGAAGCCCTATGAGATACAGTTACGTGGTACTCTAAGTGTATTTTATCAAGGAGAAAGTGGAGGTAAATTCATGGAGAAAGTAGAAAACTGGAAGCACAAATTCAGGCGTTGGTGATCCTGGAAAGGGAAATGCTGCTGAAGCACAAGTTGCAAATACGTTTTCATGCATTTTCCACAGACACATGGGAAAATTATAGTTTGGGAATATTTGAAATATAATACACTTAGTATGAATACTTGTTTAAAAAGGGATGCCTAGTTTATATATCTAAACTTGGGAAACATCTGGCGAAGGAGAGGTTCTAAAATCCTTGTCTTAATTACATTTTCCCACACAGCACAACTGGGGGTTGCTTTCATTACAGGGATTTTTTTTTTTTTTGAGCTTTTTGAAAGTAGACATCATCAGATAAGCTTCAGATTATTAGATTAATTTAGCTCATTAGAATTGCCTCAAGGGAAAATCCTCTATCTTTTGTAATTTTACTACATGGGCACAAATATCACCATGATTACATAATGCAAAACCCTTTTTGTAGCGTAAACTTAATTATAGAACACTAGAACTGAGAATTTAAAAAGGATGTAAAATAAGATCTGGACGAAGACCTCAAAGAATTGAAGTTTACAATAATTATTAGATTGGAGACACCTGTTTCAAATGGTAGACATTAATTTCGTTTTGCTTTGTTTTAATATGTTAAACTTCTTGGATTAGGTCATGGTCATTTGGCAGAAGTCCATCATAAAGAATGAAAAAATAACTGGACTGTACGTAGATAGAGCCAAATTTGTCCTGAGAACATGTTTGTCTTTTAACAAGGCACTTGCCTAGGGACACTTCTCTTTTCTCTTGATATAAAAAGACATGAATAATATAAATTAATCTCACAGGGTAAAGACAGACAATCGTTCCATCATGTGGCTTATTCCAGTTTTTTGTATTTGTCATTTATTCCTCTTGGAAGGCATCCGCATCATTTAAAAGGAAATAAAACATGAATATAATTTACTCTACAACTCATACCTGTGGTTCTGATTCTAAGTTGATTTTGAAAGGATGAGCCTTCCCATCTTCAGACACCTGTGGAGACCATAAGCGAGTTTCTGCCCTGTGAATAAAAGAAATTTTGTAAACTCCAAATTCTAACATTATTTCCGGTTTTAGCATACTTTAATCTCTCATTATTGTGTATGAAAATACTATTGAGCCTTGATGATTTAAACAAAAGGAATACTCCTTGCTCATTATTCTGTATTCTTTCATCTAATTAGTTTTTTTACTTTTGGGGAAACTTGAATGGATAAAAATTGCATGGAGGACTACCATAGACTGAAGTGTGTGTCCCCCCGCCCACCCCCACCAACCAAGTTCTTATGTTGCAACCCTACCCCGCAATGTGATGGTATTTGGAGGTGAGGTCTCTGGGAGGTAATTAGGATTAGATTACGTCATGAGGGTAGAGCTGTCATAATAGGATTAATGTCCTTATATAAAGAGGAAGAGACCCGAGATCTCGGTCTCTGTGTCCACACGCCAAGAAATGTCATGTGAGGAAGTAATTAGGAACCTGATTATGCTGCATCCTGGTCTCAGACTTCCAGCCTCCAGAACTGCGAAAAATAAATTTTTGTTTAAGTCACCCAGTTTATGGTATGTTTATTGTAGGAGCCCGAACTGACTAAGGCAAAGACATTGTACAGTTTCTAGAGAAAGTAAGCCTGCTGTACCTGCAAGGAACAGTACAGGAGAGGAAGATTCTGGAGGCAGATGACCACAGGGCAAACTCCCTAGGTTTCCTCTACTTCCCTTCCATCCTACCCACGCCACCATAGGAGACAGTGAATGGTATGCCACGGGGATTTGCTGCTGGCATGAAGGAAATGAGCTTTATCCAATCTCATGTCCTTCTCATGTATCTCTTTGGGACCATGTGCTCCTAAGAGACTGTGTGCTTGGCAGGAACACTAGTTATAAATAAATAGGGAAAGAGTCAATTTCACCCCTGAAATGGCAGATGGGCTGATTGGGCCTTCTGAACCACGGCAAGTAGGGAATAAAATAGCAACAGGATAAACACACACTAATAACCACTATAACAAAACATTATTTTCACAATTCAACTTCAGATCAGGCCTATGATGGCCAAAGATCAGGGTCAGTTTCTTAAATTTGTTACTAATGTCTCATTTCTAATATTCTCACTTCATGTGCACTCTTTACATTTTGTAAGATTCTTCTGGGTTGAATTCTGTACAAAACAGCCAATGGCATAAACAGTATTAGCAACCAGTTTTCAATATGCTCAAATTTTTGCAAGTCAAGAGATTCTTTTAGGAGAATCTTTAAATTCTATTCCATTCTCTACCACATTCAGAACAGCAATACAAGTAGCTGTTCTGTGCAGGGTTTCTGTGGCCAGTACCTTTCGTGGTTCTATTTTCATAGTCAATTCACAAGAAAAAGAATTCTTTTACACTCTTTTTTTTTTTTTTTTTTTTTTTTTTTTTTTTTTTTTTAAAGATTTATTTATTTATTTATTTATTTGACAGAGAGAGATCACAAGTAGGCAGAGAGGCAGGAAGAGAGGCAGGCAGAGAGAGAGGAGGAAGCAGGCTCCCTGCCGAGCAGAGAGCCCGATGTGGGACTCGATCCCAGGACCCTGAGATCATGACCTGAGCTGAAGGCAGCGGCTTAACCCACTGAGCCACCCAGGCACCCCTTCTTTTACACTCTTCCCTTATTCTGACCTTCCAGAAAATTCTTTTCAGAAATAGTTTTTTAACAGTGACTAGACTGTGAAGAACAGAATAAAGTGGCTGATATACTTAAAAAAAAAGCTGGTCAAAATTCAGAATTCTGGGTCCTGTGAAACTCTTTCTTACAGGGAGGATGAAATCATTTTTAGTTCTGGTTCAGGATCTTCTGCAAAACAGATCACATTTTAACACCATTAATTAAAAAGTACCTGTCAATTTTGAGACACAGCTGGTGTGCTGCTGCTTTAATCCTGTCCTGCGCATCAGCATGAGTCATGGACTCTGTACCAAAGCCATCAATAGCCAAGATGACATCTCCAGGACACAGGTTGGCAGCTGCCGCCTTGCTTCCTGGAGTAATCTGAAAGAAATCATGGCATCATTTAAAAATCAACATTCTGCAATATCTTGAGTTTTGTGCCTGACATTTATATTTCAGCTTGGTAACATTTTAAAAGTTTCAGTGGGCAGGGAATTTTAAATCTAACTTGAAATAACTCTTCAATGATCAACTGTGTTAGCTCTATCTTTCCACCATGCTAAATAATTTTGTTTCTTACTAACACTTCACTTCTTTCTTACTTACGCTTCATCTATCATGACATCTTTTACTGTCATCTAAAGCATCTTCCTTAATACCTGTTTGATCTTATTTTCTTTGTTTTAAATAAAATAATTTATTCTTTAGGGTTTTTTAAATCCATAACTCCCTATTTGGGAGTACAACTTTACCACATTTAGGGACCTTTTATATTTGAATTGAAGCTACTGTAGCATCCTTATAAGTAATGATCTTTAGAATTCACATGAAGGGGCATCTAGGATGTAGAAAACCAGAAAGAGAATCACTCTTGTAGTAGGTAGAAGATACCACATAAGATACAAAATTATAACTTTTCTTGAACTATTCAGAGAGCTGAAGCTGCAGGGCAACCAACGAAACCTGGAATCTAAGGAAAGACAGGTGCCTCCAAGGAAAGTCAAGATGTAAGCAAATTGTAAAACTTGTGTCAGAGCACAGAGGAAGATGGGGGCACCATTTTGGTCATAGAGAATTCAGCTAAAATGATGAGCTATCAGTTAACACTGAGTGTCTAGAACTCCTGAGGACTGCAGACACCAAAGAAGTTTGTATTCAGGCACAGTGTCTTCTCCATGAATGAAAAACAAATTGAACAAATAAAAAGCAACTAACAAGATGCTAGATTTTCATTAAACCTAATCAGAAATTACATTAAATATAAGTGGTATAACCACATCATACTCTGTGTTTTAACAAAGATTGCCAAACTAGGTAAAAAAACAAGATCCATTTTTATGTTGTCTGAAAGAAACCCACATGAACTTCATTTTCCTGCTTTCTTTCTTTCTTTCTTTCTTTCTTTCTTTTTCTTTCTTTCTTTATTTCTTGTGGGGGGTGTGTGGGGAGATGAAACGAATACTTAAGGATCCGGGAAACATATGGTTATTAAATGTTTAAAAGATACCAAATTTGAAATTATTAATTACTACACTGAGTATTCAGTTTTTGATTGCTATTCCTACTCCTATTTTTTTTTTTTTTAAAATCCTAATTATTTACAACTGCCTAATAGTCCTTACCTGGTCTTACCCACCTACTTCTCTAACATCATCTTACACCATTCCTGCTCCCCTCCACCCACTGTGCTGTAGTTATTCCAGATTCCTTTCAGTTCCTCAAATAGACCAAGTGTGTACCCTTTTCAGGGTTTTACATGCACTATTATTTTTGCCTGAAATGTTTCCCCCACTCATCACCCAGTTGTTCCTCCTAATCCTTTAGGTCTAGGCTTAAATGTCACATTCTCAAAGAGACTTCCCCAAACATCTGAAGCAGCTTCTCCAGACACCTTCCATCATTCTCCACCATTATATTTTATTCATTTTCTTCCTGAAGACAAGTTGTACTTTAGTGTTTGTTTATTGTGCATTATTTGTTTTCTCAACTTGACTAGAAGTTCTTGAGGATATGTATAATATTATGTATATTTCTAATGTGTCATGGTATATGTTCCAGTATTTGGAATTAATGGATAATTAAAAATGAATGAAAGGGTTATTTAAAGTAGATCTCATGAAACGAAAAGAGCTAGTCCCTATATAACTATTACCCAAAGGATTACCTATATACCCAAAGATTATAGGTATTAATGTCAACCCATCATTGTTGCATTTGCAAGTTCCTACTGTTCAGAGCAGAAGAATGTACAGAACTTGACTTAAACCTCCAACTGCTCCAGGAATAAGATTGTTCCTAATATTTTACTTGAGGATCATTCATTCATTCATTTTTTTCTCTATTTACTTAATTAATCTAATTATCGATTCTATTTAACTTCGTGGCTCTAAGGGATAGCCAAGATTCATCTAAATGAATAAAATTGCAAAGGTCATAAATTATCATGTGTCTGAGACCTTCAGTCTCATCGCTAAAATGTTTATTGCACTCACTTCATTTCTGTGATCATCTCACTGTAGTGATTGTGATTATTTTCCAATAAGAACAGTTGGTAGAAGCTTGATGAAGACAATGGAGATTATTATTTCCCAGCCTTTGGGAGACATTTCATAGCTGTTTTCCATTTGGAAAATGGAAAGCCCAGAACTGTTAGGAGAATAAAAGTTTCCATCCCCAGTGTGACTTGCAGGGATAAAAATAATCGTAAACTTTTAATTTTCTGTAGCTATAGTTTGTCAAAATCAGTACCATCTATTTTTGAACATCAGAGACCAGAAGTCTATTCTTTGAGTTAAAAAATGGGAAAGAATGGCTCAATGTGTTTTCTTTTAACCTAGGTTTTCTAATAACCTTAAATAGATTTGTTATATAATGCTCAATCTTGATTTAGAAAAGCCTAACATCATTTTTTTAGCTCTGGTTGGGATCAATGGAAGGTAGGGTTGTGTGTGTGTCTGTCTATGAGTTTTAAACTGAGACATCTGGTGTATGTTGAACTTCAATTCTGAACATTACTAAGTTTCATTAAGCATATGAATATATAAGTATTAACACTATCTTATATTTATTCCAAATATCATATTTGTGAAGCTCTTCCTAATAACTTTGACCACTGCAACTACTTTAAGACAACCTGGACAAAGAAAACTATTTTTTCAAAGGAGGGTAAATGTGCAAGTAACCTCTGGCTCCATATGAACATGGGAACAGCAGTTTGGCTATGTCAGCAATGGTTTCAGAAGTCAAATAAAAAGGTGGTTGGGGGAGCCTGAGTGTCTAAGTTGGTTAAGTGTCTGCTTTCGGCTCCGGTGTGGTTCTGGGGTCCTGGGATTGAGCCCCAGGTCGGGCTCCCTGCTTGGCAGGGAATTTGCTTCTCCTTATGCTCTCTCTCTGTCTCAAATAAATAAAATCTTTAAAAAAAAAAAAAAAGGTGGTTGATGGTGATGCCAGAACCCACTTCTGACTTTGTGTTCAACCTAGTGACTGATGTCCTTAGATCTCTAAGGGGGTAGTGGATAAGGGGAAAAAGGATGGAGAGAGAGGGATGAGGGAGAAGGAGAACATATGGTCCCTTTACCTCTGGTTCTTAAGTTCGGCTAGGCTAATGATAAGAAAATGACCACTAAATTGGTCTGGTTTTAGTAAGTTAAACTATCTGTTTAGACGTAAAGATATGTTATTTCCCATTATTATTTACATTATATTGTTACTATATTATGTAATCAGTTTATGTTATTGTTCATAGTTTGTTATTAACATTTTTCCCTAAATCAGAAGAGAGAGCTACAGTGAGGCAAAGAGTTTTTCAATTGATTATTTATTATCAGGCTCCTTGGAGTCTCACATATCATTGAAAATGGTACTGCCATATCACTTAGCACATGTTTTCAAATTTGTCTAATTGGAGAAATCATGTGGGTGTCCTTGCTGGACATAAAGACTCCCACTCTACTCCAGATGCCTGGAATCACAAATCATAAGCTCTAGGAGAGGAACTAGGCAATTTGTGTTATTCACATCAACCTATCATTTGGGTCCATTTGGAAAAATAAAAAACTAAATCACAGATAAAGCATCTATAATATTCTATTTACCATGGGAAACATGAGGGAAGCACAAGATATGGCCCTGGTGAGACTTCTTTTTTAAGATTAATCGATTAATTGATTGTTTTGAAAGAGAGAGCCAGGGGAGGGCAAGAGGGAGAGGGAGAGACCAGAATCTCAAGCAGACCCCCTGCTGATGGTGGAGCCCTATGTGGGGCTCCATCTCACGACCCTGAGATCATGACCTGAGCTGAAATCAAGAGTTGGCTGGGAGCCATCCAGACACCCTGGTGAGACATTTATGTTAAGAATAAAAGTGAAATAGTTATGGACAAGACAAGTATACACTGAAGGGCTATGTTGTAGGGCATGGATTCAAATAGGGAGAAAGCCCAATGTTGAGTTGTCCTCTGTTGTCTACAAGTAAACTCCACCTTGCATCTAAAGCCTTCTAGAGCCTGGCTCTAATCTGCATTTCTAGGGCCATACCTCATATGGGTTACTTCAGAACCTCTGCAAGTAGCACCTGAGCATCGGTAGTTTCATATGTTTTCTGGGTGACTCTAACATGCAGCCAGCATCAAGAACCGTGGCGGTATTGTTATTATTATTGACACTGTATTCCTGAGAACTACTATCTCATGGAATTCTCAAGACTCTCTTTTAAGATGAGAAAATGGATGTTCTCAGAGTATAAGAAACTTTCTTAGGGCCTAGATGCAGTAAAAATCTGCAATTCCTCATAGGGCTAACTCTGCAGCTCGAGATCTTCCACTGTCTTCCACGCCACTGAGGCAGGGAATCTCTGTCCTGACCCCTCCTATCTCTTTGGCTGTGCTTTTCTCATGGAGTCCTGGACACATTGTGTATTGGTAGTTTAGGTACAAGTATATCCCTCTCTTCTCATATTTGAGCATCTCAGGGAGTAGAAACCTGTTAAGTTATAATTGTATCCCCCACAGTGCCTTCACTTAATAGATATTTGTGGGATGTAGGAGAGTTATGAACATATGAACCAGCATATCCATGCAGACATATCTTTGGGATAATAAAATTAAATAGATTTTCCCATCAACTTTCTTACTACACTTGAATCTTGCTGAAGGATTGCATTCAGTGTAAACACTTCTTTCTAAAAAAAGCTTGAATTTCAAATATAATCTATATTAAAGTCATGTACTTTTCAATGTTCAAGCCTGCAAAACTTGAGAATACAGTAACATTTTCTACATTGGTACCCAAGCCCATAGAGTGTTTCCAGTTACAATGATCTTGGCCCTAAATGTGCACTGAAAAGGAATGAGGAAAGAAGTAGTGGGGGAGAAGAGGCACTGAGTGAGAAAGGACATACCAGCATCAGATGTATGTAATAATCTTACATCATATACACAAAAGAAACTTGCACTTGATTCCAAATTGGACCATTTGTGAAAACAAACCATCTGTAACTTGGCTGTGATGGTAGATCCACCTTCTGGGTGGTCCAAACACTTAAAAAAGAAAGAGACTTCTTAGAATCTTCGTGGCAGAAAAAGAAAAGCTGCTTACTTAGCGATGTGAACCTCAGATTTATTCTGTGAAATGCGGAGACCAGTTATATATGATGTTTGCAGGAACAACCTTTCCACATCCACAACTCAAATTTCTATTGCACAATGTGTCACATACCTATTGCCTACAAAACTGTTTTTCTACCAAATGTGTGTATCACAACCCATTGCTGAATTTTTTTTTTTTTTTTTTTTTTTTAGAATGTCTGGTGATTGGTTTACCTTATTACTTCTGGTGTCTCTTATGATACGGATTCACCTGGTTGATTAATTAGATTGTAAATTATTTCTATGATGGACACTTCGGACACTTATTAGGACACTTTGTCCTAAATTTGTGAACTGTAATTTCGATCGCTGGAGAGAGTTACATTTGTAAATCCCTCACCCAGCTCTGGTGGAGTAGAGGCCCACTGTCTAGGAGCACTTGTATTTGCGAAGTGTGAGGCAGGGAGGGAAAGTGATAGCTTGCAGGAAGACAAAAATTGTTTGGCTTGAAGAATGTATCTCATTTATAGGAATTTTTGTGGTATTAAGTTCAGGCATTCGTTTCTCAATTCTTTGCATACTTAAGAGCTTAACTAAAATAGATCCATGAACAATAAAGCAATTCTCTTTTTTTATTGTGGAATATCTTTGAGGATATAATCTATACCTATTATGATAATAATAGCTATATAAGAAGTGAACAAGTTAATCAACCATTCATATTGTGTCTATATTTCTGTCAGATAGATGATGCACAGCACTAACCATCCCCTAAATCTGAAAGTTCCTGCCTTTAGGGAGCATGCAACTTGTGGGATACAGATGTACTCAAACATCTGTGGTACAAGGCATGATGTAAGGAGAGGTTGTAGGGCAAGAGTTATGGTAACCAATGGTAAAATGCTTATTATGAGAAGAAGGCTAGGGAGTGATACTTGATTGAGTTTCCTAGGCAGAGGACAGTGGGGTTGGGTGGGGAGGAGAAATTTCTAGAAAAACGGTAGTGGGTGTAGACAGATGGAGAAATTGTAAATCGGCTGGGATAGTGACACGACTGTCCTCCAGAAGAAAGGGAGAGAGAGGGAAGAGAGAGGGAGGAAACAAAGTTGGAAACATGGGTTAGGAAGAGGATGAAGGCCATGACACTGCTCAGAGGTCACACATGCTATTCCCTTTAGTCGGTGTTGCTCTTGAAGGAATTTTAAGAACGGGCAGGATAGATGCCACCTAGCGTTTCCCAAAGATGGCTGGTGAGAAATATGCAGAGTGAACTGGAGAGGGGACACAGAGCTAGGCACGAAGTCATGAAAGCTTGAATAGGGACAGTTAGAGGAACAAAGAGAAGTGGTAGATCCTAAAGATATAGAATCAGTAGGACCAGAGGATGATGAAGTGGATGGCACAACGCATGTATTTGGAAAGATCTGTACAATGAACAGATTTTGTTTGTTTGCTTTTTGTCTTACACATGTGGACTTCAGAATGCAGGCTTTGGAGGCAAGTAGAACTAGTGTCAAATTCTGTCCCACCACTTGTGACCATCAGCAGGTTAGTGAAATTCTTGAAGCCTCATTCTCTCATCCACAAAAAGAGGTATTATTACTGCTCGTCTTACAGAATTACTGTGAGGTTTAAGGGAGTTAGTCCATATAAAGGTTCTATGAGACATTCATGGCAAGCAAAGGAGTACAATAATACACAGACAATCTTATTCACTGCCTTTTAATATATACAACAGCTATAAAATGGAATTTTACTATTTAATTACAACATTGATAATTAGCTTTGTGTAAGGTCTTTTAGTTAAACTTTTTGTAAGTGATTTTAACTGTTCTTATAATTTCAGTGGAGACATTCTCAGTTAGGTGTTCACTAAGGCAAAAAAATTCGAGAGAATATGCTTTCATTCATTCAACACGACTCTGTTATGTGCGTGCTTTGGAGGACTCTTGGAATACAAAATAGCTGAATTTTATCTGCTATTCTTGAGTTAAATTAATTGAAGAGAAAAGACATAGTCAAATGAAATCAGCACTTATAGTCAGGCATTATTATTGAACCATGTCAAAATGAGGGATATAAATTAGTAATGAATTAGACATTCAAATATGAATTGGCTTCCCAAATAATAATTGTCATATCAAATAAATTTGCCAAAATAGCTCCTGTGGTCGGTCCAACACAATATATAAGTACTGCTTTAAAATAAACATTGTTTATAATGTCAACAATTCAATATTTCAAACCTAGGATTAATCATATTGAGATGTTACATATTAATAGCAAGACATTTCTTTTATAAATCACTTAAAAGGTTTTGGTAACAATTTTTTTTTTAGAATTTACTATAAGTATGATTTATCCTTTGTTTGATTTAGCCTATGATTTATCCTTTATCCTTTGTAATGAGCTTCAAAAGCTCATTTTCCTTTAATCTAAACAAATGAAAACTATACTTCAGAAACTTTAAAAATATTTCTTAGTAGAGATAATGGAAACTGTTTTGGTTGGTAAATCCATAAAAGGCATTCGTTGCTTGGCTCAGATCACTGAACCATTTTCTACTTAATTGACTTAGGAACATTCTGGGGGTATGTTAGCTTTTCATGTCTCATACAAAAACACATGTCAGATGTGTTTATATGTTTTTGAAAAATGCAAAACAAAGCTTGAAATGTTCCATGGTATGTGTATGTACGGTACATGTTTTGAGATATTTCAAAAAGACACTGGTGCCCAAATCTCCTAGATATATGAACAGAATTTAAAAGGTATTACCTTGTTCAAAAATCTATATGAGTAAGCCAGATTATAAAGCATACATTTATAAAATACAATATAAGCAGTAAGGAAAAAAAAAACATAAGAAAAGTATAATATTCTGGAAGTTTATGCTTTTAGATTGTTTTATTGATAATTGAAATAACAATAACTTTCTATTAAGACAAACACTTGATTTAGAAAAAAAAAAATCAACTAGACCAACTAGAAATTTACTGACAGGACAGAAATCCCCAAATGTCCTTTTTCTTCTTCTCTTTTTTTCTAATTAGACAATACTCTAGGGAATATTAAGTAAGGGAAAGTTGACTCTGATAGTAAAGTACTATTTTTCAGAGTTTTTCCGCTGACTGGTGACTTTCTATCAGGTAAAGTAAACTATCTGGCACGTTTTCTTTGTAGTTTGAGTTATAGGTGATGATTCCTAAGCCAAACTCCCAGCTTTGGAAAATATTTTTTCAAAATGCTTGGAAACCTAGGAAAACACATTAGTAATATTTTCCCTGTCTGGGCTGATACGAGCGCTTCCAACTTGGCCCACCCAGATTGTGCCCTGGGATCAGCACTGCGCTGAAGTTCTCATCCATAGGAGAAAAGCGCTCAGGTGTGCGTCTAGCTCCGAGGAGCAACCGCCACTGTCAGTCATTTCTCCTTTCTTTCTGGGACCTCATTTCTTTTGTTCCTGAAAGGAAACGGGGGGGGGGGGTTGGAGGGCAGAACACCCCCACCCCTGGCCCGGCCCCGCCCCAGCCCTCGCTGTCCAGCCTCCAGTAAGCCCAGGAGAATCAGGCTGTCAGTTCACCTCTCCTGGAAAGTTGCTGGGGACGGAGAGGATGCAGCCAGAGACCATTGCAGCCGACTTTCCAAATCCTGTAAGTTGCTCTGCATCCCCCCAGCTTCAGTTTGCCAAGTTGCTGCCGCCCCTCGAACTGTGGGCCCGAAGGGGAGGACCACCCCCCGCCACCAGCGCACCCGGGCCTCACTAGCCAGCCACTCTGCAATCCAGGGAGACCCGTCGCACGCCAGCCCCCCACCTGCAGCGAAAGAACGGAAAACACCTACCCTGGTGATGACCAAAGGCTGGTTGAAGTCTATGCCCCCTGAGAGTCTGAAGCCCCAGGGCGCAGGGCCCGGGAGGACCACGTTCTGGGGCATAGTGCTTTCGGCGCGGCCTCCAGCCGGAGCGCCTTGGCTTCTGGGGACCGACTGGGGCACAGCGAGGGGTGGCCCTGCCCACCGCAAGGGTCTCCCAGCGGCACAGACACTGCGCTGCTCAGAGAGTGCCCTCGCCCAGATTGCGGCCCGGGAGCTTTATCCTCGCTCCTGAGTGACGTCACTGGCCTACCCTCCTCCCCACCCCCTCCCACCAAGGAGAGCTCCAACTTTGGAAGAAAGAGACGCGCCAGACCCACGGGAGTTTACAGACCAGCACCGGCTGGGTGCAGCCTCCCAGACCTTTCCGCGGGCCTGGAGGAGGCTTCGGGTTACAGCCTCCAGGAGTCTCTTAAAGTGACACCTGTCCTCCTGTTTATCTTGTGCTGGGAGCTCAGCAGCGCGCTCCATTCAAAGTTAAAAGTAGTGAAACCACAGCTTCTATGCTTCCAGTTAAAAGAAAAGCTTCATAAATGCAGTGAGTTATTTAGCAATTTTGAGTGCGCTTATTAGCTGTGTGACCCAGGTGAAATTACCTGATGTCCTTAAGTCTCAGTTTCTTCATCTGTAAAACGGGAATACTAATTGTACTTCTCTGGTAGGGTGGCCTGGAGAATTCCATGAGCTACTTTGGCACAGTGCCTGGCACAGAAGCAATAATTGCTAAGCGTTTCTGCAATTAAGTACCCACAGTCACATATATTTATATAGGTAGATATAATATACATTAATACATATACAAATAGACTCAAAATTTATTTTTTTAAAAACAAAGCCATGTAAAAGTGAAAATGTCATACAAACATACTCAATCCAATGAGCGATCTAAAAGTACACATGAGAAAACCATGCATCACTATATTCAAAATGTTGTGTAATTTTGATTGGAGCAATTGTCACCTCCCTCAAATTCAGTCTCTAAAGTGAGTTTTTGACCCATGGGAGGTGAGTGTAACAGAAACCTACGAGGTGAGAGGGTCCTGTGTGGGTGCTCCAACCAGAGGGAGGGTGCTGAGTAGAGTACAGTGGTCCAAGAGGACCCCCAGACCAGATGAAAGTGCCTGAAGGAAACAGAGAGACAGGCATTCACTGAGCATCTCTGGGGTCCAGGCGCTATAGTGCTGGTATCACTTGACCTCATCCTTGTGACAAGTCCACTAGAAGGCTATTATCATTCCTATTTCTTCCCCACGGTAAGGAAATAGTTTCTTAGAAGTTGAGTAATTTGTGTGAGATCACAAACCCACGTTCACGGACACGGCTCTCTGCCTGGTGTAGGTATAAAGGTCAGGAAAGTCTGGGGAGGGTCTTTTCATAGTCCCATGCCTCAGGGTGGAATCAAGTGTTTCTGACATTGCACCCCAGGATGTTCTGATTCACCAGGCAGGGGAGAGGGAGGAGGGTAGAGAAGTACAAATGCTTTAAAAACACAACAGTGGGGGTCTTGGACTTGTAAATTATATAAAAAGTCCCAGGGGATACTTGTTTTCTGGTCTCAAAAGCATTTTCCAGTGCCCCGCCTATGTTGGGTTAACAGGGAAATAAGCATCATACATTCTTGTTGACTTTGTCTGTTTGGGCTGGCTGTATCATTGCAAATCACGTTTCCTCGGTCGGTCACTGGCTGTGTCTGTGTGGTACACACACACACACACACACACACACAGGTCAATTCAGAAAGAAAACATCAGGCAAGGTATTTGGCATAGTGTAATTGCAATAATCAATCTTTAATAGCTCACCTCATGAGTTGGTTTATATAATCAGCAGATAATATGCTTTTTGTTTTCTGCCTTTTTACATGTCATTTTGGTGCCATTTAGATATGAGCAGCATCTATACAACATCAGTATAATACCTGATGTGTTCTTTGGGCTTTGCAGAGGGAACGGAAATCAGGGACTAGAAATGGACAGTTTTCCTATATCCTACTGTTCCCTGAGGTCAGCAAGAAAGTGTTCAGAAGTGATTGTCAGAGTAGGGGTGGGAATAGCTGTGAGGGAACATTATAAGGAAGAAGCAGTGGCCCGACCCTAATCACTCTCAGAGGTTTCTGCCTCTGGTTTCGGTAGTATTCTAAGAAGCAGTACTTTTTGGATGGCCCGTCCATTTTTTCTTTTTATATCTCCCCTTTTAAAGAATTATGATAGTAGAGATAAAAACACAAGGACCGACTAAAAAAAGAAGGGATTACGATAGCCAATTTATGATTCTGTTAAATATGACTTTTGTGATTATTGTTTTGAACCATGTTTAGAAAGTTCTTGAACATTTTCTTTTTAGAGGATGGTCAGTAAAAATTGTTCATTCTACTCTTATATAATTGGAAAACTTTTCTCTTGGTAAAAAAACAAATCATGTCTCTTAGTTTAATTCTCAAATCTATAATTTTAACCTTGAACTCCCATCAATTTTCTGATCTTGTTTTACCTAACTACCTACTGATACATATATAACCCAACCTGTTCAAACCCAAACCCATCATTTTCTTTACTCACTTCAAGCTAATTTCCTGGTACCCATGCCTTTTAATTTTCTCATTTCTGTTCATTTTTTCTACTACTGTTTCAGGTTTGTAGAATAGATACTAAAAATTTTGCCTCTTCTTTATTTTCTGTATGTCAAATATCACTATGTATTGTGTTTTATTCATTCATTTTTTTGTTCATTCAACAAGCATTCACTGGACATCTCTGACATGTCAGGCACCGGGGATGCAATGATGAATAAGGCCCACTTTCTGTCCTCTAGGAGCCAGTGACAAAACAAGGGAGATGGAGATTTGCAATGATTTGCAAACGTGTTTTGCAATGACATAGCCACATCACTACATTATGGGGTAATGTTGGGACAGTGTTCTATACACTGATGAAGAGTGAAGTAATCAACACTTCTTGGGGAAGGTGTCAAGCAGTGTTTCCAGAAGAATTGATGTTAGAGCTGGGTTTTGTAGGGTTAATAAGAATTCTCCAGATGACTGGGAATTGAAAGAGGAAAAGGAAGGAGGATATTCAAGGTAGAAAAAGTTGTATAGGACGGGCAGTGGCAGGGAGGAAAGAAACAGATGGAAAATTAAGAAATGAAAGTTGGTACGGATAGATCTTAGCATTCTGGGTAGGGAAGGAGACAAGGATCATAGTAGTCAGAGACGAACCATATCAGAGGATGTCATCTGTTACACTGACACTTTGATTTTATCCTACTGGGGGTCTTTGAAGAGTTTTAAGCAACATGTATAATAATCAGATTTGCATTCTACAAGCATCATTTTGGACATTGGGAGGATGAATCACAGTTGCAAAAGATAGGAAGCAGGAAGTCCAGTTTAAACTTACAGAGGAAGATGTCGATTAGGGCAGTGGGGCTGGAGACAAAAGGGCAGATATGAGAATCATTGTGCTCAGTTCTCAGCGCAATCTGAGGACAGATCTCACCTGGGGAATTAGTGGGGTTAGGACATTTGAGTGGCTTCCAGACTTCTTCATTTGGGTATTATGTGGATGTTGGAATTATTAGCAAGGAGGAAATACATAAGTACAGCAAGATAGTTTTATTTTAATGAGGTGTGGCAGATTAAAACACAGTTTTGGTAATGCTGAATCTGAAGTAACTGTGTAATATCTGCTATCTAGTATCCTGGTTAAACATCTAAAATTTGGAGCCACATTGCCTGAATGATATCCTTGCTACATGATATCGGGCAGATTATTTAACATCTTTTTAAAATGATGATTACCATAGTATTTGTCCCCTGGAGTTATTATGAGGTTCACAGGAGTTAATAAGTACAGAATATTTAGAATTTACTGTTATTAGGTCTTTCCTAGTGTATGTGTTGACCAGTTGATGAAAATGTGACCAGAAACTCATAGGAACTTAACCCTGTATTTCCCCTAGGAGCAATGGCTCAGTATTTGCTAATTTGGTGTTTGCGGCAGCTTTATAGACCATAACTCATGTGAATAATGAGAACCAAATATAATGTCATAGAAGTATGATGTGCATCATGTCACAAGATGTAGCCATGTGCAGTAGGAAATCCACAGCATGTCCTGCTCAGCTAAATCCCCAACCTCACTATTTGGAGCCCAGGGTGAAGAGACTTGTGCATTTATCCTCTTATCTCTGATTTGTCCTGATTGTTGGGAAGTTTAGGCACATGTCATCTCTAACACTTGTTTTTGTTTTATTTAATTATTTTTAAACTTAAGGAAAAAAAAATGAAAAACAAAAAAACAACCCAGTTCATCTGTTCTCCCTTACCTCTCTACTCTGTGCCTCTGGAAATCACTTAGGGTTGGTTTTCATTTCTTTTTGTTTTGTTTTTCTTTGTTTTGTTTTTGACTTCAGATATAAGAGAGATCATATGGTATTTGTCTTTCTCTGTCTGACTTACTCACTTAGCTTAATGCTGTTAAGGTTGGTCCATGTTGTCACAAATGGTAAGATTTCATTATTTTTATGGCTCAATAATCTTCCACATACGTATATATGTACACACACACATATGGCAATTTCTTTTCTCATCCACTGATGGACACTTAGGTTGTTTGCATAGTTGGTGATTGTAAATAATGCTGCACTGAATATGGTGGGGGGGCAGACACCTTTTCAAATTAGTGTTTCTGTTTTCTTCAGATAAATACCAGAATTGGAGTTTCTGGATCATAAGGCAGTTTTATTTTCAACTTTCTGAGGCACTTCCATACTGAATAGTTGTATCAATTTACATTCCACCAACAGTACACAAAGCTTTCCTTTCTCCGCATTCTCACCAACACTTATTTCTTGCTGTTTTGATACTAACTGTTCTGAATGGTGAGAGGTGATATTTCACAGTGGCTCTGAGCTGCATTTCCCTGATGATTATTGATATTGAGCATCTTTTTCATGGAGCTGTTGACCATCTACATGTCTTCTTTGAAAAATGTCTTGTCAGATTTTCTGCCCACTTTTAATTGGATTGCTTGTGGGTTTTGTCTGTTTTTGCTGTTGAGTTGTATGAATTCCTTGTATATTTTGGATATTAGCATCTTATCAGATATATCATTTGCCATTATTTTCTCCCATTCAGAAGCTTGCCTTTTCATTTGGTGGATGGCTTCCTTCGTCATGCAGAAGATTTTTGGTTTGATGTAGTCCCACTTGTTTTTTTTTTTTTTTTCCTTTTGTTGCTTTAGCTTTTGATGTCAGATTAAAAATCATTGCCCACAATCCATGTCAAGGAGCTTACTGCTTATATTTTCTTCTAGGAGTTTTATGGTTTCAGGTCTTATGTTCAAGTCTTTAATCCATTTCAAATTATTTTTTGTTATATGGTATAAGGTAATAGTCCAGTTTTTTCTTTTGTGTGTCACTGCCTGGTGTTCTCAGCACCGTTTATTGAAGAGAGTGTCCTTTCCTCATTGTATATTATTGGTTCCTATGTCATAAATTAATTAACCATATATATGTGGGTTTATTTCTGGACTCTCTATTCTGCTCCAGTAATCTGTGTCTGTTTTTATGCCAACACCATACTGTTTTGATTACTATAGCTTTGTAATACAGTTTGAAATCAAGGAGTGTGATGCCTCCTGCTTTGTTCTCCTTTCTCAAGACTGATTTGGCTATTCAGGGTCTTCTGTGGGTCCATACAAATTTAAAGATTGTTCTATTGTTGTGAAAAATACCATCAGAATTGTGATGGGAATTTCATTGAATCTGTAGATTGTTTTGGGTAGTATGGGCATTTAAATGGTATTGATTCTTCTCATCCATGAGCTTGGAATATCTTTCCATTTATTTGTGTCTCCTCCCATTGCTGTCACTGTTGTTCTGTCACAATACACAGTTCTCTTACTTCCTTGGTTAAATTTATTCCCAGTTATTTTTTATGCAATTTTAAATGGGATCATTTTTTACTTTCTCTTTCTGATAGTTCCTTATTAACATAAAGAAATGCAGATTTTTGTTTATGGATTTTGTAACCTGTAATTTCACCAAATTTACTTATTAGTTATAACAGTTTTATGATGGAGTGTTTAGGGTTTTCTATATGTAATAGCATGTTATCTGCAAATAATGACAGCTTTACTTCTTTATTTGCTATTATTAGTAGTAATAATAGTACAGTAAGCAATTTGATTTATAAATAAGAGCAGTTGGGTATAAAAGTCTAGAGATCCGGGTTTGAAGATGAATATTTTGGACCAATAACAGAATCTGTTGCGGTGAGTGCCAGACTTTTTTTTTTTTCTTTTTTGACATTCTTCGTTTTGAGAAGTGGAGTTTGTATCCTATCCTCTTGAACTTGTGTAAATGTCTGACTTATATTTCCAATAAAATATGGTGGAAGAAACATTGTGCCCTCCGATGCTAGGTGGTGTAATTGCTGCCTTATTGATTTTAACATTTAGACAGAAGTCTTCAGCAGCCATGTGAAGGCTCTGAGGTGCCCTGCTGTGAGAAAGACCTAGATGTTGTTACTATTACTGGTAGCCCCAGACTAGACACCATACAAGAAAAGATACCTTCTTCCAAAATGGATTCCTAGAAACACACAATCTTCCAAAATTGAACCAGGAAGAAATAGAATATCTGAACAGACCAATTACTAGTAATGAAATTGAATCAGTAAACAAAAACTACGAAAAAGTAAAAATCCAGGATGAGATGTACTCACAAAGCTAATACCTATTCTCCTCAAACTATTCCAAAAAATATAAGAGGAAGGAAGCTTCCAAATATATTCCACAAGGCACACACACACACACACACACACACACACACATACACCCCACAGGCATATACACACAACAGAGTATTATGCAGCCATAAACAAGGATGAAATCATGCCATTTCCAACGTGGATGGACCTAAAAGATATCATTCTAAGTGAAAAAAGTCAGATTATGTAAGACGAACACTGTATGAATTCCCTATGTGGAATCTAAAAGAACCAAATGAATAGGTTAACAAACAAAAAGTAGAATCAGACCTACACACATAGAAAATAAAGTAATGACTGCCAGGAGGGCTGGAGGAAAGGAGGAAGAACAAAATAGCTGAAGGAAAGCAGTAAATACAGGCTTCCAGTTATGGAATGAATAAGCCAGAGGAATAAAAGGCATGGCATAAGGAATATAGCCAGTGATTTTGTAAATGATGAATTAGGACAGATGGTAGCTGTACTTGTAGAGAGCCTACCAGAATGTATAAAGAAGTTGAAACACTATATTGTACATCTGAAACTAATGTAACATTGTGTGTCAACTATACTCAAATTAGAAGAATTTTTTTAAAAGGTTTTATTTATTTATTTGACAGAGAGATCACAAGTAGGCAGAGAGGCAGGCAGATAGAGAAGGGGAAGCAGGCTTCCCACTGAGCAGAGAGCCCGATGCAAGGCTCAATCCTAGGACCCTGAGATCATGACCCGAGCTGAAGGCAGAGGCTTAACCCACTGAGTCACCCAGGCACCCCTAGAAGAAGATTTTTAAAAAAGATTCCAGTTTTTTAAAAGATTCCAGATTTTTAAAAAAGATTCTAGACTTTATATCACCCCAGCCTCCAAGTCCTCCCGGCTCAGGTTATGGACATTGTGGAGCACAGAGGAGTCATCCTCACTTGTATAGTTTCAAAATTGTTGACCACAGATTCCGTGATAACCATATTACAGTGGTTGTTTTAAGCCTCTGACCTTCCAGATTATTGTTACACAGGTATATTAACTGATATGGGATGGTATCACCCAAGGAAGCTAGGGGTGTGAAGCAACACTAAGATGATTGATGATTAAACTTAGAGGCACAGCAGAAACAGCAACAGTTCAAGGGCAGGAGTAGAAGAAGAGGGTTTTCCTCTTATAAAACATTTAAAGAAACCGCTTAAAGATGACATGGAAGACACATGAAAAAGTTCAAGGAGAGATGGCAAATATCTCAGGGTGGTGGAAAGCACAGC
The DNA here is from genome assembly GCF_030435805.1 of Mustela lutreola. NCBI lineage: Eukaryota > Metazoa > Chordata > Mammalia > Carnivora > Mustelidae > Mustela > Mustela lutreola. The sequence goes on along the minus strand of NC_081307.1, from coordinate 26,921,775 downwards.
TATGGTCAGGGCTGTTAGATCTGGTAAGTGTGACTTTCTGGGTCTCAGGGGAGGGCCAGAAATGGTGAGACGGAGGCAGATGTATGGTTTGAAGAAAGTAGGAGGAGGGTATGAACATAGACCATCTTTTCAAGGAATTGGTAAATGAAAGGAAAGGAGAGAGCTAGGGTGTCCTTGCAGGGAATGCAGGCTGAGAGAAAGAACTTTATTATTTTTTTAAATGGGGAGCTTACTGATGTTTGCTGAAGTCAGAGGGAAGATTTGGAAGAACTGAGGGAGAGGGATGCAGATGAAGCTCCGCTGGGGATTGACACAAGAGGTGGAGGTCTAAGTCTTAAAGAGGACAGACCCCTTTTCTTCTGAGAGGAGATGGCGTTCCCATAAACTGAGGCATGTGAGCAGCCCAACTGATGATCTAGTTGTCTTCAATTTAGATGCTGCCTGAGTGTTTCAAGCCCTCGGTACCTTCATGTCTTGATGGTGGTTTAAGTGTTCTGAGTTTGCCTCCTTGGCAAAAATCTCCCCCATTCTCTCTACATTACAGACTACTGCCAGATTGAAATGCTGTACCGTATGGTGGCTGACATAACGTAATAATAATAAAAAATAAATAAAACCACAATGAGAGAAACATCTTTATACATGGGAGCAATAAAAAGAGAAGCTGGGTTAAAACATAACAAATAAAGGATGTTATGAATTTAAATTGCGCATGTAAAAATAAACGTGAAAAAGAAATACTGTCTCTCTCTTGGTTGGGAACCTACAACAGCACTTTTTATCTCCAGCTTAGAGGCCAATTCTGCTGATGAAGGGCTTGGAGGACCTTTTGTCCTGTGATGTGTGTATGTGTGTGTGTATGTGTGTGTGTGTGTATGTTTGAGAGAGAGATTGTATTCAAATTTGGTTTCCTCATCATACAGCAGTCACTGCAGAGCCTGGCCAAGTGGACTCTGACTCCCTTCCCATCTCAAGTTCCTTCATTTCAATGTTTTTCTTTCTGTTTCCTTCTCTCTTCTCTTCCTTTCGTACCTCTCTTCCTTTCTGCCTGTCTTTAAAGGAAGAGCACGTCTTTGTTTACATCTGAGATCACCTTAGCCAGTGGTTCTGCATTTTGATGATCATTAAAAGAACCTCAGTGCTTATTAGAAATGCAAATTCTGAATTCCACTAACGAGATACTTGAATTCAGTTTCTGGGGTCAAATCCATTGTGGGTGGTCTATGGACCACACATTTAGAAAAAGTAATTAAATACTATATATGTGCTGTTCTTCCTTTCTGTAATGTTCTCTCTTCTCTATCACGCCCTACTCCCTTTTCATATTTTCTGGAAAGACATGCTTGACCACCTGCTTCTACATCGAAGTTTGTTTTTATTTAATTCTTCTTTCTAGTCCATATATCACAATTTTAAACTGAGCTATTCTCCAATTTAACTGAACACCTGGCAGTGTGGCAGGTGCTGGGATTACACAAAGCAGCAGGGCATGATCGGAACTTTGAGAGGCACGTCATCTCACAAGGATCACGTTCCCATGGAGCTATTTTTGCATGGCCAACCTGACGATGGGCTCCTCTAGGACACAAGCTATTTAGAATCTACCACAACTGCCATCCAGTGCTGGGCCCTGAGGAGGTGATCAGTAATTATTGGTGGGTAGAAACAGGTTTTGGTCTTGAGATCTACTGGTTGGGGAAGCATGCTCTTCCTTGTCAATTCTTTCCTCCAAGTAGTCCTCCCAGGAGTACCTTCCTTGACAATTGCCATTATGTCCATTGTATCCAGTTTCCTCTCCCCCAGCTTCACCTTGATGTTGCTGTATTTGCCTGTACTTGCTGGTTTGGCTGTGCAAAGCGGCCCATCCAAGGGCCTGGGCAGTCAGCCAGGGCTCCCAAGCCCTTCCATGCATTGTGTCTGTCTTCCTCTTTGGTAGGAATCCGTGTGATTTTCATGCTTTGGAGGATTTGGGCCCTTGTGAAATCTCTTCTGGGGAATTAGCCACATGAATTCCATGCTTTGTGTCTGCCTCCAGTGTTGGCAGGAGGCTATATTGTTTCGTTCCCACATCATCACACTCCTAGGGACACGGTGATGGTTCAGCTCAAGTTCATTTGGTATTCCCCTTTGAAATGTCACCGAGTTTTCCCACTGTTTGCACTGAATTAACGAATAACAATCAAGGGAATCATTAGTATGCTGGAAACATGAACCGAGGCAGTGTGGGCTGAGCATCAGATAAAGGCCTCTCCTGGGCACCCGCCCCCCGTGACTGCTGGTGGCCGCCATTTTAGTGCTAGTACATTTACATGGAGACAGAGTGTGTTGGTTAGAGAGGGGAGACCTTAACATGTTTTCCTATCGAAGCAGCTTAACGTGGGCATTTTCATCCTTACTGGATTGCCTTCTGGATGGACTTCAAACTGAATGAGGGCATGTTGCTTCCTGCCACTGGCAGGCTGAGTAAGAGGCTTCTTTCTTCGTGCACTAATTACCTGTTTCTGATTCTGGGAAAATAAACTTGATCAGAAGATCGATCCTGATGTGTCAGGTGCTGTGCTGAACATTTAACATGCTAATTATTCCTAATTCTTAAAGCAAGCCTGCAAAATAGATACTATTATCCTAGGCTGTCAACTAGGTGAGACGATAAGGAATTTGTCTGAGATCTTACATCCAGTAAGCAGCAGAACTGGATTCAAACCTAGATTGCCCTCTTTCTGCCTCTCCCTGATTCTTCTGCTGTTCTGTGTTGCCTTTTAAGGCACATTTGCTGAGGTTTGTTGACCCTGGAGCACTTCTGACAACCTCTGTAGACTGTCTGAGGTTCCTGAAAGGCCAGCAGCTCTGTTCACACTGAAGTTTCGTTTTCTGTGGGGACTTAGGTAGCGTCACAAAACATGGCGGAAATGGACTCCCCAGAAAGCCGAAGTCAGTCTCATTCACTGCAGCCTGTTAATGCTGCTTTCAGGATCCTAGAAATTCCTGCTTCAATGTGTCTCAGGAAATCAGACTCTTCATTTTCAGTTGAATAGTATTTTACTTGATAGGGTTAACTGCCCTCAGTTTCTCTGTAGATGTACCTTCACATGTTTAATGACACTGGAGAGCAATCAGAAGGGCCGGGATGCATAGTTACAATAAAAACACATCTGAGCCCATTCTTGAGTAACAGAGCACATGTGTTTTGGGGCTTTTCTATTTGGAGTCAGTTTATCATCACTATAAAAACATTTCGGATGGGAATGGAGTCAGTGGAAACCCTGGGGACTGTACAGGGAGCTCTAGATTGAGATGGCTGAATGCCTGGCCTGGGTTTAGTCACTCAGGAGGTTTGAAGTGAAGCCTTAATGCTAGAATGTAATCTATCACAGACGCCTTGGCCATCTCCTTGAGCATTCCCACCTGTTTCACCACTGGGAGTCATGGCTGGTCTCCTAACAAATAAAATGTGTGTGTTCTGTACTCAACATGTCAATTAAGTCAGGGGAGAACTGGGTCCCGTATGTAGTCATCTTAATGGTGTCTGGGTTTTTTGTTTTTTTTAATTCTTGAACTTAAGATGAGAAATAGGGATAAATAACTAAGGAGTAATTTAGATAGCGCATATTTAAATTATGTGGAGAATAATATCCCAATCTAAAGTAATGAGCTTAGCCTCCTTTAGGTGGAAGACACGTTGTAGAGTGGAGGAAAATTAGTACTTCTGTCCTATTTTCCCCAGTTTTCTGGCGATACCAGGAAGGAAATGGACATTGTAGGTTCTGAGTCCTGGCCCAAGTGATAATGGTGATAATGGAGGGAAAGTCTTCACTCTACAGCAAAGCTATCTGTGAGGAAAATACACTTGCTGTTCCCCTAGAATAATGAAATCACTAAGTTTAAGACATGCACTTGGATGTTCATTGTACAAAGTAAAATAAAACTCAATGAAGTTTCTGAACCTAGGTTTTTGTTAAAATCATTCATCTCTTTGGATCCTGTCATACTACAATATTCTGGATTTTCTCTGACATGTATCACTGGATGCTCCTTCTTAGTTCTTTCAAAACTGCCTCTTAAATGTCAGTGGTTCTTAGGCTCATGCAATGTTTTGGAATCTCATTACGTGTTTTCATTTAAAACCCATAGCTTTTTCTGCTTAAAAATTAAGGCCTACCTCCCCCAATCAGATTTATATCCGATCACTACCATTTTCATTTTTCTGGACGTGAGATCCAGATATCGAAGAGTCTGTTCAACTCTTTCTCTCAGAGCAACTCAAACTCAACTTGTCCAAAATTCAAATCTTTTGCTCCTCTCCCTTCCTCTCTCCTCTGCTGTGATGAAGAGGAGCACTGTCCCCAGGAGAGTTACTTGAGGCTCAGATCTGAGCATTGTCTTCCACTCCTGCCCTCAGCTACCCCCCTGATCCACGACTGCTCACCAGTCTCATGGATTGCTTCAGCACATTGCTAGCTCTGGTATCAAAACCCCTGTCCCTAGGTCTGTTCCTTTAGTTCAGGCATCTCACATTCTTCCTGGGATGACTCGCAAACTCTCCTCCCTTCTTTCCTTGTCCTTGGTTTCATGACCTCCAATTCACTCTGCAGACTACTGCTGAAGTGATCTTTTCTAAAATCTAGGAGTAATCATATCCCTTATTTAGCTGTTTAAAATTCTTCAAGGACTCTCCAGTAGCTTCCAGAATAAATGTCAACTCCTTAGCTTAGCCACAGGGCTTAGCTACTCTGCCTTAAACCAGATCTCTGGCCTCAGCTTCCATATTCCTGACCAGACACCATTTTTCCAGCCAAGTAACACTTCTTGTGGCCAACGGAACTCACTGAACTGCTTAGTGTTGATGAGTCTTAGTGTTGATGACAGTTGTTTCTTTGGCATAGAATTCATCTCTTCATTCATGTACTAAGTAATTTATTCAACAAATATTTGTCAAGTATTTATTCTATATCAGACACTGTGACACCGTGACACAGCAGTGATGAACATGAACACGACAGACAAAGGTCCTGCTCTAATGAAACTCACATTCTCCTCGGAAAAGATAGTGTAAAGCAGACAATGAATTGCAGATGGTTTTGGAGGCTATGAAGACAAGGAACCAAAGTAATGAGATAGCAAATAGTAGAAGGTGTATATGAACGTGTGGGACTTCTTAAGATGGGGTTCTCTGGGAAGGCTCTCCTGAGGAGGGCTATTTGAAAAAAGATCTCTGCTGGGCAGGAACAGTCATCAGGTCTGGGGACAGCATGTGTAAAGGACCTGAGTCAGGAATGCCCTGGGCATTTTCAAGGGATAGTAAGAAGCCCAATGTGGCTATAGTTCAGACGTTGAGGGAGAGGGTTGTAAGTTTTTATTTTATTTTATTTAAAAAATTTTTAAAGATTTTTATTTATTCATTTGAGAGAGGAGAGAAAGCACAAGCAGGGGAAGGGGCAGAGAGAGAGGGAGAAGCAGACTCCCCACTGAGCTGGGAGCCTGATATGGGGCTCGATCCCAGGACCTGGAGATCATGACCTGAGCTGAAGGCACACACACTTAATCATCTGAGTCACCCAGGCACCCCTAGTTTTTATTTTAAACAGAGGAGTGATCTGATCAGGTTCATATTTTAAAAAGGTTATTCTAAAATAACAGTGTTGGCTGGATGTAGAGAAATTGGAAACCTCATATACTGCTGGTGGGAACATAAAATGGTGCAGCCACTGTGGAAAATAGCTTGGCAGTTCCTCAGTAAGTTACTTCACAGACTTACCTAACTATACCCCAGATAATTGAAAATTGGTGTTCAAACAAAAACTTGTACATGAATATTTATAGTCATTTATATTTAATGTAATATATATTATATTATATATTATATAGTTATATAATTTAATATAATATATCAATAATATATAAATAATTTAATATACTATTTATTATATTATATACTATGTATTATAATATTAATAAATATAATATTTATATAAAATAATATTTATAGCTATTTGTATTTAAATAGTCAAAAGATAGAAACAACCCAGATGTCCACCAACTAATGGATGAATAAACAAAATATGATATACCCATACAATGGAATATTATTCAGTCTTAAAAAGGAAGACAGCACTGATAAATACTACAATATCGATGAACCTTGAAAATATGCTGAGTAAAGAAAGCCAGACACAAAAGGTCACATATTGTATGATTTCATTTATTTGTTTATTATTTATTTTTTTTTTAAAGATTTTTATTTATTTATTTGACAGAGAGAGATCACAAGTAGGCAGAGAGGCAGGCAGAGAGAGAGAGAGGAGGAAGCAGACTCCCTGCCGAGCAGAGAGCCTGATGCGGGACTCGATCCCAGGACCCTGAGATCATGACCTGAGCCGAAGGCAGCGGCTTAACCCACTGAGCCACCCAGGCGCCCTGTATGATTTCATTTATATGTAAGTCCAGAATAGGCAAATCCACAGAGACATAAAAGGGATTAGTTGCTACTAGGGGCTTAGGGTGTGGGAGATGGGGAGAGATTATTTAATGGGATTTCCTTTGGAGGTCATGAAAAGATCCTGAACCTAGACAGTGGTGGTGGTTGTGCAACATGTTGAATGCATTCAATGCCACTGAATTGTATATTTGAAAATGGTTAAAGTGGTATGTGTTATGCCATGTGTATTAGTTTGGACTACTGTAACAGAATGATTTTAGGTAACACAATATCATAGACCGGGTGTCTTAAACAACAGAAATTTATTTTCTCACAATCCTGGAGACTGGGAAACCTAAAATCAAGGTTCCAACAGGGTTGATGTCTGATGCTATCCCCTTGGGTTGGAGACAGCTGCCCTTCTTCAATGTGCTCAGGTCGCTTTTCCTCAGTTGCCTTGGAGAGTGAATGGGCTTTCTGATGTATTCACTTATAAGGACACTAATCCTATCAGATCAGGATCCCACCTTTATAACCTCATTTAACCTTAATTACTTCCTTACCTCAAATACAGTCACATTAGGGGTTCACACTTCAGCATATAAGTATGGGGCAGGGCAGTGGCGGGGTGGACCACTGTTCAGTCCATAACATTACTGCAATCACTTATGGAGTGTCCTTTCTGGGAGAGACAATGCCAGTGTATTCCAAATACACATTGTATATCATACTACTGCATTCACAGCTTCTAAAGACATTACGCTTCTTAAAGGTGAGGCCCATCTTAATCGCTTTACATTTCCCATGTCTGATGCAATGTTTGACGCATAGTAGGAGCTAATAAATGTTGAATACACAGCTTCAGCAGAAATTTAATGTTCCTTCTTCACCTTTCTTTATAAGAGAGTCATAGAGTATAAGAGGGTCTCCAGATCTTCCTTGCCATCAAAGGTTGACTATCAAATAGTTGACATTATATATATATATAAAACATATATGAATTATATATATAAATATGAATATTAATATATATAATATATAATATATGAAAAAAATATATATGAATGTTGGAGAGAATCTGGAGAAACTGGAACCATTGTGCATTATTGGTGAGAAGGTAAGATGGTGCAGCCTTTATGGAAAGTAGTATGGTAGTTCCTCCAAAAATTAAAAATAGAACTATTATTTGATCCAACAATCTACCTTCTGAATATATGTCTAAAATCAATAAAATCAGGATCTCAAGGAGCTACATGCACTTCCATGTTCACTGCAGGGTTATTTGTAATAGCCTAGTTACGGAAACAATCTGAATATCCATTGGCAGCTGAATGGATGAAGAAAATGTGGTATATACATGCAACAAAACATTATTTAGCCTTTAAAAAGAAGGAAATCCTGCCATATGTGACAACTTGGATGAACCTGGAGGACATGATGCTAAGTGAACTAAACCAGTAATAGAAGGACAAATACTGCATAATTTCATTTCTATGAGGTATTGAAAATAATCAAACTCATAGAAACAGAGTAGAATGGTTATTGCCAGGGGCTGTGGGGAGGAGGAAATGAGGTACTGTTCTTCAATGGATATAAAACTTTAGTTTTACAAGATGGATAAGTTCTAGGGATCTGCAATTCAACATGTAATTTAACAATGATGTTGGCTTAAAAACTGGTTAAGAGGGGGGATTTCATTCTAAGTGTTCTTGCCACAATAAAAAAAAAAAAAAAGTAAAAAATCATGGAAGAGATTGGATCCAGAATTCACATATAAGTATTCAGCCTAAAGAATATGTCCAGTGAGGCAACTAGAGTTGTTTCATGTTTTGATAAACTCATGACTATGAGACTCAGTTGGAATTTGTATTCTTCTCTGAAGGTTTTCTAAATTCCTGCAGTCATGGAGTGATATAGCTTCTTGGCACTGATTGCCTGAAAATCATCTGGGGAAAGAAAGCTGGTGTGTGTTTTCAGTTCTTGGGATAGTGAAAGGTAGCAATGTTCTTGGGGGTCATCTCTCTCCTTGGAAAATTGGAAAAGGTAGATATAAATTATACATTTCTTCAGATGCAAAAATGAATGCCCATCAAGAGGTTATGGACCTTGGGGAGTTTTCTACCAATGGTTATGGGTTTTGCTGTTGTGTGCATATATTCTCATCTAGTTTCCCTATGACTAGGGACCTGCATCCTTTTGGTGTTCGGCTAGTCTCAGGGCTGTCGTCTGAGAGCATAAAATCAGTTGAAGCTGCTTCTTAATATAACAGTTGAATTCTTTGATTTGCATTATTAAAATTTCCATTCTTCAGGTAGAAAATTGACCAGCTACAGGTTACAAACTTCCTAAAAATTAGACTGTGAAAGGATTTAAAACCTATTTTGAGATGTCTCAGATATCTTGAAAAATGTTAGTGACGTATTTCTCAAGATAGTATGCTGCCTAAAAATATAAGCAAAATAGTTTGAATGTTATGCTAGTTGGCAAGTAAAACATAAATAATAAATTGTACATTTATTTGGCAGCATGATATTTAAAAGATGCCAAGACTGGAAAGAAAAATTTGTATCTATGGGTGTCATGGAGAAATGAAATAAAGACGCCTGTCATTCATGGGCCATGTGTGACTCTATCTAGTAGAGATATGCTCCTTTGTCCTAGGAAAATGCTCTGTTATCTCTTCCTCTCATGGGTTAAATTTAGCCCCCTGCCCAACTTACAATGTCCTTTGAATAACACAGGGCCTCCTTGGAAGCAAGATATCTTTTCAGCTAAATATTTTTTAAAGGTGGATGAGATGGTGATTGACTCAAGAGGTTGGTGGGAGGTCTCGCAGGCATTCCTAGAATTGCAGGCATGTCCAACTTCATTTTACAGAACAGTTTAAAATAGAAGACACAGAATTAGTCTGTCTAGGAGCTTTAATATTGCCTGGTCGTCCAGCTGTGATGTGGAAGCCAGAGACGTGTCTACATTTAGAATCCTCAGGGGTAGGTCTTCTTATGAGTCTTTTGCTGAAGCCCTCAAATTAGAGATGCTGTGTTTTTGACAGAAGAGTCTAGAGAGTCTGAAGATATTTACGTTGTTATACCCAGTTAGGAAATTCAAGTTCAATTGATTACTGCAGTTTTAAACAAATTATCAGGAACAGGGGAACTTCTTTTATTGATATTAGGTTTCTTACCGTCTTCTATTATTATTATTATTATTTAAGATTTTATTTATTTATTTGACAGACAGAGATCACAAGTAGGCAGAGACAGGCAGAGAGAGAGAGGGAGAGAGAGAGGGAGGCAGGCTCCCTGCTGAGTGGAGAGCCCCATGCGGAGCTCAATCCCAGGACCCTGGGATCATGACCTGAGGTGGAGGCAGAGGCTTTAACCCACTGAGCCACTCAGGCGCCCCTTCTATTATGTTTTTTTTTTTTTTTTAAAGATTTTTATTTATTTATTTGATAGACAGAGAAAGATCACAAGTAGGCAGAGAGGCAGGCAGAGAGAGAGGGGGAAGCAGGCTCCCTGCTGAGCAGAGAGCCCCATGCGGGGCTCGATCCCAGGGCCCTGAGATCATGACCTGAGCCGAAGGCAGAGGCCCAACCCACTGAGCCACCCAGGTACCCCTCTATTATGGTTTTAATGGGCTGTATCTCAGGATTAGGACAGAGGTTTTAATTTATTTAAAGATCATGGGGTTACTTCTAGGGACACAAACAAAGAAAAACAAAGCAATCAAGTTGTTCAAATAGAGTAGATAACCTATGCTTTTTGCATTCAGGTATTGAATTTCTAGGTTTCTTTACCACTTGGCTTGAATAAAGATAAGACCAGTTCTCATTGTGTTTGAAATAAATACTCTCAATAAAAGAAAGCAGGTATTTGCAGACGGTACGCCTTGGAATTCAACATTATCTGGGCATGAGTGAAGGACTTGTGAGCCTACCAAGCTTTTGAAGAAATTGATCCTAAGGGAAGAAGAGTTCAATGGATGCTTTAACAGTGGAGGAGTATATCCAGTTGTTATCATTCCAGATTGACCATATCAATGTATTTCTAAGCCCTAAAGCGAGGAGTGATTTCATGAAGCTATCTATGCAATTAAAGCACACAGACTGCTAGTTACCCTGGGGCCAGCAACTGGTATTTTAAGAGGGCCACTTCCTTACTCAATAGCATCCTACGGTCTGCTGGAGACCGTAGGCATTAGTCACAGTAACATTGCCCCTGAGAGGGAGCACATAGGTGTAGTCCCACTGCCCACTCCCTTGGGAACTGTTCTCTTGGGATCAGTGACTTCAGTGGGCATAGGCAGAGCGACGGCAACTTCTCTGAGCGCTGGTGATTGTGACTGCATCATGTTTCATGGGCATACACCACCACTTTCGGAGTAAACAGTTGTTGGAGCTGGACCGCATAAAAGTACGGTGGAGCGCATGAGAGATACTCCTGGAGAGGTAGAGGAGAATTGGGGAATTCAAGGGAAGTTGGAGGGCCTATAGAATTGTCAGGGAAGAGCCAGTTTTGTAGATTGCAGCCTTTAATTGTGACCTGCTTTTTATCCTAGTTTAGAACGACTTGGGAACGAGATTTCATTACTCTGGGCCAGGTATTCTGCTTAAATTTTGATGTGTTGAAATGTTAGTTGTTTAGAGGAAACCAATGAGTAACCAAGAAAGGAAAATTATAAAGCACTCCTTTCTTTTCTGTTTTCTTTCCATTTTTCTTCTAGTCATATTAAGATTTTTTTTAAGTTCCCTTAATTTCAAGATTTCCAGCTTAATTTTGCATGAAGAGAAGCCTTTGTAAAAGTAATCATTCTGTTTACATTCCTCCCACAAATGTAAAAAGAATGTAAGTGAGGATGAGTTTTACTGAAGCCCTACTGGCCAGGGCCAAGGATGAATGGATGGATCCCTTATAAATCCACGGTGGCTGGTAACTCTGGAAATTGAGCATCACTATTTTCCATCCTGTCATTTACTCCTCAGTGGCTCAGCTCCATGTTGGTCATTACGATCAAACGTCATCTCCGAGTTTGGCAAACAGCTGCCCTATTTGGTTTAGGTTGAAAGCCTGTTCTGGCAAAGATGGATCTACTCACTTCAGATGAGAAAGTTTAGATAGAAGTGGTGTGGCTATCTGTTAAAGCTGCGGGGACCAGAATGAAGGCTGCGGAACGTGTACCTTGTGACCTGGACCCGGGAGTGCAGATGAAACCTATAGACTCAGAATCTATGTGCTAAAGGATCAAACTTGGAGCTCTCAAGCCAGCAAAATCCAGTCATGGAACAATTGCACAGCCTTGGATCTAGCTATGTCCCATCATATCCCCTGAAAATCCTTACATGTGATAAAGGTCATTTATGTCTCAGTTCTTTCTTGTACCAGAGGATATATTAGCCTGGTCCCTCATAAAATTCCTTGTCCATGTGTCATAGAAATAGTAATTTAGTATCACTACTAGAAACATTCTGGATAATATTGTATTGGATTAGTCCTTAAGTAGCCATTATGAATCTACCAGCTTCTCGCTTATGTGTTTAATAAACTTTGGTGTGTCTAACATTGCGTAATGGCAGATAAAAATGAAGTAAGAAGTGACATTCTCTGACCTTGAGAAGACAAGATGTGCTGTGGGGAACACACATGTAGAATGAGGGTTAGCAGTTTCAAAAGTTAAAGACAATTCTGAAAAAAAAATTGCAGGGGTGAGAAATAGTCAGGGCAGGATACTTGAATGTCCTGCACAAAACGAAGGAAATGCTTCATGTTAGTTGGAAAAGAGGATTTAGCTTTAGAGGCTGGTAAACATTAGAAAAACGATGTAGGTAGAGAAAAGCAGGTAAAGGAAGAGGCAATGAGAAGCTTGGATAACGGTTGTAGTAGTAGGGGGAAGTAGGGGAAAGACAGAGTAAAGATTGGCCTTACGTGTTCTTGTTAAGGTTGTTGGAAGGAAACGTTGGCTAGATTGGATGGCTCCATCTGATGGAAGCTCTTAAACATCTGGCAAGGGCCTTTGGGTTGTCATTCCCTCATTTGCTTATTCATTTATTTATCAAATGTTTATGTGTTTGGCACTGGACTAGACATTGGGGATGAACAAGACTGATGCCTGAAGGAATTCCCATTAGGGAAAAGACACACGCGAACAGCCGTACAACATAATGGTTCTAAAGAGGTCTGTAGAAAGTAGCCTGGTAACAGAGCAGAAGGATTAATTTTGCCTGGAATGGAGGCAAGGCTAAAAAAAACTTTGGGGAAGTGTAAGCAGGTGGAACTGATGGAAACAAATCCGAAGCCAATGAAACTGACAGAGTGGCCTCTAGGTTGCTCTTGCGGAGCAATCCAGACACAGTGAGAAGAGCGTCTGTGCAGTAACGAAAACTGCAATGGGCACCAAGGAACAGGAGGGAAGCAGAAGCCCTTTAAAGATGGAATGAAGCTTGGGTGTGTAGTCGACCGAGGTTTGGGCTGCTGGAAGAAAGGCCACGACGCAGAGCAGCTTGGTGCTTACCACGAGAGCGGCTGGCCGACGTCCGAGTCCTTGCGAGGAGCACCACACTGTGTGAGAAGATGGCCGGACTCCCACCCACGTTCCCTTTTAGGGGACAGTATTCTTGGTACTCTCTTTGCTGGTCCAGTAATACCTCACGCACTTTTTTTGTGCTTCTCAATCTATGACTATCTCCCTCTCCATCCTCTCCCACCCCTGAGTGCCCTTATTCTCCTGGAGAAATCTTATTCATCCTTCACACCCTTCTGTACCCTGAGGAGTTACTCCTGTAGGTAAATACCTCCACTTCGTATGTAACTCAGCTTTCGCCCTTATCTTTTCATATTTCCTCATTTACGTGCAGATTTCCTCTATAAATTGTTCATTCCTTAAGGACAGGGATTGTGTCTTATTTATAGCAAAAGCAAGATTGAGCCTAGTCTTGGCTTTATTTATTTATTTTTTTAAATTTTATTTATTTATTTAACAGAGAGAGAGAGATCAATAGTAGGCAGCGGTGGGGAGGGGGGCGGGGCGGGAAGCAGGATCTCTGCTGAGCAGAGAGCCTGATGCAGGGCTTGATCCCAGAACCCTGAGATCATGACCTGAGCCAAAGGCAGAGGCTTAACCCACTGAGCTCCCCAGGCACCCCCTAGTCTTGGCTTTAAATCCCTGCTTTACTATTTACTAGCTCTGTGAACATGGTTAATCTCTCTTTACCCATGTTCTTCATTTATAAAATAGGGCAAATAATATCTATCTAATAAGGTGACTAGTTAAAAAACACCAAGATAATATATGTAAAACATCTGTCAGAGTGATTTGTTCATAAAGACTCAATAAACATTCATCTTTTCCTTCCTCCATTCTCATCGTTCATATTCACAATGCTTAGCATCGTGCTGGGCACATACTAGGAACTCAATAACTGTGGTTGAATATGCAGACTTTAAAATTTATTGAGTGCATATCACATTCCAGACACGGTTATAAGCACTGTGGATGTATATGAACTCATTTAGTACTCTCCATAACACCACAAAAACATCATTAATATCCTCATTTTACTTATGAGGAGGCCAGGACACAATAAGGTAAATACTAACTCAGGGGATCCCTGAGTATATGGAATCCTGAAGTCCATGCTCTTGCCTTAACATTTTTTCTACTCATTGATTCTATGTAGTTAACATAGATATGGAACATGATATGGAACCTTCTGGCAATTCTCTGCTGGTGATGATCTGGCTCATAGAGAGCTTCAAACAGCAGGGTTGCCATATGTCTTGAATAAATCCATTTCTAGTATACTTCTGCAGAGACTTTGAATACTTTTAAATTCTTCAGAAATTAGTTCCCATAAGAAGGAAGAGCTAGTTCTTTGTTTTGGTGGAAACACCTCCACTGGTATAGACATCCATTCAAATTAGTCTGTGAGGTAATTAAGGAACATATTCGTCTGAACCCTACTTGGACGTCAAGCTGTAGAGTTACAAGACATGGGAGTTGCCCCTTGGTGAATATCTACTGCCCTCACCACACAAGTACCATTTTGTGAGCTTCTATCTGGCAGCCCTAGGAGTAAGCTACAGCTTACTGCTCTAGCTCCATATCGTAGCTGAAAACTGAAGCTCATAGACGTAACTAATCTTCCCAAGGTCATAAAGCCAGCATGTTTGCACTAAGGCCTTCCCAATTCAGGTTTTACTTGGGGAAACAAGAGCAGCATAATTAGAGAAGTTGGTGATGGCTTCAGAATGGTTTGTCCTTGGTTTGTCTCAAGAGGAAAGAATCGAATGTGTATGATCAGTGCTTCTCAGGGTAGAGGCTTCACTACCTGTGTGGCATTCAGGAGAACCTCATGTTATTTCAAGCTAGCTGCAGTGCAGAGGAGGAGAAAAAAAGCAAAAGGCACAGTGCAGGATGTCTTGGGTTTGAGGCTGGCTTCCCCACTCACGTCACCTAATTCCTTGGTTTATTACAAAACTAAGAATAATAATGACACTCACCTCAAAGCATTGTTGGGAAGATGACATTTTGATGGTACTTCACTAAGTTAAGTTGCTTATAAGCAACTATCTATTTTTCTGCCCAGCTTCTATGAGACAGAGAGAGGCATTTACTTACTGGTGGGAACGTAAATAGAAACAATACATAGACATGAAGCGGGAGACTCCTGAAGAAACCAAAAAGGAGCCATGAGTAAGAGGGGCCAAAAGGCTGAGAAGAAAAGGTGTGGGCTATTTATTACCAGAATGGTGGGAATTGCCACCTTTTTATCCCTGAGGGGCAAGAAGGTAATCCAGGGTATTACTTTCTTATTGCTGAATTACAATGACCACAAACTTAGTGGCTTAAGACAAACAAATCTATTATTTCACAGTTTCTGTAGGTCGGAAGTCCAGGCATGACTTAACTTGGTCCTCTGCTCAAGGCCAGTGGAGGGGATCTCATTAAACTTTTCTACTGTGGTGTCTTCTAGAACAATGTTATCAAGGAGCGACTACCCTACCAGACTCACAGTCTCTCCACATTCAAGGGGAGGGGTTATACAAGGTGTGTATGCCAGTGGTGTTAATCTTGGGAACCATCTTAGAATTCTGCCCGACACACACAGGCACCTGAATCTTCTAGTTCTTGAGCTCTATTTTAGCTTCCTGGGCTCTTTGTCCAGTTCCTAGCTCCCTCATTGCTAAATGCTGTAATTCCTCGAATGGATCAAAAAACTCTATTTAATACACATTGACAGGGAAAGATAAGAAAAACTATCTTTTTTGATCTGAGAAGTGAAAAATTTCTAGTGAAAAAGAAAAAAAACCATGTTTCAGACATTTTCTTTTAGTTATTCCTGATAAATATATTAGCACTGAATTTTGATTTGAGTAAAAGCATGATTACATGGCCTAAAAACTATAGCTACCCTAAAGTCAGACTTTTTTCCTTAAGAAAAATTGAAGGTTTCAAAATCAATTCATTTTCTGACTAGTATTAGATGGAAGAATATTTTTCTATAATAAATTTCTCCTTAACATTAGTTAATAAGATTACAATAGTTTTCTCTTTTTCCTCACTCACTATGTAATTTTTCAATTTGTGGGGAAGCCAGACAATGAAGTTCTTGGTAGGAAATGAAGCATTATATACATATTTTCTCAGAAGAGGCTCCCACAGACAATACTACTTACAAGTGATGAAACGCTATAACCTTATGACATCTAATTTTGGTTGTGTTGTAGTGTATTGACTGATGGAATCCAATTTCCTTTTTACTTTATTTAAACCCATCTTATGGTTCAAAAAGCTTAAAACTGAGCAGACATGATTAATAAGACTAAAGTGCACAAAGTACACATTCCTTTCCAAACTGGAAAGTACATACATTCCTTTTCTCCCCTAGTTGGCTAGCTGAGCACAGACTGTACTTGTGATTAAGTCAAGAACAAAGTCATAAGCTCCAAGTATGCAATATTAAAAAGTCAATTGATATATGTGACTTTGCACTTCGGTAAGATTCCCTGGGAAGTCAGTAGCGATGCTAGGCAGGGAAGTGACTGCGGCTCTGTTCCCTGGTTCGGGTCTCCTTGGGACCCTGCTTCCCTGTTGGCCATTCATGTGCTGCAGGAAGGAGTCAACCAGATGGAAATGCCAACAGGCCTCTGGCATTAGGGAGAACGTGGAGCAGGATAGGCTCCAAGTTTTCCAGTGTTGTTTGATGTTGCAGTGGGTTTGGGTCTCTTTCCCTCAGATGCTGAATCTCAGCACCATAGGACCAGTCTGCCCAGTTTGCTCTTTTGTGGTTTCTTTCAGCCTGCAGGCAGTCCAGATACAGGTGACAAGAGCACATTTGCTTCTGTTTTCCTCCTGGCAGGACAGTGGTACTTAGGTGGTATATTTGCACATCAGGTAGGCCCATAGGAATTCTGAGAAGAAGGAGCCTCGGAGCCAGATGTGAGCACTTCTGACCCTATAAGCCTGGCTTTGCACCTTCAGGTCTCCTGGTCACCAGCATCTCTGCCTCCTCATGGGTCACCAAGGGCACTGAATAGACTTTCTATTCTTGGGAGCCCCTCATGCTCATGTTCAGTCAAGAACATCCCATGCAAAACTCCTGGGTCCCAAACCTATAGTTCTTGGTGACACATCTCTTTCCGTTACCATGTAACGCCATTTGTCTTTTAGCACATACACTATGACGGAGTGACCAGACAGTTGTCTACTCAAATTCCTCCCCTAACTTTTAATTTTTCATGCTCAGCAGTAGTCTATCCTATGATATCCCGCAGGTTGTTTATCCATATCTGTTGATGAATATTTGGGTTATTACAGTTTTAGGTTATTATGAATCCACCTGCTGTAAACATTTCTGTATAATTCTTTGTGTGAACTTACGTTTTTCACTCCTTTTGGGTGAATACCTAGGTTTAGATTGGATCCTATGAAGGTGTATATTTAACCTTTTAAGAGACGGTCATATGGTTTTTTCTCAGTGGTTGTACCATTTTGCATTCCTACGAGCAGTGTATGAAAGTTCCGGTTCCTCCACATCCTTTCAACATTTGGGATCATCAGTATATGTGCATTTTCTTAACGTGTAGTTTCATGTAAATTAGCAGTTGCATATGTGTACAGTTATGTGTATTACAAATAATCCTAGAGAATTTTTGTTTTTTAGTGACCAAAACTTTCGAGACCTTTCTCTTTCTTTTATTTTCTTATGTTACGTTAAATTGGATACTTAGGAAAGAAAATCCATATTCTTTTAGTCACCAGGGGACCTTTGAACCCACTGTAGTTGATGTTTATAAAATGCATCACTTTTGGTTTTCTGACAGGAAGAATTTTTTGTTTCTTAACTCTCTAAATTACGATTGGAAATAGAGAAGGAAAAAAAGTGATTAAAAACTGAATGTGGGAAAGGGGGAAATAGGCTGGAGTATGGTGATTTCCACAGTAGTTCCAATTATATGTAGTCATATTGATGTCCAAACCATAGCTCCACCTCTGGATTTCAAAGGCTGGGTAGCCAAATTGGGCCTCACCACATCCGCTAACCTCTAGTGTGCTTTCTTCTCCGTTGTCCATTTTCTACTGTTCCTCCAGCCATGTTAACAGGGCCTCCTAAGAGACCAAGATCATAAGAAGCTGGAAGTAGCCTTGACTCATTTTTTTCTGCCTTACTATTCAGTTAGCAGCCCATAGAGCAGCTGGAGTGGCGGGAAGGGGTCGAAGTCCTAGGTGGGTAGGAGGACATGGGCAGGGTGAAGTGCCATCTGCCGTGGTGTCTACTTTGGGGGGGCGTCTTCCGTTCTCGAGAACTTCCCCAGACCTGGTGATGGTGTCTAAGCATGTGTGGGGCTCTAAGGTAAGGTGAGTGGGTAAAGTGGAGAGAGTGGAGAAAAGAAGGAGGGGGACAGGAAGAGGAAAGAGACGGGAAACAAACACTTGTGACCAAGGAAAAGAGCTTTTTACTTTTATTTTTTTAATTTGTGTTTTTAAGAACTTTTTAAAAATATGAAAACAGTATGCAATAAAGTTTCCCATTTTTACACGAAAAATACCCACTATAACCTCTGCCTAATCCTGCCTTGACCTTTGGTGGGGGAACAACAGTACTACTGATGGGAGCTGTTATGCCTGGATGCGTCACAGCATTCTTACCTAAATCACAGCCTGCGCAGGACCAAGGAGACGGGGACCGGACGGATGAGTCCTGGCGTGAGATCAGAAGCCTGGCTCTGGGTCTAACCAACCTCGGCTTCAGTTTCCTCATCTGTCACACAGCAATTAACAATTTTACTAAAGGGTTATTGTGAAGATCAAAAAGATGGTGTGAAAACTGGCATTCAGCGAATACTGCGTTGTAGTACTTTCACGTTTCCCAGGTTTTTCTAAAAGATTTTATTTATTTATTTTAGAGAGAGAGAGAGCATGTGTGAGTTTGGGGGGACGGTGTAGAAGGAGAGAGAGAATCTCAAGCAGACTATGTGCTTGAGCCCCATGTGGGGTTCGATCCTAGGACCCTGAGGTCACACCAGAACCCAGACCAAGAGTCAGATGCTTAACCAACTGAGCCACCCAGGCGCCCCCTCATGTTTCCCAGTTATGAAAACAATATTTGTGAGAGCTCAGTTCTGAACAATCTCTTGTCACATGTCTTCAATAGCATGATGGGAATATAGAATTGAAGAAAGGTTCTTCTGAATGTCTTTTACTTTAACTCTTTTCATTTTTATCAAAATTAGATAGTTTTAGCAACATCTTCAGCAAAATTAGTACTACCACTTGCAGATAAGCAGCCCTTGAAAGATCAGGTCTTACGAAAGTTTAATTCTTTCCACTTAATCACTGAAGCTTATTCTACTTATCTTCTGTGTAGATTTCATACTGTCCGGCCTCCCACAACTGGACCAAATCTGTCTTTCCCTCTTGAGGATCTTCCACAGTTTTTCTTCAGTAAACCCTGTGATGAGTTTCATTAACAAGATGCCTGCTGTTTCCATGCCTACAAGTCCTGTTTTCCAAACTGGCTGTTCTCACGCTGGCAAGAGTAAACTGATTTAACTCCAGAAACATTTTAAACTTCCCTGAAAGCTTCAATGGCCAGGAGTGCTCCCATAGATACCCTGCAGCGTTCACTTATAGGGTCAAGGTTCATGCTTTCTTTAACCATACGATTTTCTGTAGTTGTCCGAACCCAAACAGCCATCAGAGGCTGCTACAGCTGTCATCCAAAAAAGTCTGTCTTCCCACTGCCCCTTCTTTCCAGACTCTCTAGAATGCTTTGATCTCCAGCTGCTTTTTTGTTGTTGTTGTTGATGTTGGTTTCCCGAACTTTTACCTGTTCTAGATGAACATGTAATGCTTGGGCTGCCTTGGCGATGGCTTCCCAGGGCGTCTGACCCCGAAGACTAAAAATAGCAAGATGAGGCCCACAGCATTCTCTGAGGAAATGAAATCGAGCAACGTAACTGGCTTATTCTCGGTTATCTTGCAGATAGCCGTGTGACCAGACGTCTGCAAATGGTGGTGAGATCATTTCTAGTCGCCTTTTAATCTGCTGGCTGCTGGCTTCTGAAAGCTTCTCCATAGTTCCTTTTTCTCCCCCAGGCCAAAGGCAGCCAGCAGATTGGAAACTGTCCACGTCAGTTTGTCATTCTGACTTTCACGAATCACTTTGGAAGGTTCTTTTTGCTTTCTTCCTTCATTTCAGGCTCGGTTTTCTGAGGGGGGAGGGGAAGGCAGGGTTCTACTTGCTCACAGTGGTTGCTAAGAAAGCATCTTCTCTGTTTATAGGCCCCTGACAAATAGTGACAGCTGAGAGACAAATATGGTGTTGTGTTTGCAGGAGGTGGATGGAAGAAGGCCAGCAATTAGCAGCCTCCGAGCATAAGCGCTCACAATGAGGGCTTTGAGAGCGTTGGCTGGCATCATGCTTCCACAGATTGCTTGAAATCATTTAAAAAGGTGTTTGCCTCATGCTTTCAATGACAAACGCATTTCCAGAAATCAGCGTTGTGTAACTTGAGAAGATTGTAAAATGGCATAGTCTTTTCTTTCTTAAAGAAGCTTTTGCTTAGCAGGAGCCAACTCTCTGTAGGACTTGTATCCATTTTCAGAACAGGATTCTTTTAGCTTTGGGTCAGAGGCTGGAGGTATCACACACCGACAAAGGGAAGCCAGGAGGATCTGCATTCACTTTCACCTTCCTTGACTCTTTGAGGGGATTTACTCCATTCTGGTAGTGTTGTCCTAGAGCAGGATGATGTCAGTTGGGCTAGAAATTAGAAAAACATTATGCAAAGAGAAGACAAAGGTGGATTTCTGTCTAACACTAATATATTATTGGGTATTTGAATCCTTCATTTCATAATTCCGGCATCAAAGAAACAGTTGTCTGGGATGCGGTAGAGGCCGTGACAAGATGCTCATTGAAAAGGTCTAGTGGGAATAGGATGGGCATTTAGTCTTTACTCAGGGATGATGTTGAGAGGTTAGAGTTAGCAATGGCTGATGCCGGCGACAATGGTGGGGCACTCTTGTAATGTTCTCTACACTGTATCAACTCATTTCGTTCTCGGCACAGCCCCAGCGGGCAGATGCTATTATAATCTCAACTTAGGAGGAAAGAGGGCATGAATAACTTGTCTAAAATATGTAGTAAGTGGTGGAACTTGGGTATGAATCCAGAAAGCGCCATTCGGAACCAGGGCTCACAACCGCTGCACGGTATTGTCTATCCGGTTGCCAGTGGTTCTCAAAGTCTCGGACTTCATTCTGCATCCCTCAACAGCTGATCCACAGCTGTCTCTGGGGAGACTGCCCCGAGAAAGCTTTCTCACTGAGTTAGTAGGGAGAATGCCTGGCTTGCTTCCCTTCCTTTCTCCTCCACTTCCTCTAAGGGAACATCATATGTGTAGAATCCGGAAATGACTTCGAAAGAAACATATGGAACTTTGATGTGAAAAGAATGGCAAAGGTTTAAGGTTATTTTTTTTTTTTCCTATTCAATACACAGTAAAAATCTGAACTTTTCCATTGAGTACCACTACTCCACATGTTCTGTTTTAACTGGATTTATTTAATCTGGTGTCCAGAACATGTCAGAAATGATCTGTAAGTACATGGCGTCAGGGCATCAACCTGTCATCAGTGAAGAAAAATTTAAGTTCCTGTGGGAGAGATTTCAATCCCGTTGAAGAGCTGAGATACCTATAGGTCAACATAAAACTGAGGAAGCAGGGCTTGTCCTGGCTTTCAGGGTGAAATTCAGACTGCCCGCCCACAAGCCTCTAGCCACCTGTCCATCCCACAGGGGATTCTGCAAAGGTGCTTCTCTCTGCCTTTAATTCCTTTTGCAGAGAGTTGTGAGCACTGGTTCGGAATGAACCAAGTTGCCTGGAGTCAGACCACAGCTCTGCCATTTACTAGAAACTTCTATTGTAAATTTTCTTTTCTTTTCTACTAACTCCGGTGATTGCACAATATCCACTTATTTAAGAACAAACTTGAGGGGTGCCTGGGTGGCTCAGTTGGTCAAGCTGCCAACTCGAGATTTTGACTCGGGTCATGATCTCAGGGTTGTGAGTTCAAGTCCCGAGTTGGGCTTCGTGTTGAGTGAGGAGCCTGCTTAAGATTCTCCCTCTCTCTCTCTCTCTCTCTCTCGCTCTCTCTCCTTACTCCCCACTTCCTGTGTTTGCCCTTGCATGTGCATGAATGCATTCTTTCTCTTCCAAAAAGACAAATAAAAAATAAAAATAAAAACAAACTTGAGGGGGAAAAATTTAAAAATGAAACAAATCTGAAGAGCAAAATGCTCAAAACAGTAAATTTCTATAAACAGGAACCTACTTAGAAGGGGAAATGGAGACCCTGCTTCCTGTTTATATTCACTTGTATTATGTTATTGGTAAAATTTACACATTATTATTTTTATTTATATATTTATTTATTTTTAAAAAGATTTTACTTATTTATTTGACAGACAGAGATCACAAGCAGGCAGAGAGGCTGGCAGAGAGAGAGGGAGGAAGCAGGCTCCCCACTGAGCAGAGAGCCCGATGTGGGGCTCGATCCGAGGATCCTGGGATCATGACCCGAGTCAAAGGCAGAGGCTTAACCCACTGAGCCACACAGGTCCCCACACATTATTATTTTAAAAATGAAATCTAGCTAATTGGAAATAACATAGTTTAAATGACTTTTAATGTTTACTAATTAATGAGGGAATGCTGATTAACACTCATTAATTAATATTTACCAATTGATTGATTAATCATATTGTTCATGTTCACCCGGACAGTGAGGGAGAGCTGGGACTTCTCCCGTATGAGAGATGACACGTGTACAGTGGGTTATCACGTAGCTTTAAATGCGTGACCGGCAGCAAGATTCACTTGTTGTGAGAGCGTAGAGCAAGGAGTTGGGTTTGGGGAAATGTCGGTGTAGTGAGGAAAAGTTTACAGAGGAGATATTTTGGCTAAATTTTGATAGAGGATTTGTTCATCCATTCAAAAAGTATTGTTGAATATTTACTATATGTTAGATTCTATGAGAGATGCAGGGTGGACAGTGGGGAAAAAAGGCCCAGGTTCACCCTCAGAGTGGACGCAGAGGGGCTCAGAGGACTGTGAGCTGCCAGAAGCCCGGAGCTTGGCAAGAGGAGGCTGTCCTGGCAGTGGTCTGGATTGACAAGAGGCGATGTAGGACTCAGGTGTCAGCTGCGAGAGAAGCCGTCATCTGCCACAAGTCCTGTTGGGACCGGTTGTCTTGAGGGGGCACTGATCCAGAGCCCAGCATGAGACCAGCTCAGGAGGGCAGCCCACCCCCTCACCATGGCTTGGAGGACTCGTAAAGTTTCCCCTGTGCCCAGATCAACTTGGGAAGGAGCAAGAAAGGGGAGAAAAAAAAATCTGTTAGCGAGTGTACCAGAAGCTTCCTCAGTCTTCACCAAAATTAAATTGCCTTAAACTAGAAACACCTGAGATACTACCGATTGTGAAATTTGAGCTAAAGTAAATTTTTACTGCCCCCGATTGGGGTTGAAATTCATAGGGGCGGTTTGGTTGATCATATAGACATGATTCAGCTGATACAAAAAATCTAAAATGGGCATACGCAGAGAGACAGAAAGTAGATTAGAGTTCTCTGGGGACCGAGGAGAATGGAGCGTGGGAAGCAATGGCTAAGTGGTGTGGCGTGTCTTTCTGGAGTGACAATAACGTCCAGGAATTAGATAGTGCTGATGGTTGTACGACGTTGTGAATATACTAAAAAAGCACTCGATTGTACACTTTAAAGGGATATGGTATGTGAATTTTATCTCAACAAAAAATACATGGAAAAGATGGTTAATAAAAGAAAATAAGGAAGCTGTGAGTTTTCCTCACACATCTACGCAGTGGTATGAGTAACGTCCCTTCCATACGGGAACTGTCAACCAAACACTGGTCTTCCCAACATCCTTTATATTGTTTTGCCAAAATAATAAACTTCATAAAAAACTTAACTGGGGGTCAGAATGCAACTCAACTATCACTTGAAGCAAAAAGTACTTCTTAGATAACAATGCAAAAATAAAGTGATCTACAACATATATGAACTCAATTGAGATGACGTGTTAAGTTCAGATACTTTTGTGTAAGTGTTTTTGTTTTTTGATTTTGTTCACCCTTTGAAGATACGATAGATGTATATTCTATATCAGAATACTGGTTGAAAACATATGCTTTGAACTTCTTACTGCCATTAAACATACCTATTACTCAGTACAAATTTTTGAGTCTTTAAAATTTCCCCTCTTTAATTTTGGTCTACTTATTGCTAAAGAGAAAACACATATGTGGAAAATAAATTGCTGCCCTTCTGTTTTAAGAGCAAGACTGAAAGTGGGCCTTTTCTTGTCATGTTTTTATCATTCCTCTGGTTGTCTTGTTTGAAGCCTCATAGTCCTCATGGATTCCAACCCTCTCCTTCAACCCCTACATCCAATCAGTGGTCAAGTTTTGCTTATTGTATTTTTGTAATCCTTCTCTCAATTATGTCCCAACCTGGATCAAGATGGCTGCTGGCTTCTCAGCTTCTGTCTTGCTTCTCCTAAAGCCTCCGGGGTCATCTCCCTAAAGCTTCAAGCCACCCAGGCCCCTCCCCCCCCACACTCTCACCGTGGCTCCCTTGAGCCCTCATTTCTTTCCACACCGGGTGTATCTTTCTCACTATTTCATTTCCAACATTTCTTTCTCTTCAAATTCTATTTTGTCTGCGTGAAGGAGAAACTTTACATCTTTAACTGAAGAAGAAGCATTCTTTTTTTTGGAAGCTCCCTAATCATTTTTCCTGTAGCATTGAGAGTTATCCCTGTTAGTTTCCTGAAATCCTTTCTGAAACAACACGATAGAGAAATGAACTATGGACTGGGTCTTGATTATTTATCTTGTTCTCCTAAAGGTTTAATGCCCAAGGCTGGAAGATTGTGTGTACCATAATTAGGTCTTTTTGAGGCAATTCGAGGGTATAGTGAAACGGTAAATATTACAAATAAAAATATACAGGACATTTTCATTTTTATTGTCCAAACCTTCTCTGTATTTTACACTGGTTTTTCTGAATTCCTTCCTTATATTTTAGCTTCCAAGTGTCTGTTTAAGCCTTTTTCTCCCTCTCCTAGGGTGTCCCTGTTTTATCTAGGTATATCTCTTTTTTTCAAATAACTTTATAATGGAGATAAAGTTATAAAATATTTTCTTATTTGCTTTATTGAATCAGCAACCTTTACTTCCTCTTCCCTGAGTATTTATTTAAGTGTAAATTTTCATAGATGTGCTGGGATAAAGATGAAGGTAATATTCAATATTAATATTATGTGATTTAAAATGAGAATGATGTAAGCTGTTACCTTGCAAGCTATTTCTTGAAAAAGGCTTCCTATTTCCCTTTATCAAAATAATAACTGAGCATTGAGGGCACCATTCAGAGTGTTTTTCACAGTGCACAGAAGAGACCCCTGTACACATAGCTGGATTGGAGGTAGGAGGACATGGGGTATCGTGTACATAAAAGAAAAGCAGGGCCATATTCTGTATGGGAAATGATGGGAAGATGGAGAAGGAGAGAAAGAATGAAAAGAGTGGGGTGTCTCTTGATTTCCTAGTGGAGGCCTCTGCTTTAAGGCTAATTAACTTCAAGAGCAATGTAGACCGATGTAGCTTACTTAGCCACATCCAAATAAGCCGGACAATGCAGCAGGGTCAGGCAGAAAGGGAGCTCTGGGATTTAGCTTTTCCAGACTGCTTTCATTCTTTACCTCATGGGGATGTAGATTTGAGAAATGAAGAATCCATGATGGTGCACACGATGGCAAGGTGAGGTGTCCCCACAGCAGAGCCTGGGTGTGTGTGCTCGCCGGGCCAGAGGCTGCAGGAAGGGCATGGCAGATGGTCAGGAGTCTGGAGCCTGCAGGGGTTAACGTGAGGCTGAGTCAGCCAGGAAGTGATCATTCCTGACCAAACCAAGGGAGATCAGATCACCCGTTACACCATCCTCAGATTTCAGCCCCGAAGGCCAGGAGATACCCAGGGGATAAAGGACACAGCCCTGGAGACCAGAAGAGGTAGAGAACATTGTGCCAAATCCCCCAGATCTTTCCCACCACCATGAGAATGTTAAGTTCTCTTTCTTCCCATTCACTTGGGAACTATCTTGGGAAGGAAGCATGGGTGAGGAGGCTGTTCTGAAAGATCAAGTATTTTTATCCTGATGAGTGATTCTTTCCTAATATGAGGCTTAAATCCTTGGACTTGCTTACATTGAAACAGGATTACACATTAGGTCTATTATATATACACTGTATAATTATATATATATTGGGTTAGTTATATATATGTACATAACACATAAATATAAGTAAATATTACATAAATTATCTATAATATGTATTTCTATTAATCGGAAGATGGGAATCTGGAAGCTAAGAAATGACATATTTTAGGCTTATTTAACTTGTGTGTAATTGAAAAATAAAGGTAACCATAATCACTAAGATATGGTCATAGTTAATATTTTTATGAATATTTTTCTAGTCTCATTTCAGCATCTATGTATTTGTGTGTTTGGTTGAACCCTATGAAGTGATGGTTATTTGACTGTTTGGCAATTTCATAGGGCCAACTTAATGCATTTATCCTTGTTATACACACGCATACACATACACCTTTCTATTTTTTAGGTACATGGACACATATGTAAAAATATATATTGTTTTTACAAAAACAGGATTGTATTGTTTTGTAACATTTTTTTCACTTAACAATGTATTGCGAATATGTTTATGGATCATTAAATATTGTTCCATGAACTCTTTTAAAATGATTACATGGCATTTCATAGTAAGAAGTGCCACAATTTACTTAACAATTCTTATTGTTAGAATTTAAGCTTTTAAAAATTGATTGATTTCAAGAAATGACATGACAATGCACGCTTGCAGCTAAATATTTGAACACATTCATAATTATTTCTGGTAAATACATATATATATGGAATATATAGAAATAACATATAAACATATATTGAATTACACAGAATAAATATATAGAAATGACATTGCTGGGGCACCTGGTGGCTTAGTCGTTAAGCATCTGCCTTCGGCTCAGATCATGATCCCAGGGTCCTGGGATCCATCAGGCTCTCTGCTCAGCGGGGGAGTCTGCTCCTGCCCCCCACTCTCTGCCTACTTGTGATCTCTGTCTGTCAAATAAATAAAATCTTAAAAAAAAAAAAAAAAGAAATGACATTGCTGGTAATAGATTTATAGTATTTTGAAGTTTTTGTTATGAATTGTCAGATTGTTGTCCAAAAGGTTATCGAATATTCATTCCCACCGACACTATATGGAGATAAACTTTTGCATAGTTGCCAATTTGCTAGTTGAAAAATGGTCATTTATTTTATTTATTTTACCTATTTTATTTTTTGTTTCTAAGGTTGTTTAGTTATTCATATGCTTAGTACTTTCATGTTTTTTTGGTCTTTATCTGTTAAAAAAAAGAGTCTCTTCATGTCCTTTGTTTTGTGCTGTACTCTTTACTGGACCTATGTGGGTAGAGGCTGAGCTCACAGTCTGACCTCTTGTCCCCAGTTCCCACTCCCACTCCAGGGCAGGATTGCCAGCCTTGGAACCAGTGTTAATGAATTTCCACTCCTTTGAAATCCATATCCAGTTGCCACAGAGTCTTCTGGTCTTTTTTCTAAAATATTTTCCATAAAGATTTCATGGGTAGTGTAGAAATGAAAGAATCTTGATGATTTGGTTGATTTTCTCCATGTTACCAATGAGGATATAGGCATTTTTGATATTCCAGTAACTTCTACATGTCACAGATCATAGGAGGACAGAATTTGGAGCTCTATAATGCCAGGCTCCAGCCTTCTGGTCTGGTTGCGTATCTTATCACCCCTCAGTCCTATCAGGCTTTCTGCTGCCTCTACCATAGACTAGATCTTCATGTTGGAACCATCAAAAGAACCAATGGCTGGTAGGACTTCATCTAATTTTTCTGCTCTGTTCCCTCTCTATTTCTAGTTTTATCTCCATTTTGATGTCACTTCCTTCTTTAGAACTGATTAGATTAGGATGAAAAATGACAACACCTGATTTATACAACACGACATTTTCTTTGAAAATCTTATTGGCTTCAAATGTATTTTTAGGGGCATCTGTGTGGCTCAGTTTGTTAAGTGTCTGACTCTTGATTTTGGTTCAGGTCTTGATCTTGGCTCGGGGTCATGAGATGGAGCCCTCAGTTGGGCTCTGCCCTTAGCGGGGAGTCTTCTTGGGGTTCTCTCTCCATCTATACCTCCCTCTGCTCTCCTTTCTCTCTCTCAGATAAATATTCTGATTGTCCTCTTGAAACACCCCACTTCTATAACTCGGGAGTATAGCCAAGAGGAGTATAGAACAGTAAATCCAAATGTTTGATGCCAATTAGCATCAGACAAAATGGTAGCTTCAACAGGAGAAAAGGTTATGGAAATCACCTTTATTTAGTGCCAGCTACATGCTAGATTCTGTTTTTATATTTTGTATCATTTCCTTCTCAGATAAATGCTATGTGATTTTTAAAAATTGTACCCATTTTACAAGCTAAGTGAAGTTATCGCCAGTGTAGGGCCACTTCCTTAGAAACTCAAGTGAGTCTGCATTTGAAAAATATGCTTTTCTGTTTTGTAGGATTGGTGACAGCAAAGCAAGGCATTCACTCTTTGATGCTTATTCTCTTTGTAAACTGGATTCCAGAATGATCCACAAATAACACCCATATACGGTCAAGGAGGAAGCTTAGACATGTTTGGATTGGAAGTTTACAGTGTGGCCCTTGTTGTTGCTTTAAATCTTTTCATATAGGGAAAAATGTCTCCCGAGGTAGGAAGATTACTCATGACCCCATTTAGGATATAGGTCATCTCATGTGTGCAGCATCAGTGTTGAGAAGTATGTTGTGGTTTTCAATACAGCTGTCTAGCAATTTATCTTTGATACTGAAAGAGATACCATGCCCATTAATCCATGGGCAGATGTCTGCTGAGTTTGTTTTCATATCATCTGACAGCTGACCAAAGGCATAACTGTGTGTGTTGAGGGATATTGGATGAGTGGGAGGTCTAGATGACACGAGCTTAGAGTTCATGAGCGTTTTAAGATTTCTCCAGTAGGAGACAGAAGAAGAAGAAGAGAGGATTTTAGAGGCCTTGTTGTAGGTACTTCCAGTGAATAGTATCACTCTTTTTTCTAAGGAGTAGATCAAAGATAAACTTGCTAGTTCCAACTCATATCCGTCTGCCAGTAACTATGTTTCTTTGCTAAAGGCTTAGCAGGGGAAAATGCCAATAATTCTAGGGAGAAGCCTATGCTATCAGCCACGCTGTAAGTGAGAAAATCTTAGATTTCTGGTCTGATCCAAGATGACATACACAGGTTGTGAATATCTTGATGTCTGTGTGTGCACTTTCTTCTGTTTTGAATCAGACATATTTTATTGACATCGAGTCACCAAGAGGAGTCCAGTGGCATTATCTGAAAGAGTCATTACTTGCTGTGTCAACAGCTTTGAGTGTCAACCCCCCCGGGGCCCTTAGTTGAGATGTTGGTGGCATTCAGTCAGGAATCTTCAGGCTGGAATGCCTTGCGTGCCAACTTTGTGTGGAATTTTGGTCTTGAAATCCTATTCCCTGTATCAAAGCTCATCTGCAGAAAAAAACAGTGGCATTGGCTCAAATATAGTCTAATGTCTTTGAACAATGACAATAAAAATGTGCTATTGGTTGGTATTACATTACGAACCCAATAACATCAATATTTATGCCACTGTAAATTTGAGGCCAATTTTACTTGATATGATTAAGTCATTAGAAAAGGCATACTGATTCCTTGCCATTTTGCCCAAGGGAATTTTTCTGGAATAGTATTATCTACAAATTCTTGAGCTTCTAACTCATCATGGCTTTAATACTTGTACCCTAAGGAAGAACACTGACATTTCATGATTATGCAGTTAACTTCTGATATTAATAGCTGTCAGTTCCTATCTTTTTTGTATTTTAACCCTGTCCATAAAGATATATACATATATATTTTAAAATATATGCATTTACACATTTTATAAATATTTACATATTCCTATGTATATTTTATACACTCAGCGGCAAATAGGAGTTGATGAACTATTTCAATGTCATCCTCCATTCCTTGTGGAAGGGAGACTAGCAGACTGCTGACACTTTCTTTAAAGGCTCTTCTGAGTATGTATTTGAGATGATTTCTTGATGAAGCATCGTATCAAGAACATCTGATGCCACGATAAAAGTTAAATAGCCGGGTCTTGTGGAATTAACTGCAAGCCAGAAACCTCAAAAGAGTCTGAGGGCTTGGGGTATCATCTGAAACGATCTGGGCACCCATTTATTGTTTTTGTTGTTGTTGTTGCTGTTATTTTTTGCCTCATCAGCTCACCCTTTCCGAGTTGTCCAGTTATCATTAGAAATGCGGTGTGCCCCGCTTAGGGGGTGGCTGCCATGGCAGCACCTTCGTAAAACCTAGGGACCCAGGGTTCTGAAAGGCTAACCAGAATAAACCAGAAGTCCCTGGAGCTTGCGGAGACATAAAAGGCTTTGGGTAGCTTCTCAACAGACCCCGTGCGGACAGTTCTAGCCACCAAGATGACTTCCGCAAGTTTGTTGAAATGAGGTGGTGCTTCAGTTCCTGGTCTTACATTCTCAAGATACTGCAAAATGCTGTTCAGTGACCTGTGACTCCATAAAGTATGTTCCTACTGAACCTTCTGAACTCCCTGGAGGTACTCAAGTTCTGCGTGATGTGCAGCCATGAAAAAGACAATGGAGCAAGTTCATATCAGCGACAGGGACCCCTTTCCTGTGAGGGATACTGCCCCTGACTCAGACAGAGCCCTCTGCTGGAGGGTGAGTGGATGGTGGGTTTTCTTGTCAATGCAAGTTCATATGTCATTAACAAGGAGTAAGAAGGTATTGCTAAATTTTACCTCCTGGGGACCCAGTATTTTCTTCCTGCATTATACCACTGGCTATTTTTTGTTAAGGTGGCTCTGGGTGTGTCTGTGTGTGTGCACACGAGTGCTTGCCAGAGGAAGGGGGTCTCTTCTTTCTGTGAAGGCCTAGGCCAGAACTACTCAATAGTTATCCTTTGTTATATCTTGTTTTTATATGCACATTCCAAATTGAGGACAGGGTTAGCAGGAGGGGGAATTGCAGTCATTACCTCTGGACCGAGATGTGTGTTCTGTGTTTATCGCCCACTGAGAACTGAGGAGCACAGAAGGAGAGGCCCTCTGAGAGAAGGCCTGGATTATTTTTGTAGCACTGCTATACCCGGGTACCACAGACCAAGTGGCTTAAACAGCACTTTTGGGGGCTACAGGTCCAAGATCAAGGTGTCAGTAGGTTTCGAGTCTTCAGGAAGCCTCTCTCCTTGGCTTGTAGGTAGCTGTCCTCTCTCTGGGTCTTTACATGGTCTACTTTCTGTGCTCCTTTGTGTCTGAATCTCCCCTTAAGGTAAGAGCACCAGTCATACTGGATTAGGGATCACCCACATAATCGCATTTTACCTTAATTACCTCTTTAAAGGTCCTACCTCCAAATACAGTCACGTCCTGATGTCCTGGTGGAGAGGGCTTCAGCGTATGGATTGGGGAACAAAATGCAGCCATACCAAAGACTGAGCTCCTCGTTTTCTAGTTAAACAGTCCCTATCACTGTAGATGCTGACCAGAGATGAGAATAGTCCCACTCTTTTATTTACTAGCAACATAGATGGGACTCTCACTGCAGATGGTGAGAATGAGCAGAGCAGCACAACTGGAGGCCCCAAGTGAAGCCTCCAGAGATGGTGCGTCCAGGTTCCCACTCAGAGCCCAGGCTAGCCTTGTCATGAGCTCCCTGTGGTCTGCACGTCTTCTGGAAGGAGGTGGAGTCTCTCTTCCCCAACCAGGAGACCTATGAACAGCTTATTAATAACTGAACTTCTCTCACCTCTTGACAAAACTACACTGTCTGTGGGATCCCCTGTAGGAGAAGATGTCCTCTGTTCCCAATGGGCTCAAGCGGCAGAGCAAATGCTCTCACCGATGAATGTTTCTGTCAGCATTTCTTTGATTCGCACCTCATCAAATCTCACCTGTTGTCTTACTCCATATGTACTTTCTTTTTAAAAAAAATTTTTTTAAGATTTTATTTATCAATTTGTCAGAGAGAGAGCATGAGGGAGAGCACAAGCAGGGGGAGGGGCAGAGGGAGAACCTGACTCCCCGCTGAGCAAGGATCCCAATGTGGGACTCGATTCAAAGACGGTGGAATCAGGACCTGAGCCGAAGGCAGCCACTTAACCGACTGAGCCACCCAGCCCCCCCCCCCATACATACTTTCATATGTATTTTGTTCTTACTTCCAAAATTTGGGAGGAGGGACTGCTTTCTCCCAAAGGATCTGGTATTGCCAGATGTAGGGAAAATACAGAGACAATTCAAATACATGTGCACTTCGCTAACCCCCAGGATGGTTTGGAGGCTGTATCCCAGCGATCTGAAGTTCACATATATCTGAATGTAATATCTCTCTTCCTATAGCCACTCCTTAGCTATAAAAATGCATAAAGCATGTGATGGCTTATGGTAGGGAGATAATAAATATTATTTTCCTTTCCCTCTTCCTCTTTTCTTTCCTTTTTGTAGTAATTTCTCAGATTGTGACCAGTTTTCTAGCTCAGTGGTAGTTCTGTAATCCTTGCCTCTTGGTTTCAAATTAATTGCATGTTCATAAATCCTGGGGATTGACTTTGACTTTTCCTTACTCTTTTTATAAACTTTGGTCATGTCTAATTGACTTGAAAACCTGATTTCTATTTTTTTTTTCAAATATTAACATTAAGTGCAGGTTATAAAATAGTATTTACATTCAAATATGATCCCACTTCTGCCTACATACTAGATACTACACACACACCAATACGCATGTGCAGAAAACGATCTGGAGGGATATATTTCAAACATAATCTTTTTTAAAAAATGATTTTAAAGATTTTAATTTATTTATTTGTGTGTGTGTGTGAGAGAGAGAAAGCACAAGAAAGGGAGGGACAGAGGGAGAAGCAGGTTCCCTCCTGAGCATGGAGTCCGATGCGGTGCTCGATCCCAAGACCCTGGGCTCATGACCCGAGCCAAAGGCAGATGCTTAACTGACTGATCCCCCCAAAGTATAATCTTTACCCTAAATGGACCTGTTAGTAATTCTTTGTTTCTTCTTTTTATTTGTATTTTCTAGTTTTTTCTATAGTTTGTCTGTTGCCTAAAGGAAATAGTGCTTTAAGAAGTCATTCTCAAGCTTCTTGTAGAATCAGTGCAAGATTTGACACTTGTCTACTGGTGGTGGTCATGGCAGCAGGAGTTTTGTTTGAAATGGCACTTATTTTTAGAAGACACAGGGACTCCAACTGAGTCACCCATCGTATTTTAGGGGAAAGTATGAAACAAGACACCCCAAAAGAACAGGTGAAGATTTGCTAGGCAGATTTCTGTCTTGTACTGCAAGTTTTTTGGGTCAAGATATATGTATGTGGATGAGCTCAGATGGAATTTTCCTGAGCCGAGTGGCTGAATTTAGCAGTGAGCTAAGGCTTAGCAAGTCATCCAGTGGAGAATGGCTAGTGTACCCTGGGACTTGGGCTATTGAAAAGACGTCCAGTAAGCACACTGTGTTCCTAGAGCATGCCGGGTTTATCTGTCTCCAAGCAGCTCAACAATACCAAGCCCTTCCCAGAACTCCACCTGCCGTGCAGCCAGCTTCCAAGCAGTCACCTCTAGGGCCGTAATGAATCACAAGGCATGGACAGGCTTGTGCTCAATTAAAGCACGTTGGTAATCAAAGTTACATCCTCTCTGGTCACTGTGTGCTTTTAGAAACCAAAGTTAGCTTTCCTCCGGGAAACACTGGCACACTAGACCGAGCACATACCTGTCCCTTGTCGTCCTGTGCACCACGAGGGCCTGTTATGGATCACTGGCTGCTCGTGATGGAAGAGTTGGTGAGAACGGTGGGGACGAAGGATGTAGCTGTTTAACTATGGGTGCACGGTTTGATCAACAGGATATTTAACCCCATGCTTGGATGATCTAGAAGAAAGAGCACAGGCTCGGGAGATAGATAAGCCAGATTCTGAATTTAATGTCCATCCCGTATTTTGTATCAACTTTTTGGAGCCTCAACTTCCTCACCTATAAAATGGGCCCAAAGCAGATGTCCTTTTAGATTTGTCTGAGGAGAAGTAGAACACATGTAAGTTACCGCTTGGTAATACAGCCCATTTTCAACACTCCTTTCCCTCTGGTCAGTTTTCATGTTTGTTGCTGGCAATTGGCATAGACCAGGGGTTCACAGGGTTTTTCTGTACAGAGATAGTATATATTTAGGTTTTGTGGGGCACGAAGCAGAATGGAAGATATTATGCACATACTCACATAACAAAAAAGAGCAAATTTTTACCAATTAATTGATGAGATTCAAAATATAACCGTATCAGAATAAAATTTTAATAATATAGATCTACCAGTGAAAAAGAGAAAGGAATTCTTTTTCTGGGGAGACAAGATCTCACTTAATTGGGGTTCAAAATTAGTGTTCCCTACCACCAAATAGATAGCCAATGTATATCTGTACAAACAATGGGAATAACCATGGCTATTCCTAATTTGCAAGCCATAAAAAAAGAGGTAGCAAGCTGAATTTGGTCCACAGGACTTAGGTTGCCAATCCCTGGTGTAGACCATTCATTCATAATACCAGTCTCTGCTTGTACTCTGACCTAGTCATTCATGATGAGGAAATAATTTGAAACCATAACTGATGGTTAGAAGGCTACAGTCCGGAAAGGAGAATGAAATGATTAAATCTTTAAATAAACAGGCTTTTGGAAGCTGACAGAGTACTTAGTCTTTTTGATTGAGTGATTCTTTAAAGAATATCTCCTTTTGTGGCTAAAATCTGGAAAACAGTAGGAAGAAATGCTCAGACCACACAAAGTGACCACCTACACAGAGAGATCAAGCAGAGAAAGTTCATGGAAACAGTTACTCAAACAGGTTCTTTTTGCTTTCTGTCAAATAAGAAATGGACATATATATGCTAGCTTTTAGTGAGAGTGTAGTTACCGGATGGATTAAAATTTGGCCTATCATACGGGAGGGTCCCTTGCTGCTACTCTTCCACTGACCTAGGCCAGTTAATGCTCAGATGTGAGCCACAGCAGATAAAGGCAGAGAAGCAGACAGTGTTTTCCATGGCCTGGCCATGTGGGGTTCACAACAAGAGATCCTACTTCACCTACTGGGGGGACTTCTGTAGCCTAAATGAGATGCCAGAAGTAATTTGGGGTGTATGTTGATGAGTGTGTATTGGCATAAAATCGAGTAAGATATGTTACTGAGGATCAAATGACTCTAAAGCAAACAATAGTTCAATATTCCATCCAGAATACTGACATCCACAATGAGAAAGCCTGGCAGGAGGGTCACACAGTGGCTGCTGCTGCTCCGGACCTCACAGCAGTACTTGCATGGCTGTGACAGAAGTCCCGGCGAACCGCAAAGGTGGAGAGGGGTTTCTGACCTCAGGGCTTTGGTAAAGCTGCCGTGGTATCTCAGCAGATTTTACAGAGAAGCACAAAGTATTAATTCTCAAGTAAAAGAGGAAATCTAGATTTTGATGCATGTGCCTTTAAAATCCCAGATTTATATTTTTAGAATGCTGATCATTTGGCAAGAGATGCACTGGAGGAGAGCAACAGGGTACCTGAGTACACACAGACAAGCATCCTGATCTTATCGGATTCTGATTCACCTAGTTAAATGACCCACAAATGCTCTGATGGAAACATGAGCAAAAGAATATTCTGGAGCATATTCTTCACACAAAGGGAACACATTTTAGTGAAAAGCTAATATACAGTGGAAATTTTCCATTGAAATAGAAGAGATCAAGGTGGACATCAAGGAGAAGCAATGTGACAAAAACACTTCTGAGAACTGAATTGCCAACAGAGAAATGTACGGGTTTCTGAATATGTGAGACAAAGATGTGGGGGGGAGGCGAACACATGGAGCCACAAGCATCCAAGGTCTGTTACAAAGGATCCAAGTATGATAAAGAAGATGTGAGGGTGTGTGTGTGTGTGTGTGTATGTGTATGTGTGTGTGTGTGTATACACAATCTATCTATCTATATATTTATATATAATCTATTTATAGATATATATATAATTTATCTATCTATATATTTATATATAGATAGATATCTATCTATATGACATATTTACAGAACAATATAATGGAATTATATATAATGGAATGGAATATATTTATGTAAGTATGTAGTGGAATATAAAAAATATATAATGGAGGGGCGCCTGGGTGGCTCAGTTGGTTAAGCAGCTGCCTTCAGCTCAGGTCATGATCCCAGCGTCCTGGGATTGAGTCCCACGTGGGGCTCCTTGCTTGGCAGGGAGCCTGCTTCTCCCTCTGCCTCTGCCTGCCACTCTGTCTGCCTGTGCTCGCTCTCGCTCCTCTCTGACAAATAAATAAATAAAATCTTTAAAAAAAATTATATATATATATATATATATATATATATATATATAATGGAATATTACTCAGCCATCAAAAGGATGAAATCTAGCCACTTGCAATGACATGGATGGAACTAGAGGGTAATAAGCTAAGTGAAAAAAGTCAGCCAGAGAAAGACAAATAACATATGTTTCACTCATATGTGGAGTTTAAGAAAGAAAACAGATGAACACAGGGGAAGGGAAGGAAAAATAAAATATGACAAAAACAGAGAGGGAGGCAAGCCATAAGAGACTCTTAACTCTAGCCAATAAACTGAGGGTTGATGGAGGGGAGGGGTGGTGGGGGTATGGGGTGCCTGGGTGATGGATATTAAGGAGGGCACGGGGTGTTACAGGCAAATGATGAATAACTAAATTCTACCCCTGAAACTAATTATGTACCATATGTTAACTAAATTAAATTTAAATAAATTTTTTTAAAAGAAAAAAGGATCCAAGTAGGAAAGCTAGTTATTTGCTATTTGTGTGAGAGTAAAGCACATAATTTAAAATTCCCTGAAAGCTCATGGGTCTTACGAGAGACTGCCATGCCAGTGGTGATAAAGGTTTTTAGGGCAGGAATTTTTAAAAATTTAAGGTGATTGAATTGAGACAGTGCTTATAACTTCTTGCAAGTAACTTCTTCTTAGAAAACATAGCTGTTTTTGAGGCATAAATATTATGTGTTGTTTTAGCTGAGTAGTAATTTTCAGTCCGAGAGTATTCAGCAAACAAGTCTTAGTGGCAGGTTTAAAGAACATTTCTTCTCTGAGATGATGCATATACCTCTTTTTTCCATTTGTGTATCTAGAGAACATAGAACAAATGCATTTTCTCTTGGTGTGTCAAAGAAATTGAGGTAAACTACACAATTTTCTTAAGGATAAATGTCGAAAAGAAAAACTGAAGTATACTTCCAAGCAAAATTTATTAGGTGTCTATTCAAGAAAAACACAATGACCTTCGCTTGTAAGAATTCAAAGTCAATTACCTGAAAGCCAGGTATGAACATTTTTTTTTCTTTTAAAATCAGATACAGAGAGTAGAAACAGTAATTTTTCTTAAATATGACAGGCAACAGATATTGAAATCTTTTCTCATAAATGGCATCAAGGATAATTACTCATTTATCAGCAAAGCTGCATGCACTTGACTTAATTTCAAACCCAAAGCCTTTAAGATATAAAGCTGATTGCAAACTTGACAGTTATCAAGGTAGGCTACTCGAAGATGTTTCTTTACCTTCTAACGAATGAAACTCCTCTGTAATCAGTACATTTCAGTTTGGCTGCTAAGATCTTTTAAGTTCATAAATGTTTGCATAAATTCTATCTTACAGAATTGCACAATCAAGGCGTGCTTGTGATCTGCGGGATATGTGAAGGATAATCTGTTGGAAAGTGTTTTAGCTTAGTTTAAAGTGAAAGAGAAAGACCAAATTAGGAAATTTCCGTTTTTCTCGACGACTAAATAGTCTGTACAAAAAAAGGAGCAAACGTATGTACAAAATTCTGGAGTCTACGTACATTGTGAAAAGATCAATCACTGTCCACAGAAGAAATGCCATAAAAAGTTTAATCTATAAGGTGCTCAAGATCCAGATATGAATAGTTCTTATGCAAAGTCATAAGAAATACAAAGCTAGTTCTCAAGGTATGTGTAGTTCAGGCACTGTTAGCCACGTTAAATCTTTCAGGTCCCAGAGCCAATTTGTGAATTTCTACTTCAGGGCAGAAAACATAACCTGAAGGATTTAACATTGCTTCCGAAAGTGCCTCATGGATTCCAAGGAAATATTTCACACACACCAGGAAAATCAGGCTCAACATATTCCTGTCCTCAAATGTTGCCAGGATTCTGA
Organism: Mustela lutreola; assembly: GCF_030435805.1. Taxonomy (NCBI): domain Eukaryota; kingdom Metazoa; phylum Chordata; class Mammalia; order Carnivora; family Mustelidae; genus Mustela; species Mustela lutreola. The sequence goes on along the minus strand of NC_081307.1, from coordinate 26,883,330 downwards.
GTTCCGTAGAAGAAAAATAACTATCGTAGTAAAAATAATTGTATTGATCATAATCCTTGCTAAAACCAGCCATAATACTTGTGATGCTTCTGAAGTACTCTATTTCTATAAAATAACGTGTGGGATTCCTTTACATTTCCATAAAATGTACAACACACCATATGGATTGTCTGTTCTCGTACAATCTCAAATGTATATGTGTGCACACAGTGAAAACTTACCTATGAATATTGCTTACAGATACTTTCAAGTGTCTACGTTAGAATAATTCTTTGCACCTCTCACTAACACTGCTTTTATTAAAATTTTACCAGATAAATAAAACACTAAGAGCTCATTGTTCATGATGCTGATTATTACATTTTAATATAAAATAGCAATGCAACTTTACAACACAATAGGTTTTTGTTTTTTTGTTGGTTTTTTTTTTTTTTTTTTTTTTTTTTTTTTGTAGTCTAGCTAAACCTCTTATAGTCTCATGATTATTACCAAAGGCTCTTATTCACTTAACGGTTTGCACTTCTAAAAAGTACAGAAAAAAAACTGCAGGAAAAGACTCCTATTTGAAAACTCACATTCAATCAATAAAATCACACTCATCCGAATTAACTTTCCTACGCTTGCTTTAGGTTTTGTAATCACTGTGCGTATTACAATATGTAAGTGCAGGCAAACAATAGCCGAAGGACAGTTTTTCATGTCGTGTAAACCAGGACACTAGGCAAACTCGTGAAAGGAAAATACACTGCCAAGCTAAGAATGTGAAAACACAAACCACAGCATTTAGGAATAAACAATCTCTGGTTGCCTGAGGGGAGAAAGCCTTTCAAAGTGGACTAGAGAGATTCTTCAGATATTATTTCCTTTTTTTTTTTTTTTTTTGCCTCAAATACTTCTCCCTTTCTAACTCTAACCATCTTCTCTCTGATCTCGCATAGCGACTTTTCCAAGTTTAGAGCAGAAATCAGGACTACGCACGTTCACGCAGAAGCAAGCCCCCAGCCTCCCCAGGGCTGGGCAGCGGCAGTCCCTTTGCTGGTGGTTTGGTGGCAGGTAGAGGTGGGGAGGGCTGGGGGACTTCTAGAGGAGACCAGAAGGCAGGACAGTGGGGGCAGGGGGTGAGGGGGCTCTTTCAGGCAAGGGTCTGCAGATGTGGTGCTGAAGTGGGACTTGCAATGTAGGGAGACAGCGATTCACAGCCTCTTGACATAGTTTCCGGGAAAAGTACCAAAGAATTTGGTTCTTCTTGAGGTTCCTGAAAATAGAAGCAATAAATGGAATGAATAACGATGAAATATCGGTTTATAGATGTGGGCTAGAACACTCTTCCCTTACAAGCTGTCATGAAGCAAGCCAGCCTTGCAGGCTTTGGAAAAGAAGGCGCTCCCTCGAACACGGTAGAAAGACAAAGGGAGCAGTTTCATCTGAACTGCCTGATGCCTTCATGGTTTCTCCAGCTGGAAGGCGGCCCTCCCACCCACACCCAGGTTAGACAGAGACGCTCAGCCTCTCAACCGGAAGCGGAAGACCACGCTGCGAGGAGGTGGTTTTTAATGTCATGCCATTAAGTGAGACTGATGCTCCAAGGCCAAGGAAGCCAGACAAGAGGGAGGAGTGGCACACTCGCGGGAGGACGTCGAGGCTGGCCGTGTGACAGGATGGCCCAGCAGCAAGGCTGTGTAGGGGGAGCTGGGAGTCTGACACCCTCTTCAACAGGGTGTAACATTAATGGCATTACGGGGGACACTGTCACCCTCCAGTTTTATTAGGTCATGGGAGATCACGCGGGACGGGAGAGTTCTATGAACAGAAGCAGAGGCTTGTGGCTGAGGATGTGACCTCCGTACTTTCATCATTTTCCCCATGGCTGGCCTGTCTATGGAAAGCTCTCTTTCCTTCATCTTGTCTTCTCTTGTCCTCCTGTGCCTATATTTCATTGTTCCCTCTTTCCTGTGCACCCCATTATATGATCTTGTCTACAAATAGTTTCTCAGAAGAGCTCTACTCTTATTTTTTTTTAAGCTTTATTTTTTTGAGAGAGAGAAAGAGAGTGTGTGTGCATTAGAGGGGGAGGGGCCGAGAGAGGGAGAGAGAGACTCCACAAGCAGACTCCCGCTGAGCAGGGAGCCTGATGTGGGTCTTGATCTCATGACCCTGACATCATGATCTGAGCCGAAATCAAGTCAGCCACTCAACCAACTGAGCCACCCAGTACCCCCTATTCTTCTTTTAGGAAGGTAAGAACGTCTCTCAACTTCGACCAAAAATTAAAATGAAGATGAATCATTGAACTTTCAGGGTTATTTAACACCAGACTTAGTAAGTAGACGAATTGCGGACTTCATCTTGTTTTCTCCAATTAGATCCCCACTGCTGACACCTAACATTGTCCACCAAAGAGGGTGTTAGTATTTCTCATCTAGGAAACACTGTTGTTATGGTTCTGAGATCTCAGGCTTTCCTGGTTGGTGCTATCCAAAGCGACTTTCTTCTCTCAGTTGAACTGAAAGTAAAACTAGCAGAAAATCACATATACCAGAAAACCGTATTACAAATGCAATGCAGGGCAATTGGCTAAGCGTCCGATTCTTGATCTCAGCTCAGGTCTTGATCTCGGGGTTGTGAGTTCAAGCCTCACATTGGGATCCATGCTGGGTGTGGAACCTACTTCAAAAAATGCGATGCAGTGTTGCCTTGGGATTATACGGTGCATATGTAATGCGTGAAGGGCCAGAGGCATCACGAAAGCAAAGGACGGTTGACTATCACAAATGACAAACACGAGCAAATTATAAAATGGCCCAAGGCATCTGAAAGGCAGTGTCCACCTACCCACAAACCATCCATCGTCACACTTCTCCATCACATCAATGACGTCACTTTCTCTGAGCTCCAGCTCATCTTCATTCCTAGGAGTATAGTTATACAGAGCCTGAAACCTTAAACAGGACAAATGGATGTGTTTAAAGACAAATCTTTACACCTTTGGGAAACTTCAGAAGATTGTACATAGTCATTTTACTTTTAACATCTCTATCCTTATTAATACGTGAAACTTGATAGTGTAAGTCTTTGGTAAGCATGTAATGTAAATAGAAATATTTGGGCTTTCATGGGGTTTAGATCACTCTGATAGCATTTTAAAACTACAAGGAGGAATAACTGTGGAAGGTCGTAATACCCACAAGTTGGATTAAAACATTTTGACACTTATAAATCAGACCTGCATTCCAGTTGCCTATGATAGAAACCATGAGGGCATTAAATAATAGCACAGAATATAAAAGAAGCGATGTGTACATTATTCAGGGATGTAACGAGAAGGGATTATTGTTTTAGTTGGCCATAATCAAAAGCAAATAATTGCAACTTCCAAGTTGAATTTTCAATGGTTCTAAATGGAGACGTACAAACTATTTCAGACATGTCTTCTAAATCGCCATGTGGGGATCCCTGTAAAAGAGAAAGGTTTTTTTTTTTTTTCACCAATAGGAATTCCTTAAAGCAGTTTAGTTTCATAGTTTGAATCAGTGTTTGTGAGGATTTACAATTTGAAAATCTGATGTAATTCAGATTTTCAGTCAAGCAGATGAATTCTACGCTCAGTGATGACTGAGTCAATAGCAAACAGTAGATTATGTATATAAGTTTCTTTTTTAAATGGGTCCTGGAGAAATTGTGTTTGATGTGGAAACTCTCCCTGGAAATAATTTTACATGAAAAGGAATTACTGATAGAATGCTACCACTTTCGTTTCTCTGCGTGAATTCGTTGAGAGCCTTTATTTTGGGGACACTGATCAGTAAAATGGAATTTGTGTTAACAAAATAGTATGTATTTTAATGCATATTAATGGAAACTGACATTTTGGAAAGTAAAAACACAAATTCTAGCAGCTGTGCATCTCAGGAAGCATTGGATATGCAGGTACATGAAAACTTCATATTACCACTAAAATATTACCAGTATCATGAGGGGGATTTAAAAAAAAAATCAGTGAATTTGTTTTTGCTGTTTCTTCTAACAGCTATGTAATTCTGCCAATATATGGTAATAAGAACCGCATTTCAGGGTATTCTGATTTTTTTTTTAAAGTCAACTTTAGGAAGTAGATAATGTTGAATACTGCTGGGACAAGAATGATTTATTTCTAATTACTTCATTGAGTCAGAAAATCACATTTTGGTGGAACAAAATTTTCCGATCATTTGAACTCAAGCATGTCATAAATCTGGGACATGGCTCCATGTGCTTCCCTCTCTGTCCATGAACTTTTTCAGATTGGGGGACCCAGATAAAGTTGGCTTCTGGCAGGGGTTGGGTGTGCGGGTAGATGTCTGGGAGAGAACATCATCTCCTAGAATACATCATCTACCCTGGCTGGCACCAAACCCGGAAATCACAACATTAGAGATTTCTTTCCGTTAATATTTGTCTTCCTAGAAAATCTTTTCCGTCTTTTATACTCTTTCGAAATTGGGCATCTGATGTCTTCTGTTGGGAAAGGATTCTGACTGTGGCGAAGGACAGAGAAAAGTAGCCAGATTCCCAGGGCCGTGGTTAAAGGAAAAAATAAAATAAAAAGACAGGGAGAGGTTAAATACCAATACTGCTTAATTTGGATGTTTGCAATAGGGCCAGCCAGGGTTGGAGTAGACAAAATTTTTTGTTGTTTGCTTTAAGGATTTGATTTTGAGGCTGCTTAGGTGAAGGGGGCGGGTAGCTTTTGTATATTCATATGGGGAAGTTGATTTCAACTCAGTCCCTTTTCCAATGAGGGAGACAGTCCTTCCTGGGCTGTTAATTCAGTGGATGTACATTAAAGCTCTCACTTTGGGAAACACCGATTCTCTGACTGGGCTTTCCAGGCCTTCCCTCCCTCAGACGCTTGCTTGTCCAACCTCATATGGAGAAAAGCCTCTTTAAGGCCATCGAACCCCAGATGCTGGAGGAATCTCAAGGTTCCAAGAGCTTAAAAAAAAAAATCCCCAAATTGGCACAAACTCCTACTTCACTTTGGTATGACAAAAACCAGTGTGCTTATCAAAATTTACTTACCATTCGGGTTTAATTAGGCCACCAAAAAAAAAAAAAAATGGAGTTTCATGGAAACATAAACAAACCTTCCTGAAACCCCCCCTGCCTCTTTTGGCTTTCAAAATCAGTGTTGCACGACAGGAAATGGAGCTAAATTACAATTAAAATGTTTTGAAGGATGTGTTGGTGAGATGAATGATGGTGGTGGCATCAAGGTGCTTCAAAAAGAAATTTGTCTTTTAAATAAGAAATGCTCAGCCAAGCTCAAAGCTCTCTCTATACGTTCTTTTCCAAGAACGTATTTCATCCTAATTCTGAATTGCGGCAACCTTATAACACGATGTTCCTATTTGTACTCCAATCTAGTTTTTACATGAAAGGGATTTAGTGACACCCCATAATCCACTCAGCGAATAGAAATTTAGTACAGAATGTTTTCTAATGTCCACAGCAGAGCCTTAGACATGCCTTTTCCCACCTGTAAGCTCTGTGGTTTGATAAATACCCAAATGGCCACCCATGGAAGTATTAACTTTATAGGACATGAAACAGTAAAACACAATATACCTATCAATTCATAAACTCCTTAAAGCTGCTTAATACAATGTGTTGGTAATGCAACAGACCTGGACAGGCTTGGAATTTACTTTTTTGTGATGTGTTCCTATCATCTGCTTGAATAAGGAAACAAACCCAAACTTCAGAATTACAAGTCTTATTGGATATTTTTTTTCCCCAGCTAAATGAAACTTGAAGGGATTCTTACTTCCAGCTTGTTCTTTGCCTAAGCTTTTCCCTAAGGAGGAGAGCTTTCTGGATGCACTTGATAAGAGGTGAGAGATGATTTCTGAGAGCATGCTGTTAGCTCAGGGCCAGGTCTCCGAGGAGGAGGGAGTCTATGGTGAGAAGGCTCCAGGCCCCACAGCTGGCCTTGTTGACTAGTTAGGCCCTGGCTGAGCAGAGCATGGGCAGTGGGCCAGAGGGAGGTTCTGCTGGGGCTTGGGTCTGCCTGACGAGGTTTAGTTCCCTCTTTGCTCCTTCCCAGGGGTCCAACTCCTGACTTACAGACTAGGCAGTAGGCAGTAGGAACTAGATAGCCTCTGAACATCTGTGATGGGCAAAACAGAATGGAAAGAGACACACACAGAAAGAGAATCTTAAAGACATTGTGTGACACCTTCAATTTAAATTGACTTGTAGGTCAGAAAGGAGAGGGAGTTAGAAAGTGTGGAAAGGCATTGAGCTGAATGACATCGAAGATCTTAATACACTGCCATTTCCAAAGACCCGGGTAAGAATGGAACTCTGGAATTGCATTACTAACTTATCACTTCTGGTCTACTTTGACATTCTTCTAGTCTTCGAATATGTGTACAGACAATGTTAGGACATTTCTGTGTCTTTCAAGCTGTGGTAACTAGAATTCACATGCTGAGTGGAACAGAAAGGGAGTCAGATTGAGAAATCTTGGGCATCACTGGAACATTGGAAGGTTTTCCTGGGTGTGTAAATCAGTTTTCTACCCCAAATCACAGGTTTCTTTTCAAAATGAACTTCTGCTCTCTGTTATGAAAGATGGAGAGCGTTGTAATTTCTCTTCATCAAAGAGCCTTGTGTTAGGTTGTTCTCTCTCATTTGCAAAGCTGAACAGGACTCTGATTTAGTACATCGATTGTCTATTTTGTAGGTCAAAGTCAGTCTCGAACTTAGAAGATAAGAAGAATACTTACGGTTCCCCCCCACCTTGAATGTTTTCATGAGTAAACACAGGACGCTGTGGCTGAAATGAAATGATTTTCAATGTAATCAGTGTTTAAACTGGTACTAGGTAAAAAATAATTTGGATAATGGCATGGTACTTTTCTTGACATTTAATATTTCCTGTTGTAAAAAACCAAGAGGAAGGAAAAAAACCAAATAAAGGGGTTCTGCAGGATTAATAATTCAAATATTTTGAAGGATGCTTTGCATTAAATCAAAATAACCAAGGTTCAAATGTTTTGAATATATCTAGAGTCTAGTCTGCTCAAGCATTAAGGAAAAGTCAGGGTTTAGTCCCATTGATTTTTCAAAGGCCAGGAATATGGCAAGAACATAGACATCAAACCACCAGAATGGGAAGTGTGGACATCTTCATACAACCTTATTCCTCAGCGTTTTCTCAAACAAGCAGAAAATAGGCCACATTTAGTCTAACAGCAAAGTATCCACATTCATTCTGCTTTTCCTTCACAGACAACATTTTCACGTACAGTACGGATGAAAATATAGATAGGCAGACATCCCATGCTACATTGGAATTAACACTCTCTGTTCTCCATGTGGAGAGAACACATGCATTTTTAAAAAGAGAAAACAGAGAACTTTAAATAGAATGTAACAAACAATATCCAGGTAACATGTAACATTTTACCTTAGAAGAGAAATATTGGTAGAAATTTCCAGTGCACTGAACTCTCAAAAGAGTTTCCTTTCTTTTTAAACTAAGCATCAAGACCAGTATCTGTAATAGATACTTATAATATTGGAAATGACAAACCTTAGCATCCCATATATCCACATAAATATTGCAACGAATGAAAGTTAATATGTTTGCTGAATATGTAAACTCGACATTGTTCATACCAACTACCTAAATGTTACTATTTCAGGAAAAGAAAAGCATTACAATTATTTCATAACACATTTCAAAATCATCTTCTTCTTGAGGACTATTGAATTAGTTAGTAAGTCCATGTCCGTAGATACCAGGGCCAATTCCTGGGTCCCAGAATTCTGAATGGATTACTGACAGACTGGGTATTTTCCTCTGCAAATTGTCCATAGAACTCCCCCGGTCCAAGAATGCATGAGGAAATCTGGGGTTTCTTTCAGTCTGAGTCTATAAGCTGCTCTCCTTCCTAAATTCATTATTCACTCCCTTCCTATCCAAACTCTCTAGCATAAGACTAAATATTTATGTTACTAAAACTTGAAGCTGTCAATCTATTGGAAGTTTACTCACACTATTCTTAGAAACTTCACTCAACAGTCTGTGCATGGAATATATAAACTTAAGACTAAAGAGTGGATAAGAATTATTGAATACATGCATGACTTAAGAGTACAATACTTCCTTAAGTCAATATAAAATTACTGATAATGTATCTATTATTGAAATAAGATACACGATTTTAAGAATTATGAAGACTAAACTATTTTCTAGCCTTGTTGTCCATTTAATTCAATGGAAATATATTGAATAATTCTATGTTATATAGAAGTAAGAAATGAATAAAAATAAATATATGTAAAATAAATACAAGTCAACCATAAGCTTATATCCTATTAATTGTTTTTAAATTCTTGTCCAATCACGCATAAATAACTTTCATGCAGGAATAAGACATATGTATATTGACTGCTATTAATATTTTATAATACTTTTCCAGTCTTCTTTTGCATTTTAAATCACTGCAGAATAATGTTCCTTCACAAAACTGTGGAAATATTTTTTAGATTTCTTAAAGATTCCTCTTTTTTGCTTTAGAAGTAGAGGTTGGTCTAGCATTTTTTCACTATCTTGAGCAAAAGTGCTATAAATATTTTTATACAAAGGGTTATTTCCTTGCTTTGGATCATTTAAAGCACATTTCCAGGAGTAAAATTTCTTGCCAAAGATTATATGTTCAAGCCACATGATAGTGAAAATGCTCCTATTAGTCACTCAAAAAATTATAAAAATGTAATTTAAAAAAATGGAAAATGCTGTATTTCAAAGCATATACCAGGACAGATGCTCTGGTCTCACAGAACATCATAGCACCCTTTACAGTGCATAGTGTAGTTATAAATAAGAAAATATTATCTGATTACCTGTTCTTATCTTCAAAGAAAAATGTCTTGTAAAATATATTCCATTGTGCTCTTTCTACGTGTTTGAATCATTCTAGTATGTTTAAGTTGAGTCAAAGTTTGACTTTTCCATCATGGCATCCAAGGCTTGGTACAACTGGCTGGTCTAATTTCATTGATCTCTTATGTTAAAATGTGACTACGACTTTAACAATCAGATTGTTCTTTGATACCAAACAATCTACTTTGAAAGTCCATATAGAACCTTTTCCTTGTCATCATTATAATTCTACTACTTTTAAATCCTTTAATTTGACTCACATCATAAGTAATTTAAGTGAATCGCCCCTTTGACAATTATGCACATCGGGCTGTTGCTAGAATTATGTGGCTCCATTAATGCCACAGGTGTTTATGTCTCAAGGAGTCGTCTTCCTGGGTGTGCCAGCCAGCAATGTTCTTGTTTTTATCAACCCCTCCCAATATGTCTTTTTTTTCCTCTACTGCCTTTAAGAGAACCACACTCCTCACCCTCTTCTCTGATTTCCCAGGTCTCTATACTGTTCACATGCTCAGGCCAAGATTTATCATAGCCTTTATTAAGATGATGGTGACTTCTAGAATCTTTCTAAGGTTATCTTAACAGGAATCATCTCCATGTGAATCTGGAGAGTGAGGAACCAGTGTTGAGGAAAGATGACTAGTTACAGTATTTGAATTCATTTATTTTAAGCGTATTTGGTTAATAGATGAAAAAGTAGCACTCATAGCTGTTCATGAGGGCACCTTTGTGTCTTTCTGGTGTGGGTGTTGACAGTGTAACTTTGGATATGCACCTCAGCTTCATTATCTCTAAAATCAGAGTTGGCCAAGACAGAGATTAAAATCTTGTCCCTCTCGGGAAATCCATGGAGGAAACCACATTTCCACAGATATATTTCTTCTGTTACGTATAGGTGCCATCATCAACCTTACCCCTCTCTTGTCAGAGAGCCGAGATAGCTCACACGGATCGATTAATTCTCAAGTGTTCCAGTCATGTAAAAACAATCCTAATAACCGTTCAGCTTCATTTTTCAGATCAGGAAACCCAAACTCAAAGATCATTTCTTAATATCACAAATAAGTAAAAAGAAGAAACAATTGCAATTTTGACTGGCACTTTCTTGAATTACTCTGATGGAATAGATGGCCCAAGTTCGTTAAAATCAGCACCCTCATTTTGTCCTTTAGGCGAGTGTTTATGTTCTCTAAGGATACTCAAGGAAATTATCTTAGGAGACTATCTTTTGCCTTCCCCCCCCTCTCCACTGTTAGAACTCCAAGGGCACAAACCTTGAGAAGAGATCTGTCCTGAATCTGCATTCTATTGCCCCCAAGTGGTGAGGAGTGGCAGCAACACGCTAATATACCTCGGGATCGCTCTACAAAGTCTCTTCAGCCTGCATCCATTTTGAAAGGGTATTTTTAAAGACCACGGAGTGTTGATAGCCATCTGTTTTTCTGACTATGTACTTCCCTTCCCACATTTTAAATTTTTGAGAAAGGATCGCTTTTTGGCCACCAGTATTTTGGGTCCGTGCTTCTATTTTAACTCTGCTCATTACTCATAATTTCTTAACAGTTTTGTGATCAATATAGCATATACATTTGTGACATTCAGAGAGACTTACATGTGTCTGAAGAATACAATAAAAATGAGAAAACCCAGTGAAGCACCATGTTGTTTTCACGGAATCCTAAATAATTTAACTTTTTTCCCTTGACAATGTAACAATTCCCTCCCTCCTCCCCGCCCTTTAGCTTTTTTTTAAGGTTATCAAAAGTGGATACAAATGAGACAAGTTTAAACACATGCTAATATTCGAAGCCAGAACCAGCCTACTGCTCCTAAGGGAACCAGTCTGGAATATCCTAGAATCTCTGATTATAGTAAACCATATACTTCCCTCGCTCAGACAGACAGACACAGTTGTTTCAGAACCCTTCTGTCTACCATGCTTCTGCAGAGGCATTTCTGGGGATTAGCTATATTTAATATTTGGTAATTCTTAATAAGAATTGACTGTTATTAAGTACTAATGTGGAAGAGTATTTGAAAGAGTTATAAGCACTTCTAGAGTTCTTAAGTCAAATTTTTTTCCATAAAATGTTAGTGGTAGTACTTGCCTACCAGAATTCGATAGAATTCTCCTAACAACAATCCCATGTTTATGTTGATAGCCTTATTTTTCCTTCTCAAATTATGACACACAACTTTGCATGAATCTAAGGAATACAGAATATTTATGTTTCCCATGAACATACAGAACTTATAAGTACATAATGTAAAAATCTGGCAAAGAAAAAATCCTTGAGGTAACCTAAAACATAGCATCTCACTGACCCACGGGAAATTTATGGCCGGGCCATATGAATTGTGGAAAAAAATCCTCCTTTTAGTTTTGGCTCTGGAAGGCTCTTCTGTGAGTGAGACTAAGAGTATCTTCAAATCAACATTCCTCTTTCTCTACGGCAACCCAAATCTCTGCCTCAGAAACAAAGTGATGGCTCATGATGCCAGCTAAAAGCACAAACATGGCAGAAACAGAGAGAGCTACATTTTTTGAAAGCGGAAAAGGAAATCCTCTTTACAACCAACCACATCCTTAGCAATTTGGAAACCATAGTCCCGTAGCAGACCAGGTAAGGTGAAACCCGCGTTTATCAAATAAAAGTGGTGAAAAGACAGACTTTTGCAGAGACAGAAATCCCCAAATGCCTTGGCTGCCTTCTTCAGAACTGATCGTCCCATTTGGAACCCATTTATATGAACAGAGCTAAAGAGTTACAGGGAAAGGTAATTTCACCTTTAAGTTCAATCAGAGCTGTCAAAAGACGGGAGTACTGAAATACCCTCCAATCTCTGGTTTAGGCTTAAAAAGGATCATGGAGCAAATGTAGCACACATTGCCAGAGCAACCAGATATTTTTGCAACAAGGATCATGGATTCAAGAAAAAAAAAATCAAAATAAACTGAAAGCCACAGAAGCAAACATTACTGGAAATGTGTGAGTCCTATATACGATTAGCAACTGCTTTATTCTTTGCACTAAAAATGGTGACTGGAAGGAAAGCAGTGACCGACAGAGAACATGGAAGCCTAAGATGGCTGGAGAAGACAACATATACTAACTACACCCTTACTTGTCTGATGAGCATTGTCATCCTGTCTTTTTGGTGTTTAGAAAGCTGACACATACAGGCGTAAAAGGGAAACACGTTGCCCAAAGACAAGATAGGATTTTTGAGTTGATCTGATTTCACAGCCCATCATCATGGTCCCTTCATCTCAGGGGTATCTCTAGCTCTACTTTAGGGGCAAAGCACAGCAATGACAAGGAAGGAAGAGCCAGCCTACTGAGGACGGGTGGCCAGCATGCCCGGCCTCAGGGGGGGTGTTCTGACCCTACCCTGTGGGAACTGCTGAGCCCTCTGACAGGCGAGCCGCAGGATCTCCTAGACATCACTGGGCTACGCGGAGGCTTACCCAAGACAAATATCTCGCTTTTTAAGTCAGCCTGGAAAATCCATAAGAAGTTAATTAGTTCTTGTCCTCATTCTATGGCCTTCAGGAGGAGCTTTCCTCTTTTGCTTTTTCATGCACACGCAGCATGCCAAACTTGAATGGTTGCAGAGCAGGGAGGGTTTACCAGTTAGCCCACAGACAGCTCTCCCGGCTGCCCACAGTTTTCATACCACAGGCGGCAAGTGCTGCTTTCAGAAGGAACTCAACAGGCAGAGCAGAAAGAGACTTACGGAGAGAAGCTGGCATCAAGAAGATGTTTGAGTGCAATGTTGACGGCTAAGAACACATACAAGAATGTTTAACAATGGGGTTCAAGACAGCCTCAGAACTGACCTATTTCCTTTGTGCTTATTCTACCAGATGCAAGGTAAGATAGAGGGAAATATCTCTTAATACCCACCGAGTTTCATAAAAAGTCTCAATCATTGTTCAGGGGCACATTTTCTAACAAAACACATCGGGAAAAAACATGGCTTTTTGGGAAAAAATGGTAAAATATCACGAAAAAACATGGCTTTTTGGGAAAAAATGGTAAAATATCACGAAATAAAATGTCACGAATATTGTCCTGACTCCATCTTGTGACTATCTTGGCATTCTTTCAAAGGAAGATTTTTAATATGACAGTGAACCAACTAAGCTTTTTTGTGTGAGTATGCTTTATTTTCTTTCCAGGAGTAGACAAGATCTACCACTTGTCTACACTGTTAGGCAAGTATTCGATATGCTTACAGGAATTTCAGTAGGACTAAAAGACTTTTTTTAAAAAAAAGTGTGTGGTTTTGTTAACTCTCACTGAGGAATGTTTTTTATAATAATTAGTAATAATTGACCTCACATCTGCAGTCTCTAGATAAGAAATGCATTAAGTATTTTTCATTAGGGGTTATGGCAGAGAATGCTTGATGTTCTCCAGTATTCATTCTCTTCTTTGTCCATCCTCTGTAACAGAATCCTAACAGGGACTTGGAAATTCTGAATAAAATCTATTTCTCAGCCTTTCTTGTGTCAAGATGTGCTCATGTGATAAGTTCTGTCAGATGGGATATATGCAGTAGGAAGGGACTGCTGGAGCTGGTGCAGCCACTTTGGGCCATGCAGTGGAAACTTCTCATTGAGGAAGATGATGTGCTAAAATAAAATGGCATTTCCTGATGACTATGGAGTCACCTACCAGCCCTAGATGCCCTACGTTCATGCATAAAAGAAATATACTTGTACATTGTTTAAGCTATAATTATTTTCTTGTGCAGAAGCTGCCCCAATCTCAACTAATACAGGGATTCTATGAAAATTAAGGCTCATAGAGAAAAAACATTTAGCTGTTGGCTTGATGTGGATAAACAGCCAGAAAGATCTTCTGGACATATTAGGAAGAATTAGTGCTTAATTCCATGTCGTAACTGTGCTCAAGGGGATTACTTTCTGGTGGGATGGTGTTAGAGTGAGCAGTCTTCCTTAGGGGCACACAATGTTTCTTGGAAGACACCCAAAGACAAATATCATAAAGAGCTTACACTGCAATTTGAGTCCACACGCCATAAGTCTCTTAGCTGGAAGGGGAAGTTCAGCTTATAAAGGAATAGAGAATTATGATCATTTCTAGTATGAAAAACCACTATTTACAAAAAGGATGCTCAAAAGACTAGAGAAAATATTGAATTCTGATTTATATATCACTCATCATGTATATGTACATTTCAATCTTCTGTCATCTACAAAGTGTTGGTGAATTTTACTTTTAGGAAGGATTTTAGATTGTATGTGAAAGACGTACACTGTCTCAGAAAATAAAAGACTGAAACTGCATTAAGTTAGCATGCACTAAGTAAAACAATGGTGGGTGGGGGTTGATAAAAGTATTTTAATGACTTCATGCATACTATGCCATATCTACTAAAACATTATTAAAATTTGACTTTGTCTTTGCTTTTAGTGCAGGGTGGCTTTGTAATGAGTGTAACTCGTAACATTCTTGACATGGAAGAAACAGGCAGCCTTCTTAGAAGACTCAAGCCAGCCCAGTTTATCGGTGCCGGACGTGGGGTTAAACTGTAATGATGGCCTGAGCGTTGCTGCTGATTCAGTTTGCTTCTATATTTACAAGCACGGATAACTTCAGTCAACTTATATTCTTCCCATGAACGGAAAAAATAGATTTATAATGTTTTCGAAAAGCTCAGTGAGGGATTTATAATGCTCATTTGCTCTCGAGTAAGATAAAATAGAGGGGGAAAATGCTCCATTTTTCTGGAGTTAGTTATTTGATGTAGTTATGAAAGTATCCTTGGAAAACATGATTGTTGTGAATACCTCCATTCTCTCATAGCATTCTGCAAACTGAAACCTAACATGTGTATGAGATTGAGCATGGTTCTTGCAGCAGAATAAACCTGTGTAAATCCTGGTTTTGTCCTTGAGACTACAATGGCGAGATCGTCATCTCTCTGTTAGAGAAGTTCACGGGGTGCCTGGGTGGCTCAGTCAGTTAAGCGTCTGCGTTCAGCTCAGGTCATGATCCCAGGGTCCTGGGATCGAGCCCCCAGTCAGGCTCCCTGCTCAGGGGAGGAGCCTGCTTCTCCCTCTCCCTCTGCCTGCTGCTTTGCCTGCCTGTTCTCTCTCTCTCTCTCTCTCTCAAATAAGTAAATTCTTCAAAGAGGAATAAATTAGAGAGGTCCAATTCTAAAGTTACTATGCCATGTATGGACGAAGTTTAAGGGCTAAAGAACAAGTAAGGGAAAGGCAAGGAAGAAATACTTTGGCCTTAAAAGGAAAACCACAGAAAGAGTGGGGGAAAGGCAAATTCTTTTTTTTTTTTTTTTTTTCCTAAAGATTTTATTTATTTATTTGACAGAGAGAGATCACAAGTAGGCAGAGAGGCAGACAGAGAGAGGAGGAAGCAGGCTCCCCACTGAGCAGAGAGCCCGATGCGGGACTCGATCCCAGGACCCTGAGATCATGACCTGAGCCGAAGGCAGCGGCTTAATCCACTGAGCCACCCAGGCGCCCCGGAAAGGCAAATTCTTAGTCTTAGATATTATCTGAGGTATTATTATTATTATTATTATTAAAATTTCCTAATTATTTCACATCAGCCAAAATGAAACCATGAAGGGTAGAGAGCAGCTAGTCTTTAAACTATTTCACTTTTTAAAAAAATTCCCTTCATCGGTAAGATGAATTCACATTACTGGACTATTGGGGTGGATGGAGGCGGTGATGGGAGTTTGGAAAACTGTGCAGACGGCATTTCTCCGGAGTTGGGTGTTGGTGCTTCCTAGCAGAGAAACTCGACTCTACCACAACCTTTGTGCTTTCACTTAAGGGCAGAGGCTCCCATTTCCATTTCCAAAGACTGGAGGTGAGGATGGGTTATTATCTGACGTGTATCACCTCTTGCGTAAAGGAAGAGATTTCAAGATCATTCTGATTGTAGAACCAGAACTCTCCTGTGATGAGTTCATTCCTGCTGTGGTTAAATCCCTTTCCAGGGTCAGCCACTAATTTTGTTGGACATCTGTTTTCACGGTATCCTTACAGGGAGTTGAAAACCCAGCAGGGCTGCCAGCTGCACTACTCAGAGTTGGGTGATTTGTGAACTGTTAACAGGAAAGTGTCATTCCCGCCATCCTCATTAACCTACTTCCATTTTGTGGAAGAAAAGTGTCTTGGCACTCAAGACAGTGCCAAAGATCTTCCTACCCCTGGGCTCTGCTGAACCCGCTGATGGGCAGGACACGTGGGAGGCAATGAGCCCGCTGAGGAGGGACAGAGGATGATAAGCAACAGAGTCGATGTCTTTGAATGGGATGCTTCTCAAAAAAAAAAAAAAAAAAATCTAGTGATGACTTTTTATTCTTATATATACATTTTTGTTTGTTTTACTCCTCAATCTGGGTGTAGCTGCTTTGTAAGTGTGTCTTTTAAAGGTTTGGACAGAGGCCATGCCAATGCTGTTAACAGTTAGCAACCAATATTTCCATGGCGTTTTAGAACTTGTAAGATGGCACAAATCTAAATACAGCTAATGAACAAAATTCATTTAAAGACATGCAAAAAACCACACTCAGGATGCAGTTACCTTTAGTTCTGGTGAATTTATCTCCTGTTGGTAAGGGTATTTGGGGAGGAGGGGGGGAGAGTAGGGCTGGGGAGTCTGAGAAAGTGTGGAGTTCAGGTCAGAGACAGAGGTGGAGGGAGAATGAAAAGGAAGGGCGGGAAGGAGACAGCTGGGAAACGGTGTGGACTTTCCATCTCCCGGAGAAAGTGAAGGCAGCTTAAAGATTGAGGAAAGACAAGATGTGATTACGGCTTGTGTCCAGAACAAGGTTACCTGGTCTCTGGAGATTATCCCCCAACCTCAAATAATCTTAATGTTACCAAATACCCTGGCAACTGACATTTATCACAAGTTCTTGCTTGAAAAGCACTAACTTTTTCTATTGAATTTGATTCAGAATTCCCAGTGGGTGGCATCATTTTTCTGAGGTGGGTACCTGGAGACAGGAACCCCCAGTTTCTACAACTTTCTATTTACAGGATGGCTCCTTCTAAACATGAAGGAGAAACAATGAAAAGCGATGGCTCTTTGTAACTTGCTGGTAAGGTAGATCTCGATTTCTAGAGAGTTTGCTTCAAAGCTAGGGGAGTGGGAGCGATGACGTGTGCCTGTGGGGCGTGCGCCTGTGGGTGCCTGGTGGGAACCACTGTGAAACCTCCCCCTCCCTGCCGGCAACAGGCTCCTGGGAACAAAGCCACCTATCTAATTGCCTCGTACTATTGATTACCTTGGAGGGAAAATGAGTTATTTAAATAACTGACCTAGAAACATGTTTGAATTCCTGTAATGAATGATCTCTTGTATTCAGTAGTGTGTTTATTTTATACAAGTGTAGGTGGGGCTGGGTTCTTTGTTCAGGTGAACTTTTCTCTTCTGGGTGAGGAACTTAGCCAAGCCTCACGGTTCTGTGGGTGTTGAGGGTCCTCGTGGGCATTGATCTTTATTTAAGCCCAAGAACACCCTGTAGTATAGGTCACTTGTGCCTCTATATGTGTGTTCCTGGTAAGGTCTTCATAGAAAACTATGGGATTTTTGGAAAATTATTTTCATTTTCTAAGATGTTTAAATAAAGGATCCATGGGGGGAAGTGACTTGCATAGTAACATGATATAAAACATTCTTTTTGTTTCATAATTTCAGTCTTTGCCAGTAATCAAATTTTCTTTTTAATTTACAGGTGATATATTTGCAAGATCAAGTTTTGCTTTTGCTTTTGTTGTAAGAGAAAAATTTACAGGCTAAAGATTTAAGGTGTTTTCCTTCTTTACTAATTAAAGTCATTGCCCAAGATTCTTTGTTTGTAAGACGGAAATCCATCAGTAGTCTTATGTGGCCACCAACTTGAAGAAATTATTTCTTCAGGGAGTTAAAAGGGCACAGGAGTACTTTTTTGTTTCCTCCTTCTCTCTCTTTCTCTCTCTCTCTCTCTCCTTTTTTGCAAATCGCCTTTGGAATTGGACTCATCTCCGTGTATTGATGTCCTCATCTCTACAGTGGGGCAAATAATATGACCCACCTCATTGAGTTATGAAAAGTAAAGATGAAGAGTTCTTAGAACAGTGTTTGAGAGTAAGGGCTCAACTCTGTAGCTATCACGGTTAGTAACAAAAATCAGGAAGACTATACATTATAGACTGTTTAAATATGAATTTGTAGTCACCAATAAATACTGGAATTATATCATATATTTATGTCATCTTACTAAAATCTGGTGTGTTTCCATCCATTCCTCCACCCCCCAGCTGAGGCAGTGCTTGTGTTTCTTAAGAGGATTTCTTGTAGGGCAATGCTAAAATTAATGTTTATTAATGTGATTAACTGTACTATCTAAATATAGTAAGACTGGTTAGTTCTTCAGTAATTAGGCAAGATTAAAATACCTCATTACTGGTCTTCGCTGCATTGCTGTCTTCCTTAGGGGTCCTAGGATCTGTGGGGGTGGCTACAGGATATTTTAAGCAGGCGGGTTTCCTCTCCTCTTCCTCCTCTTCAATGTGCAGGCTTGGTGTGGCCTCTGGGCCATCATGGGCACACCACAGGGCCCCTGGTTCCTGAGATTCTGGCTCTCCTTGGATGCCTGACATAAACCCCTCACAGATATCCTCATCTTCCTCTCCAATGACAGGGAGACATTGGGGCAAGGGACCCAAATTCGTGTGTGCAGAGGCCACAAACTTATCACCTAGAACTTCGGGTACTTTCTCGGGGCCTCTAAAGCCCTTTCCCATTTTTGTCAGATTGTCAAACTTGTTCTGAGTTGTCTTTCTGGAATCCTGCAGTGGTTTGGCCTCATAAGGCTGGAGTGCAGCCGAGGTCACCCCTGAGCCGGGGACAGGTAGCAGAGAGGAAGCTGGCTTGGCAGGTCCAGAAGCTGGAGGCAGTGGGAGGAGTACTGAGGGCTCCTCCTTGATTTCAAGGATCTCCTCTAGGATACTTGGTTTGGCTTGGTCAGCTGATAAGGTAAAAGCACCAAGCTTCTCTAATTCATCCAAGAAGCTGTCCAGAAAAGGAGGTGGCGCTGGGGTCAAAGGATTTGCCGGTGGACACGTGGCTGTCAGGGACAACCACCCAGGGGCTGTTTTATCTGAGCCAGGTGAAGCTTTGTGCATGGGAGCAGGGGCTGGTTCCCTGGAAGCCAACTTAGAAATGAGCAGGGATTATGGCATTAAAAAGAAACGAAGAAAGTCATAAAAATAATAATACATTAAAACACAGAGACAGAGAAATGCAGGAAAGGTATGGTCATACATATAAAAATATTTTATGCGACAGTTTCGACTCAAAGATGTTTTGCTGACTTTAAATGAAATCATTAGCATGTTAACTAGAAGGTTATCTGAACACGGAAACTCTCCTAGTATTTGGTAAGAGATCTTAGGTGTCAGGATAAGATAAAGCTATTGAAGAGATCACAAGGTCAGACCGTGAAACCCATAAGTGATTTTATTTTATAGATTAGCTCTTTTAAACTAGGGTTCAGATACTGACTTAGTGGTCTCTGATATAATGTCACTGTAAAATGAAAGGTTTCAATAATGTTACTGTTAAACGAAGTTTTCAATAATGCTACTGTTAAATGAAGGTTTCAATAATGTTACTGTTAAATGAAGTTTTCAATAATGAAACCTTTTCTTATCCTTTGAATTTGTTTAGTATTCTTTCTTCCTGTAATGGTGCCAAAACTTTGGAACTTCCATAGTTTTCTCACTTATGTTTGCAAGGTAATTATAACATATGGCATAAGATATTTTTACATCATTACGCACGAACACGTTTCCAAATGAATAAATTCTGAAAAATATTTTTCAAGAACAGAAACTCATCATCAGAATACAACTTGACTTATGGTAACTTCTACTTCAAAGTTTAAAAAATCCAAAGTAAGTTTACATAGAAAGGGGACATATGATTTTAATGGGAGTAAACTTCTGCTAGGACTCCCATTCCTTTATGTTAACCTGTGAAATATAATTTATGAAACTTAACCTCCTGAGGCAAAAATATACTACTGTGTATCTTAATATTATCACTATATTTCAGACATATTGAACAAAACAGAATTTTAGTGGATATTCCTGAAAAATAGTTGTAGAAGCTCCGCCTAGGAGCATTCTAAGACATTTATCTATTGTTGCTGAACTAGAAAGAATGCTAGACATGGATGACATTTTACTTTCATTCTCTCTAGGTAGACGGTTTGGGTTTGGAAAGAAAAAAAATCTTCAAGGAAGATTTTGAGATGCATTTTCTAGTTGGTTGTTTAGGATAAGACTTTACTCAGGTACTCAGCACTCTTGGTCCTAGGGCCACGTAATTTTGACTTCTGTGTGCTCTAAGAGGAATGGGGCACTAATAGAATTTATTTAGCTATTTTTTTTAAAGGAAATATGATTTCCTGTCAGCAGGGGGTGGGATAAATGAGGCAAAGAGTCACAAAGCTCATGTGAATGTTCTACCAGAAGATTTGGGACTAAAGGCTGCCGAGCACCTGATAGAAAGTGATACTACACTGTGGTCTGTTAATAGATAGACAGCCACTTTTAGCAAGTCCTGTCTGTGTTCAATTTTTAATAAGACAGAAATTACCTAAGTCTCCTTTGATAGCTTAGAGGAGTTCTCTTACTAGCCAGTGTTCTGTTTTATGCTCTTTGTTATATAATGCCATAAAAGATTTTGAAAATCTGTGAAATATGTAAAAATTCAGGATTATGACTTTTCACTTTCCCTTTTTTCTCATGCTCAGGAATATTATGTGAATGAGGAAGAAAGACGTTTAAATCCCACTCTTGTCATGACTGCCACTATCACAGTTACTACCTGCTCCTTTTATCGGACCATGGTGGGCAATATGTATGCTAACAGGTTCAAAGTGCTTAGCTTGACAATGGACTTGATTCTGCCAACAGTGAAACCAAGTATTTGAGTTGCCTATATAACATAAATATACCTATAATACGAAAATCAAGAAATTATCTTTTCTCCTTAGAGTTGGACTCCACTACACGCAATGCAGAAATAGTGTCAACATTTGAATCTCCCCTTGCATAAAGATAGTATGTTGAGGGGCACCTGGGTGGCTCAGTGGGTTAAAGCCTCTGCCTTCAGTTCAGGTCCTGGGATCGAGCCCCACATTGGGCTCTCTGCTCAGCAGGGAGCCTGCTTCCCCCTCTCTCTCTGCCTGTCTCTCTGCCTACTTGTGATCTATCTATCAAATAAATAAACAAAATCTTTAAAAAAAAAAGGTAGTATGTTGAGAAGTGTGATTTGAGTGTATCAAAGAGTGATTCAAGAGTCAATGAGTTTCTTCTCTATTTGCAAATATCAGTTAGAAACTAGGATATATAATACTATAGTTCCTTTTCTGAAAATGATTCAGTTCAACACTCCTGAGAAGTTTCCTTCATTAAGCCAGTGATATCATAGCATAGATTACCAGATAGGATGAAACCATTAAGTATTTTTTTTTCAAATTATAGACATGAGCTTTTCAACATGTTTTCTTCCCAGCAGTTGAGAATAAACATTAATTAGTTATTAGTGAATTTCTCTATTTATAAAATGTAAAATCTGGTGTTCTAAGAAAAAAAAAAAACCTAGGAAACTGAAAATACATTTAAATCATTCACAATCAAGATTAAAATGCTGCGATCTATAATATTGCATTGCCAGTATTAGTTAGGACATTATGGAAGAATTTCTTACATGTTAAATAAGGCTTTGTAGATACATGCTTATTCTTTCTTATAAAATTTTCTTTGAAGGTACGGCCTCTTTGAAATTTAGCTAGTAGTTCTTTTGAGATGACTGAAGGGTAATTAAGATAGATATAAGGATGAAGATTCTGATCTTTTCTTTTTATCAGTAGGAACTGTGAAGGAAGGACGTTGATCTCTAGAACTAAGCTCTGGTAGTGAAATACATATACTGAAGGAGCTTCTAAAAAACTTTCTAATCAATCAGACAAAATCAGAGGGTATTGTTGTATTACCCAATGATATTATCCAATGATAAAGGATTAAGAGCAATTACCCAGCAGCTGAAAGCCAGTCTTCAAAGAGGAGTAGAATAAATAAAATGCCTTTTTAAAAGAGAATGCTTCTCTTGAGAGGGTCACCTGGGATGCTTTTTTGCACTGGGACATGATGACTTCACACTTGAATAATGTTTGATATATTGATGTTATTTTGTTAGCTCTAAATGGTTTATTTTCTAGGTCCCAGCCAAACTGGTTAATAAATTGTGTAAAATAAAATGTTTAAAATGTTGGAAAGTGGAACAGTTCCTTGGTAGTTTTAAGTTTTACACTTGAAAGTTAATGAGAAGGAGAAAGAAATCCCTAAATACCATCCATGAGAAGAATACAACATATTATAATCCCATAGAAAATTAAGGAAAACTTCACACTGTGATTAAGAAAAGTAGGAAAATAGCCTTTTCTAATTAACCAGTTCAGGAAGCAAAGTGCCTTTTAGAGAACATATTGAGAAAGATAATGATCTTCAGCTAACAGCTCAAGAGAGACAGTAGTTCCGGCACAAAATCACCCTAAACTTAATAACCAATGACATTTTCATTCAAACTAATAAGCAAACTGACTTACAAACCTTAATTAAATTTTTTTCCTCTCTCTTTTTCTATATAAAAAAAAAAAAAAAACAAGACTCTTATAGAATTTTGTCAACTTAATTACCATGCCTTGAGACCATTTTGAGATCTATCTACATATACTTATATATATGACTTATACCTATACAGATCCATGTAAAAGATGCACCTATAAAAATAAAATCAAGCTTTAGGAAAAAAATCAAGCTTCAGAAAAATTTTCAAAAAGCAGACACATGTGTATGTACACATGTATATATCGTATCGTATGAGATAATTGTGATACTAATGTTTTCTCTGTCAGTATTTTAATTCGAAAAATAAAATGATAAAAATCCAGCATTAAACCTTTGTGCTAGCGGCCCTCAGAAGAAGAAACTACATTGACTTGACATGGCACGCACACTTAGAAATATATACATTTTGGGCTTTGCAATAGATTTGATGTTCTAGTCTAACGCCTAATGTTACATATTGACAATCCTACTTCAGGCTCCCAAGTATTATAACAATATGCTAGAATGTCTTCTTACCTTATTGGAACTTAAGCTGTGGAGTCTATCACTAGAGTAGCTGTGGGGGATTGGAGGGTCGGGGTAATCGTCAGCACCTGTGGTTGGATTCTTCTTGACAACTTCTACATAGGAAACAGGGAAGATGCCTTGTCTGCTGGTTCCTGGGATTTTACCTTCATACCAGTTTTGATCAACTCTTTTAAGAAGAATAACTCTATCTCCCTGTAAGGAATATTAGGAAAGTGCGTTATAAATAGAGACGTGATAACAACAACAAAAAAGTGTAATTGTCATGGTTGTCTGATAAACAGTAGTCTTCCATTTGGGCAGAGAGGGGAGAACCGGAGGAGGCTCTGCCGGATAAGAACGGTGGGGCTTCCCTTCCTTGCTCCTGGCTAAGGACTGCCCTGATGGACAATGAGGTTCTAGAACCACCGTTCCGTGACTCTCCAGCGTGTCCTCTGTGCAGACCTGTGTTTGCTGCCAGCACCTGAACATGACGTTCATTTGCTCTTTCATTTGCTCTTTCGTCACTGCGTAAAGTTGCTTCAAGTCAAGGGGCTCTTTCTGACATGCTTCAGGAGAGCTCCTAGAACTGGGTAAGTTGCTAGTGGAATTCGGGTCGGTCCTGAGGCCCAGAGGGTGCTGATCAAGGCAGGAGCACTGCGCAAATGACTCCTCTGAAAGGCTCTGGCGCAAAAAGTTCCTGCATTATGTGAGGACCGTTCCTTGATGCCAAGATAAAATTAAATGTTGGAACAGTATTTTTTTTTAATTTGAATAATAAAGCAGCAGGGCAACAATATTTCGAGGTGCATGAAAGTGTTCTTTTCCTTTTGATGTTTCCATAGAAAGAGGTCCGGGAGATTCAGCCCCAGGCGCCCCTCGGAGAGGAGTCGGAGCCTGCCCTGCTAAGCCCGGGAGGGAAGGTCCTGCGAGAAGCTTTGTGTCCTGCAGGGAACCTCATCTGGAAGGACACAGGAGCCTGGGTAAGGGCGCCTGGGGGTGGTCTTATAGAGTCCTTTGTAGCACGTGGGGGAAGCACAAAAATGTCTAAGAAAAAGGTAACCTATTTTAGTTTTGAAAATAAGAGCCTTTCAAAAGGCGCTGTTGGAGAAAACAGCCGGGATACCTTTCTCAGCGATAGCTCCACATTTGTGTCAGCGCTGAAATTATATTTGGCCAAAGCTTCTCCGATTTCTCCAGGCTGCGCTGGCGGAGGGGGTCTTGCGGGCTGTGCTTTTTCGGGAGGTATGAGTTTCTGCAAAGGACAACAGGGACTTAGTCTTGATCTGTGGGGAGTCTGGAAGCTAGGACCACGGAAGAGGGAAAGGAAAGGACCTACCTCGACGTAGGAGATTGGGAAGATGCCCACTCTGCCGTGGTGCTCTCCCTCATACCAGTTTTGATCTATTTTCCTGAGGATGTAGACAGTATCTCCTTTCTTAAACGACAGCTCCCTGGAAGAGACAGGTTTCAGTGGGTTTCCCCCCGAAGTAGAGCAATGACTGGTGAGATCAATACTCTCACTCGATCGGCATTTGGCTGAGAAATATACTGTCCCTATATATTTATATATTTAAAATATATATTAATATATTATACATTAAATTAAATTAATAATAATAAATAATAATATAAATAAATAATAAATCAATGAATTAAATTATATATTAAATTAAAATAAATTAAATTTAAATATAATTTAAAATATATTTAAATTAAAAAATATATATTTAATATATATTAAATAATTTGCCGAGCCCAGTTACATAAGGATTTTCCTTGCAAACTCTTAGAATTCACTGATCACATTACAATGTCAGAAGTGATTTCAGAAGAGAACAAGTGTAAACATCACACTGGATATAAATCACGGGCAGATGCCTATGAGATTTAAAGGCAGGGACAGGCGACTGCTGTGTTATCAGGAGTTTATCGTGGAGGAGCAGTGGCGTTTAGTATAATGGTACATGAGGTCTGCACTGATTTCATTTGTCCTGAAGCCGGTCAGCTAGTTAGCGGGGTAACTGACGTCTCTCTCTTCCTGTCTCCTTTTGATGTGCTAACGCTTACAATAAGGAAAATCAATATTTAGCTGTAGCACAGAAGGACCATCACCAGAAAATTGTTATTTATGGGTCCTTGAAGCTGGTTGTCAGGCATTGAAGTGGAATGTTTTGATGAGGAATGTATTCTGCGTAAAGAGAAAGATCTTTGTTCTTTCGTGGAGCATGGAGAGAAACATGTTTGGAGTGTAAAGACATAAACAGATTGCTTGTTGCCTACTTTGTCCCTTTTTTAAAAAGATTTATTTATTTTCTGGAGAAAGAGAGTGCACATGGGTTGCGGGGTGAGAGGCAGAGAAGCAGACTTCCCCATTGAGCCAGAGCCTGGATGTGGGGCTCAGTCCCAGCACCCTGAGATAATCAATAGACTGAGCCACGCAGGCACCTCTAGATCTTTTTCTTTTAAAGATTTTATTTATTTGATATCTATAGAGAGAGCACAAGCAGGGGGAGTGGCCGGCAGAAAGAGAGGGAGAAATAGGCTTCCTGCTGAGCAAGAAGCCTGATGCAGGGTTCGATCCCAGGACCCTGGGACCATGACCTGAGCTGAAGGCAGACGCTTAACTGACTGAGCCACACATGGTGCCCCTTGTTTTTAAAAAAGAAAAATATTTTCAAGATGGTAACTATGGTTTTCCAGCTGGGCTCTTTCAAAGAAGAAGCTTATTTACCTGCTTTTTCCTAAGCCGGTAAATGTGGATAATGTAATTTTAAGTTCTAAAGACATTCATTATTTTGGAGAATTCACGCCCGTCTGCTCACCCTCACTGCATCTGTTTTTCACGGCTTCGTTACCCAGGGAATTCTGTCTGTTTGTCATTTTGTCTCCATAATTATGTTTGTTCGAGGACACTTATTTCCCATCTTTTCCCAAGAGCCTCACTTTCCTAGACACTGGCCTTCCCACTCTTGGGTCTTCTGCATTGTTTCATTCAGAACGTGGAGTTGGGTCGTTTATTGATGCCGAATAGATAAAGAAGAGACAGGTAGATGTCAGATGTAGAATATTTCTTATTTAGTAAAAGAATTAATTGGAAAAAAGATGTTGCATATTAAAAGAATAATTGAGCAATTAGAAGTGCTAAAATATTCACACTGAAAGTGCAGGGGCATTTGGGTGGCTCAGTGGGTTAAGCCTCTACCTTCAGCTTGGGTCATGATCTCAGGGTCCTGGGATCAAACCCTGCATCAGGCTCTCTGCTCAGCAGGGAGCCTGCTTCCCTCCCTCTCTCTCTGCCTGCCTCTCTGCCTACTTGTGATCTCTGTCTGTCAAATAAATAAATAAAATCTTAAAAAAAAAAAAGTGCATTAAATTTTCAGTAACCCTAAAGACAAAGGAGACTCACAGAGCCTCACTGTAGTATTTCCCTGTTTTATGAAGTGCCTGATGTAGGAAACAAAAAGCAAAATATTTAATGTTTACAGTCCAACAGCTTTCTTAGCAGCAGGTGTGTTTTGTTTCTGGAAAGGAGACTAGGAAGCTTAGCTAAATGTCAATTAGAGAAAACTAACTTTTTCTTTTCAATGTGAAAAGAAATCAAATCTATTTTTAAAGGTTTGTGTTTAAAATTTTGAAGGCTTCTAGATAAAGGACAGAAATCTCACTTAACAGTTTTCAAAACTGTGTCTCTCTCATCTCAGACCTAGATTTTCTGAGCCCCATTATGGTAAAGGTTGCTCCCTCCCTCCCCTAAACCTTTTGAATTGAGGCCATTGACAGCCTTTGGAAATGACATTTTATCTCTTTTTCCTATTTTACAATTGAGAGATTACATTGGGTGAGTTACTGAGCTGTGTTTTTGTAAATTAAACATTTTGCATTAGGGAAAGGAAAAATAGCTTTTAAAACCTATTTATTTAAAACAGATACATCTACCGGTCTCTTGTTTATAAGATGTTAGGCATGAAAAGCACTCACATCTAGCTATTAATTAAGAGTATTTCCAGGACATTCAGTGCTTCTGGGGGTGCGAGCCTTTTAAAGCTGCACAAGTCATCCATAAGCTCGATTTTTGTGTCAAATAGGGCGACTACACTGAGGACTGACTGCTTTTTACATTTCCCGAGAAGGAACCAGAGGAATACGGTTAAGCAGCCATCAGACCAGCTTACTTATGGTATGTGGGAAACGATTTTTGTTTCTGTTTTTGTTTTTTTTACAAAAAATATGGGTTGGCTTCCATGGGTGGTTATTGGATCGACTTCTCTGAAGTCTTACGCAATTCGATTTTGTAGGTGTCGAAAGATTCTCGTGGAAGGTGGGGGGTGGCGCAGACAACCATTCAGAAAGGCTGTGCCATTTGCCAGCTTGAACCTCTGCTAACTCAGAGCTTCTGCAATGAGGACAGGGCCTTGGAGGATGGCGAAAGGCTTGGCACTTGGAGCAAACAAAATCCAGCAACACAATTAACACCCCAAACACTTCCCTCAGCACTGTACATCATCTTTCTCCCAAAGCCTGTTTTTTATTAAGCTTTCTTAAAAAGCTGAGGGCCCTGGGTGGATACCTTTCCTGTGTTATGTGCCCCGTCATTCCTCGGGGTTTCATACATTCTGATTTCTTGTCACAAGGAAGAAATGAAATTTACATGTTCTAAGTCATTATTTTGTAAAAGTGACACGTATCATACAAATTGTCACACTGTATCCAAAGAGCACGGTCATAGCTACTAGAGTGTAGTACAAACAAAGCAGATGTTACTTATGTCATCAAAAAAAAAAAAAGTAGGTAAGCTTTTCTTCAGGATTTTTTTAAACACTAGTTTGAAGCCATCTTAATTTCTAGACAGCATTTTCCTATTTAGTTCACTCACCATCTCAGCAGTATTACCCACATCTGAGTGATTTTATTTTTTGTATGTCATATGGCAGAGACAGTTTCTAGAACTATTAATTGATTAATATAATATTATACATTTTTATGAATACAATATTTTATTATTATAAATATTCTGTCTGAACAACACAAGATAATTTAATGCCAATATTCAACTGTTTCAATATCTTGAATTCTAATGGAGATCAGGGTTTCTGAAATCAGGTCTGTACACATGGGCCACAACAGATCTGGAAGGTTCCCTCCTGTTTAAGCCTCTTTATGTGCTTAGTACTAACACATGCCCATCTGATTAACAAGTTCCTAAGTACAAAAGGCAAAAAGAAAAAAAAAAAAATACTGCCCCACAGGAGTATGAAAATACCAACATCAAAAGACCAGAGGTGAAAATTTTGCTCAGAATCTCAGTGTTAAAGTGTTAGGACATGGAGGTGTGACTATGGAATCTTTGTTCACTGTTCTACTCCTCTACCCTGCAAACTGTCCTGGATATGGTTGGATAAATAAATGTTATCAAATTCTCTCAGGTAGTGTTTACTCGCCAACATTTCACTTTTATTTCATTCTTGACACAAAAATTCTAGAAACAAAGATTCTTAATATCACTTTTGTTTTCCTATCCCTTTGAACTCATGGTGCTCTAACATGTTTAGTGTCATTTAAAACTCAATGTTTGTCAATTAAACTTCAGAGGAAAATAAAATCAACCCCATCCCAGTTAATTGTGAAGGAAACACTAATTACAGCCGACTGCTCAGTTGGGACTTAGAACTTATTTGTGATACATCTCATTGCAATATTTGCCTCTTAAATATTACTGAAGTATTTAAGCCACCCTAAGTTGTATACTGCAACACTTATCTTACTTACTTAGATGTCTGAGCTTTAAAATCATAAACAGCTTTTGCAGGCAATTTCTGAAAGGGAAGGTAAATAATTAGCACTCATTTACAATTTGGATTTTTTTTTCAAGAAAATAATTTCATGTGAATCAAAGGGAAATTAAATCACAAAGAATGATGAAACATATGTAAATCCTTTATGCAATTTATCAATCAACCAATTAGTCCTTCATTTAGGTATTTAAGTGATAACAGAACATAGTAGATGACTTTTTCATCATAACCACTGAATATCATATTTCATCTTAGAAACTAAGTAAGATGACTGCTGGAATAGGGCTCTGCCAAGGGTTCTGTCCCAGGGATGAATCTGGCTTTTCCCGGGATAATGCCGAGGGCTAGTTGCTCTAGGTTCTTGGTATCGACATAACTCCTTCAGAATCATAATCAAAAGACTGGGAAGAGTCATGAAGGAGACCATCAATCCCTTTTACTAAACAATTATCAACATAGTAGCAAAGAAATCTTAGCCCAGTTATCACTGGGAAGCTAGTTAGTGGCCCAAAGCACAGGCTAGGTCATCTTGAGCACACGGTAAACCAGCCTTTTGGTCATGATAAGACGTGATACACACTCTCCTTCCATCACCCTGGTCCCCACAGCTAGCCACTCCAGATCTTCCTTCTCCACTTCCCAGTAATCCCCCCTCCCCACTCTCTTTCCTCATGATTCTGTGAACTTCAGGCAACCTGGAACATTCTTGACTTCGTTGGGGTCCCACAGGCTCTAGACTATAGGAGACACAGCCTAGCAATTCTCCTGGATTGACTGCCAGTCTGAGACCTGCTTTCAGCTGCCATCAAACAGCTCCGAGATAGCACGCACCAGAGCTCTGGCCCTGAGCCAGGGCCACGGACAAAGAGCTAGGCCGTTCCTAGGAACCTTGATTTTTCAGAGATGTTCTCAAATAAAAGCAGGCCAGCAAAAATCATTATGTCCAATTGGTATGGCTTTGCAGCACAGATGACGTAGGGCTCTCCCCCTAGGGGAGAGTGGGGACATTTGTATAAGGAAATCTCCTTCCTCTGTGGGGCAACCCAGCTCAAGACTCTTGCAGAGCTCTGTTGTTCATGCATGGGTGTAATTCAAGACTCAGAGAAGCCTTGCAGCTGACAAGTGCTTTGCCAAATACACTGCAGAAAAAAAGACTCAAGTAGCACTAAACACACCACCTCTTTTTCCGGAGTTCCTCTTCTTTCCCGAGGTGCGCTTCTCCCCAGGTCAGTCATGGTGGATGCATAACTTCTAGGGGACTCATGGTCTGTGGAAGAAGACAGGGCCGGAGTGAGTATCCACTTAATTAAAAGCTGACCCTTTTTGCCATTTTCCTGGTGACAACTATTTTCTCCTTCAGATTCTGAGACACACCACAATGGAAGACATAGGTATAAAACTCATAGGTCATTACAAAGTTGCGAAAAAAGACACATAACCAGCACATTTCAAAAGAGACAAATATCCGAGGTGGCAGAAGTGTTCTAAGCACACATATCATTGTTACATTGTTGATGAATTCATGCTGCAGCGCTCCTTGTAGACAATTCATAGTCCTGGGGATTTCCCATCTCCAAGACTTAATACTTTCTTTTCCTTTTGCTCTATGGGACTGATAGAAGATGGACCATTTGAAAATAGCAACAGTTTACAAAAACTAAAACATTTTGTGGAACAATTTAAGAATGCAGTAATGAAAAAGAAAAAAGAAAAAAAGAAAGTACGGTGATGGCAGAACTTGGATGTGTCCCTCCCCCAGCCCTTCTTGCCAGCCCCTCTCATTAAATCTAAGGTGTTAAATCTAAGATGTCATTTAAAGGGTTAAAAACTTTGTATCTTTTGCCTCCCCTTTTGCGCAAGTACCTCATAGTATTTTTTATTCCAAGAAACAAAGGGATAAAAATTCTCTAAACACCTAGTATCGTATTGGTTGCCAAACTGCTTATGAAATCCTGAATTGTTTCTGTCCACCTTAAAACAAAGTATAAATATAGTTATATTACAAAATTGTGATTACAAGTATCTCTTAATGGTCTCATACTTTACACATTGATACGTGGAAATGTAACTAGAGGCTAAAAGTACCCCAGTACTTTTAAAGAATTC
The DNA here is from genome assembly GCF_030435805.1 of Mustela lutreola. Taxonomy (NCBI): domain Eukaryota; kingdom Metazoa; phylum Chordata; class Mammalia; order Carnivora; family Mustelidae; genus Mustela; species Mustela lutreola. Next base: position 26,852,303 of record NC_081307.1, on the reverse strand, counting down.
TGTTAAAGAATTCTACCAATATACCTGGGTCGAAATTAGTAAATTCTTTCTCTTAGCCTTTAATAAATTTAGTTGTATTGGTTAACAAGAAGCATTAAAAGTAAAATAAATACAGCCATAAAGGAATTTAAAATGCCAATTCATAAAAGGAAAGCATTGTTTAAAGATTTTGACATCTTTGACTGTAAGGAAGAATTGTTTGCTTAAAAGCAGGTGGGATATCAGTTATGTGACAACATAAGGATAAAGGTCTACTCTCTATTAGTTGTGAATTCCAAAGTCTTTAGGCTTAATAAGGTAGCATGGCCACAAATACTTCAGGTAAAACTTAATTGGTTATTTTCAAGAATGAGAGAGGATTATGTGCAATTTATTTTCCATTTTAAATCATATACTTTTACAATCATAGGGCTCTCATACCGATCATTAAATTGTAAATTACTTTTGCTAATCCTTGGAATATAAACTATTTTCAACCGGGCTAAACAAAGTTGGAAAGTAAATATTTTATTTCATTAAATGCTTCTCGAAACTCCCTCAAATCATGTTTCAATAATGTACTCTACCTGTGTATAAAATTTAGAAGGGATGATTATTATTCATCTACCTAACTGAATAACTGGAATTGTCCAATATTGGGAAAAGGTAGCTAATTAATTAAAAACTTAAACTATGACATCTCAATCTCAATAGGTGAAAATTTCAAACTGTAGGCATTGATTTAAAGAATTCTAGTTTATTATTTTTAAAGCATGTTGTATAGTATAAATGAAAGCAAAGATAAACACTAATAAAATAAGCAAATGTGCACAATGGCAGTTAACATACTATATTAATATGAAATTTGATTTTTTTTAACTATAGAGATTATATTCTAGACTATAAAATCTGAATTACTAGGAGTTTGAATCTCTTTTCTCCTACCTACTCCCTAAATGACTTTGGTCAAATCTCATCTTCCTTGGGTCTGAACTATAAAACAATGCTTATAATGATACCTATCACCTAGGTTCAGGCCGGTGTTAATTAGATAGTGTTTGTAAAGCACTTTGCAGTGTTCCATGCATAGAAAACTATTGATAATCTAAATTTCAGCATGGAATATTCTTTCCAGCTTCTTAAAATTTACATAGTAAACAGATGTACTTTAAGAATTAACCAAAAGAATTGTATAAAGATTGTATCAAAAATGCCAAAACACCCCCCAACATCTCAAAAAAGTCCTCTGCATTTGAACTGTTATTTGTCCTTGTGTTGCTACTTCAAGGTGATAATCCATCTATGACAATGGACTTGGGGGTGTCTTTTTACCTCCATGTCTAATTCAAATGTCAATATAAGATTCTTTTAGAGGAAATAGAAAACAAATAAATTAAGATATGGAAAGGCAGAGAAAATGAAATGGAGACGAGATTTCTGTATATATAGCTTAAAGATGCATTCACAAAAATTTTATCCCATTATGTCCTTTAAATGAAGAAAGTCATTAAATAAATCCTATTCTTTTCTCATTGACCATCGATTACTACATGACATACTACAATTTTGCTTCCAGGGTGTTTTGATGTAGTACCTTTACATTGCATGTAAGCACATTATTTACTGAGTGACTATAACTTTATAAAGTTAACGTAAAAAGGAAAAAGCTATTTGTTAAGTTACTGGTTTTGATTCACTTCACCACAAAAAAAGAGTTCAGTCTCTTAAGGATACTGATACTCAATCATGGTCTCTGTCTTGGAACCCTCTTAAATTGGTAAAATAAGTTTAATTCGGTGTTTTGATGCAAGTGGTTGCAGCCCTAACATTAAGCTACAAGATGGTTTTCCCTTTTGATTTTGAATGAGTAAATTTTTGTGAATTAGCGATCACTTTAAGCCACACACGGAGCCCAGAGAGCACATGGGCAAATGAGACGATCTAGTAAGACCCGTTTACACAACAAGCATTTGCTTCAAAAAACACATAACGATGCCAGGTGGTCTCGTGGCTTAGGAATGATGAGATGTAGGAATGGAAGGTGTGAGAGAGCTGGATGGCGGATGTCTGGACCACAAGGAAAAAGAAAGAAAAGCTCATCCACCTTGGAGACTCCGTGCACTGTCATAGTCTTGGTGACGGTAGCTGGCGGTGGTGGTGTCCGCGTCTTGGAAAGAGGCACTGTGAGGCATTCTCCCACAATCGTTCTGGTACAACGGACGATGCATAGCACCGTCCTGAGGCAGTGGGTGGAAAGGCTGGTGCATGGGGCTCCTTCTCAGAGCTCTAAGCGACGAGTTCCTCTCGGGGATATCCGGCAGAAGCTCACTGATGAGACGGTGCAGGATGCTGTTGTCCGGCAGACTTCCCCTTCTCTTTTCGGCTTTAATCTGGTCACAGATGTCTTTAAGGGCAGAGTCCAGAGCCTCAAATACAGAAGCTTTACATTTTGCCTTTTCAGTCTGTTTTTTGGGCGTCGAATTTTTTTTCCTCCGGAAAGGCACGGGACTGACCAGAAATGCAAGCTTAGAGAGCCCAGGGTCCATTTCTTGTCTTCTGGGCTCTTCAGTGTTCTCGTGTTTGGCTCTTTCGTGTTTCAGCATCGTAGTGAACCGGGTGTAGGAGGCCGGGCATCTGCCTTTGCAGGAGCTGATCAGGTGTCGGTGGTGGTGATGGTGGTGATGGTGGTGATGGTGGCTGGACCCGTAGAAGCTTTCAGAGGACGTGAAAGAAAAGTGATCGAAGTCGCTCTCGCTGCAGAAGGACGATCCTTCGACGTGAATGTAATCGCTGTGGTCAGACACGACGCCGTCCTGGTCGCTATCCGAGAACTCTACGTGCGCTCTGGGCTGCTCATCACTAGTGACTTCGATATGAATCGGTACCAGGGCTTGGGGCTCGTAGCTCCGCTGCATATGCGAAGCGTGTCTGCTCTGACCTTCTTCCTCCAGCAAAGACTCAATGGAAAATCTCCTCTTGGGACATAAACCATTTTGTTGAGCTTCTAGGCTGATGGGAGATAACATTTCGTCTCCTAAATTGGGCATGGACTTGGACTTTTGAATCAGCTTTTCGAATTCAGAAATGCGGGTGGGGACCATGTCCCTGGGCACCTCCTCGGTGGAGGACTGGCTCCATCCGTGCAGCAAGCCCTTGTGCTGCTGCTCCTTCTCGTACTGCATTATCCTCGACTTGACGGAGCAGATCACCTCCGACGCCATCAAATCCTTGCGGTTAATGCGATGCATTTTCCTGTACATTTTGAGGAACCCCGGGGCGTTGTGGGCTGACCTGTGGCGGAACCTTGACCTGCCGTTACTCCGACCCTCCTGGATGTAGGGGGAGGCCCACGCTATAGGGCAGCTGTCCTTGGAGTCCTCTTCACATAACAGAGAACCCATACTCTCTGACTTGGTTTTGGGGTCGGGGAAGCTATCACAGTCATCGTTTAGAAGATCGTCACAGCTGCGGGATTTGATTTTCGGGGACACCGTCTCCTCAGTGCTGCTCCAGACCTCTGCATTCTGTCGGGCCATCTGCCAGCCGTTCTTGAAAGTAATGGCCCTCTGTGAGTCACGAGGGACATCCAAATGCTGTCTGTAAGCGTTACAGTAATCTAACTCATTGGAGGGGTTGCCGTTGAGCCCTGAGTAACTGTAAAGGGACGGACATATATCATCCCCACCTTTTAATCCAGGGCAGCGTGGTGGAAGAGAGACATTTGGAGAAGTTAAAAGGTTCACAAAGAGGAGAGAGTGTCACTTAGCAACAGACAGCAGCAAAGAGAAAGAAGTTAGCATGGTTTGATCTAGACACCGACTGTTAAACATGTAGCTTCAACTCTAGAGAAAAAAGCCAGATTCTAAAGCAAGGTAATACTTTCTCAATGAAGGTAGCTTTGCAGATATGAGAGTCAACAAAACCCTGTATAAAAGGTAATGTAGCAAATCTACCTATTTTTATGGTGTTCACACATCTTCCAGCAAACACGGCAAACCTCGAAAGCTAATCTATAGCATGCCCTGGTCGTCATTTCAAGTTTAAACAATTAAGACCAAAAGTGCTACCTATTTAATCAACTTAATAGGGTCAGGTTTGAGTCTCATTTGATTCATAATGACAGAGAACAAGAGTGATTTATAAATTTGCTTTTAAATACCAGTCCCATAACTGTACCAAATAATTTTTCATGGGCATTAGATGCAAAAAGGGTGATGCATATTTTCTAAATTTGCAAAACCAAGATGTTGTGCACTGTTGCTACTAATATGTTTCCAAGGAAAAAAACACAAGTGGAACCTCTCTAAATAAATGAATTTACCCCTTTAATTGCTCTACTTTTAACCTCTTATGAGGCAGGTTCTTATAAGGTAGGGGGATATAATATAAAACTTCCTTCAGAGGTAAAGACATCTTGGGGCGCCTGGGTGGCTCAGTGGATTAAGCCACTGCCTTCGGCTCAGGTCATGATCTCAGTTTCCTGGGATCGAGCCCCGCATCGGGCTCTTTGCTCAGCGGAAGCCTGCTTCTCTCTCTCTGCCTGACTCTCCGCCTACTTGTGATTTCTCTCTCTGTCAAATAAATAATAAATAAAAAATCTTTAAAAAAAAAAAGACATCTTGCTTTTTTTCAGGGAGGTGTTTTTTTTTTTTTAAATAATTTGCAACTTGGTAATAGAGAGCTAAAACTGACCTCAATTTAGAAGATGTTTGGAAAGACTCTTGCTGTGCTGAGTTCACTAATAAACAAATGACCAAAGTACATCTAATGGGAAATTTCCTTCTTAGAAGGGAACCTCATGAAGGAAAATATCTGTATTGATTCCTGCCTTACAATCTTACCCACATTTTTCAAAAGCAGATTAGCACATTGAGTAGATATGTAATATCTGGGAAAGGAAGTTGACTTAACACTCCCTGGGATAAAAACAACTACCTAAATTAATCAGAATCCTTTAAACTTTTGGGTGCTATCCAAGTATAATGAATCAGTGGTATTTCATGAATTATTTATTTTCTGTAGGCATCATTTGCATAAATGAGTAGAATCTGATCCAAGCATCTTAGTGAATTTGATGAAGGGTATCATGAGAGAGGCTCACTCCTTCTGAACGTTCCGGATAACATGCACGGTTTTACTGGGAAGATGGCTAGTGCCTCTCACCCACCCAAAGTCCAGTCGTCCAGACCTGCCTGTCTTTTGCCCATAGACCTGCCTGTCTTCTGCTTAGCTTTAATCACCACATGGCAACACTTGAAGCGCTTACGTTTGATAAGTGTAGCCGAGTCTGTGCTGTATTATGGAAACCTCTGTTAGAGCTCAAGTTCATCACACACTTTAAATTCCTTCGGTATTTTGTTTCAAGCCTAGGAGACTGGCAGAGATTATGGGACCCCAAATATGGTATGGCCTCAGATACTTGCAGATGCCAGGTCAAGCCTCAGTCTCCATCTTGGGAATGTTCTGGTTAGCCCAGCAATAATGCACTGAACGGTCTTTCAGAGACCTGGAGGAGAGACTCGCCCTCTCTCAACACAGCTCATCTAATTTCCAGAGAGGAGACAGGCCATGTGGAAAAATGACTTGGTGTTATCTCAAATTTTCTAAGTATGGCTTGAAACCAGTTAGGTCTTACTGGTGGAATGTTCTGAACCAAACACAATGTTCCATGCAGAACACAGATATTCTACTATCTATATAAATGTTCACCAAAATATAAAACAGATTACTAAAGAAATAACTTTAATTGGTCAGACACATTTTTATCTAGAACTAAATAAAAAAACAACAACAACACCCAAATCAAAGTGTTTTAGGCAACAACATTCTTGGTTGCTACTTCTAATTCCTATTCTAGAAACGCGATTAACTTTGCTGGCTGTAGTATCACTAGAACACTTTTGACAATATGCAAATATTTATACATGTAATCTTTTAATAGCCTGACAGTAAGTTAGATCCTTCAAATTTGTTCAAGAAAAACTCACAAATGGATTATTTGGAGGAAGAAAGCATCTTTAGGCTAGATGGAGCCATCAAACAGCCCACCAACTTGACCTAGTCTGTGTGAAAAAGATAAATTACTGTTTTGAAACCAAATTGTATTCAAGATGCTGTATTTAAGTGTTAACTCTCTCTGAATGGTTATCTTGGACCAGCCCTCACACGGTACCCTCGATTAAAGTTAAGCTAGTAAATTGCTTACTTGTCAATCTGTGGTCACTCACCTTTTGCTCTTGAGGGGGAAGGAGGAGAAGAACTGATGAAAGACTTTGTCACGGGGCCGCCTGGTCCCGGGAGGTCCGCTCGCCCTGGGCTGGTCCTGCTCGCACTTGGATCCAAGCCCCTGGGTGGCCCCACCGCAGGTTCGCTCTTCCTCCTTTTCCTAAAGTCACTGGCCATGCTCGCAGAACTAAAAGAAGGAATCGGCTTGGTTTAGGCTGGTGTTGGAGGAGGTTCCCCTGTGACTCAGAAGGACTGATGGGAAGCGTTAGCGACACAACGTCTCTTCACTCACTTCCCCCCAACAGCAGTTTTAAGAATGCATTCCTTGCGACTAAACACTATTTCTTTATAATCCTCTCTTTAAAAAAATTTATAGACTGTATTTTCTTTTTTTTAGAGAAGTGTTAGGTTTACAGAAAAATCGATTGGAAACTACATAGAGTTCTCCTAAGCGCCCTTTCCTTGCGCACGCACTTTCTCCCATCTTGACATTGTCTGTTCCTGTGTGTGATGTGTTTGTGACAGCTGATGAACCATCCTGACTCATAATTACTAAATGTCATTAAAGTCCGTAGTTTATGTTAAGGCTGTTTCCCACCGAAGTTCTTGGTTTTAAAATTTCTCTTTTTGGCTGAAAACTGTTCCTTCATCTGGACGCACAAATTTCTATCTCAACTCACCTACCGGACGTGTCAAGTTTTGGCAGTTATGAGTAAAGCTGTTATAAACATCCATGTGCTGGTTTTTTGGGGGTGTGTGTGGCTATGTGTTTATAATCATGTTTTATTTTTATTTTATTTTTAATTCTTTGAAAGTACTGACCTTAAGTATGTTTAATTTTTTTTGCATTTTTTTTATTATTAATACATAAGGTATGATTTGTTTCAGGAGTACACGTCTGTGATTCATCAGTCTTATACAATATGAAACAGAGTCCATCATCCAGTCACCCCATCCCCCCCGAGCCCTCCACTCGGCAACCCTCTGTTTGTTTCCTGAGATGAAGAGTCTCTTATGGTTTGTCTGCCTCTGTGGTTTCCTTTTGTTTCGTTTTTTCCTCTCTTCCCCTATGATCCTCTGCCTTGTTTCTTGGAATATAAATCATGTTTTGAAATAAAAAAAACTCCATTTAGTGCAATATGTTGTGACTGACAATTCAGTGTTGTGATTTGTGCCATGTATCTTTTCTCTCTAAAGAAGGAGTTCCCATAACATGCCACAGGGGAGGAAAAGACTGAAAAGGAAGACATCTGGTGAGACAAATTTCTCTTACCTCACGGTTTCCCTATGGCTTGTTGTTGATGGTACAATGTGGCTGAGAGTTTGTATTGATCACCATTGCTATTGAACTGTGTATGAATTTCTGCAGCGCTATGAAGTAAGTGTGATATTTAAAGCCAACCATCAGAACTTATCTTGGCAGACTTCTAGAACAGTTAGGACTAGTGGTTCCAGATTATTCTGGTTCAATTCTAGTTTGTCTCTGCTCCTTGCCAATGGTGTGAACTTGGTAAGTTATAAGGCCTAATTTTAGTTTATTCAGAGATAAAGTGGGGAGGAGAGCACTTAGCTTATCGTGGTATCTTAAGGATCGATTATGTTTATGTACTTAGAATGTCTAGTATATAGTAAGACCCCATTTATTGTAATAACAATGTTTCTGATTTATGTGATGAGCATGTAATATGTAGAACATAATTTAGAAATTTTCTAGTAATTTATACATTTTTCAAATATACTATCGTAAGAGTCACCTAATAATATTGAAAATTAGATTTTATAATTCCCATTCAAAGAAAAGAAAACTGAGCTTAGAGGAGACAGGGAAGGGAAGAATTTCTCAGTAAAGAAATCCAGAATTATTTCATTTAATTTTTATAAAGTTTTGAATATGATCATATGAAATGATGTAAAAACAAAATGAAACAACTTCATAAAGTAGGTGTCCCAAATAATAATGAGTGATAACATAACCCTCATTATTATTTTGCTGAGTAGCATTCCTATTAAAAGAGAGATCACTGGTATATAATATTCTGGTCGCATGCTGCAATGACGTTCTTACCTAGTAGGTCTTTCCAGGCTTCTGTCTATAGAGGATTGATACAGGGAGGCCTGTTAAGATAGAAAAATAGTTCCATGAAAATTTTTCCAGGGCAATATTTCATTTGTCCTTGGACATTAAACTAGGTATCCTAAAAAAGAGTATTATAAAAGCTGAGATGAAAAATCCCATTTATCTTGGTCATAAAATGTCTTTCAAAGAGAAAACATGTAACCTGATTTCTACTTTCTTTCTATCTACTTTCTCTTTTGATATACCACAGTGTATTTTTCTGCCTAACTCAAATTATCCACAGCCCAAACATTGCCTGGGGGAGAAAAGAAAAGTCATTAAGCACTTCTTCATATAGGAAATAGACTGTAAATAGAAATTTTCTGCATCAAGGAATGGTTTGATGTTTAAAAAAATATTTGTAATCATCATTCAGCCCTTATACAACATAAACCGTCTTTATAATTTTTCTGTTGTGTTGCCTGGTATTCTCTTTAGAATATAACATTTAAGCAGAACTTGAGACATCTTTCCTCTGTCAACACAGGCATGGCATCTTAATAATACCACAGAATTTGGTTTGAAATTAAATTAAACTGCCTGGTATTTAAATCAGGGGGCAGAGTGGCATCTTTCAAAATAGCTAAGTTCAGAGTCGATTTAAAATAAATGATTGATAAACCAAAATGTAACCTTTTTTAAAAAAAGAAGTAGATTTTTAAAATTTTCATGAGAACATCAACTCTCAGCTGTCCATGGCTGTAGGAATAAAGAAAAACAGAAAATACAAATTGATACATAATTCCAAATGCTTATTGTACACACCATTTTCATACTCAATTGTACTGCACTGAACAGTACAGTGAAATAGATATTAGACAGAAATATTAGATAGGACTTTTTCACTCCACACGACCATCTACCAGAATAAACATTGAAATATCTAAGGCAAGAGAGATCTGTATTGAGCTCTTGAGTATTTGAAATGACAATGCAAGATGAGTGAAAGTAGTTGTGGGGTGATGTCTAGAGTATACAGGGAAATGTATATACAAGTATATATGTGATATTATATATATAATATTATTATATATTAATAACATTATGATATTATATATATACTATATATATATTGTCTTGCTTTGGGGCATATTTGATGGTTAATTATTTATCCCAAACTTTGGTTTGATGAAGAACTGAAATTGTAGCTTGAAAATGTGCTTCCCTATGGAAGTTTGAAAATGTCAGCCCAAAAGAGCAGGATTTGACAGATTTGATCTAAAGTTCCCATCACATAGAAATATTTTACCAGATTATTACAAACCCACTTGGTGGAAATTAAACCACACTTTAAAAACGATTTCCATAACCTTATTTTCTACTTATAAATTAGCACCAATTAACCAATTAGAATATTAACATTCTTTATGTAGATTCTTTATGGAAATAAGTCTGACAAGCCCTCTTATGTGTAACTCTAAAATTGGTTCTGTTAATTAATATTTTCATTTAATTCCATCTTATTGAGTGAGAATGGAACCTTGCCCAGAAGCAAACAAAAGCACCTTTCTGCTAGAGATCATTCTCCCTTCCTTCTAGACAGAAAAAGCATATTTTAATATTTGTAATTCTTAGAAAACATTTAGATTCCTAGGTTCTCAACTAATATAAAATTAGAAGAAAAAAATTTGGTCCACTAATCTGATGAATGTACATGATGACTTAGCTTGCTGAACTCTGGATTAGACCCTGGAAAGGTGAAAAAAATGAATACTAAATAAGAAGGAAAGCAAACAAGTAAACATATTATATTCTGGTGTAGAAATATTAATTCTATACGTTTGTGGAAGAGCAACACCAAACAGCCTCAGAGCCTTGTGGCTTGTGTGGATCATGACCTTTGTGGACAACCCAATGACAAACCGTAGCTGGTTGTCAAGAAGTGTCGATTGCAGAACGTCCGTAATCACCCCAGAGTGATCAGTGACTTTGAATGGCCAGCTTGGAATGAGCCTGAACAAAATTGTAATGTGGGATATAACACAGCCTAGGCAGTGACAGCTCTCATTGATAAATCAATGGTGTTTTAGATTTAGGCAAAGAAACTACAATTATGTCTCCTTGTGCTGGTTTCCACAATCCAAAATAAACTGAAACCAATTTTGTGATTTTTCTGAAAGGTCAAAGGAAAAAGTCCAATATAAAATTATAAGGAGGGGCGCCTGGGTGGCTCAGTGGGTTAAGCCTCTGCCTTTGGCTCAGGTCATGATCCCAGAGTCCTGGGATCGAGCCCCACATGAGGCTCTCTGCTCGGCAGGGAGCCTGCTTCCCCCTCTTTCTCTGCCTGCCTCTCTGCCTGCTTGTGACCTCTCTCTCTCTGTGTCAAATAAATAAATTAAATCTTTAAAAAATTATAAGGAAATAGTGAAATGTCTAGATAGATGGCTAAGAGAGAAACTTAATGATAATTATGTGAATGATATTCATTCTGAAATGGAAATCGTCTCCAGAAAAGAGGTAACCTCTTTTACCTATTGTGATCTACTGAGTTTATATATTACCATATTTTCACATACCTAAATGAAGTTCATTTTAATACAGTATGGACACTGACCACTCTACTAAGTGATCGTATGATTAAACTTTGCTTAAAAGTCCTTAATTGTTCTCCCTTAATGCCAGTTTCTCAGTTTTATGGGTTAGAAAGTATGTTATTCATGGCATATGCTAGGCACTTAATAAATGGTAGTTAAGGTAATGTAAGTTAATCAATTACAGATTTTACCAGAAATGTTTTATGTAAGGATATTGAAGATAGAATCCAGTACCTTATCAGAATATTTTTGTATACACTGAAACACCATAATGGGAAATTAATATACTACAGAATCATATAATAGTCCTTCTCAGTTCCAAAGACATAATGGCAAATTAGTTTAACCATCAGCAAAGTGCTTTTTTATGTGACTTTTTTTGCCAGTACCATCACATGTAGAATGCAGAGTTAAGTTTCTGCTATCTTTAGCCCAAGAGTTATCATGTAATGTTAATTATGGGAACTTTTTTCACAAAAATAGTTAACACGGAATAGTATTAAGTAAATAACTTGTTTCTTAAAGTCTTGAATTCTACAAACATCTCTTGGACGTGCTAAGAAGTGTGGTAGAAAGGGAATGGCGTGGAAGTGAAGGCTATGAGATTTGTATTTTATTTTTAACTTGCTGTCATCTGACCTTGTGATCTTGGACATAATTTTAAAAAAATCGTTGGGCTCTACTTTTCTTGACTTAAAAATGAGTGAGTTGGACTTGGTAATCTCAAAATTTTCTGCCCATTCTAATGATCCACCTTAAAAACATCCTAGAACTATCTGACCAACATATCAGAAAAACACCTGACCAGACTGAATTCCAAAGTAAATTCTCATTCTCTTCGTAGGTCGAAAAGCCTTTCCTCAGTTGTGAAGGTAACATAACATACAAAACAGAATTGCTTGTTATATTTGATGGTCTTAAGGGTTATAAGCCTTAGGAATGACTGCAGTCTAGAATGTTCTTGAGTATTCTATTTTGCTTTTTATTGAATATATAAATATTTTGATTACTTCTGTCTGAGCATGCGCTCTGATGCCTAGTTCAGAATCACAGATTGAAGCTTCGGGGGGTGAAGATTTCCTGCTGAGACTGTGCCCTCCGAAGTACTCTCTGAGGCATTGGTGTCTTCCTACTTTTATTTTCTAGTTGCACATATTTAACCCAGTTAAGACTTTTTGATGACGATAAGTTATTTATTAAGTGTTTTTGTATATACTGAGGACCACAGAGAAACCACTGTGTAAAACCAGTTTATATACTCTGCTCCCATTCTAGCTGCTTCTAAGAGTTACCACAGGGAGGCTGATGTTTAGCAAAATTGTCACTTTTGCTTAGGTCAACCAGTAAGTCTTAAATCTGCCTTCCAAAATCATTTCATTTTTTTCTTTGCAGAAATCAGGATAAAAAGCTTTGACTCTGGAGTTTCTCTTCCTTTTTCAGACTCTCTTTGACGCAATCAAATAAAATGTAGCACTGCCTGGCATATATTTTTTTTACCTAGCGGATTGCCGTGAGGATTCTAAAACAGAGACAGCAAATGCATTTCATCTCATCTGCCAGTTATAACCCATTACAGTGGCTGCCTGGATGATAGCATTGAGAAGGATTAGTAATGCCTGTCAAGGATGTGGAACTGGGAAATCGGGACATACATCCCAGTTGTTTGTCAACTCTATTCTTGATCCTAGCTGGTGCTAAAATCCACAAATCGTATTTAGGAAAATGAAAGACTTACATAAATTTTAAGAATATGTGGGCCATAAACATGTAATTAAGAACCTAGCTGTCATTCTGCACCTCCAAGCGTGATGGCAAAATGGCTCTGTGTAGTCTTTGGCCGTCTAATCAAAACAGATGCTTGATACAAGCACTAAGCGTGCACTTTTGATTTTTTTTAATTGTCACACTCCTGGACACCAGGACTGTGTTGAATAGTTCAACGGAAATTGATGGCTGGAATGATTCTTCACCACGTTTCAGAAAGAGCCAACCACAACTTTGGAATGATTAATGTCTAAGCAATGATGCTGGATACGACACAATGATGCAAAGACAGATTTTTCCAAAACAGCTTAGACACTGTGGTGAGTTGTTACAACACGGATGGTTCAGAATCACAGTATCAGCTCCTAAGAGAGACATCTGAAAAAGAGAATAATTTGTTTTTACCTCATTGGAAACACCAGAAGAATGATCTCGAACATAGTCCAGAGCCTTTTTAGGGGGCTGGGTGTAGATGCACCACAGAAGCAGAAGGTGTAGAGATGGAATGGAGGAGAGTCAATGGCAGCAAGGAATGGACATGTGGAAAAGGTGACAACAGTTAGAAACTGAGTGCTGACAGCATCAGACACACATAAAGAGCGCACGAATGGAGCCAAACGGGGGTGGCCTAGGAGGAAGAGTGCAGTGTTCGTAAATATTCTCAAGCACTGGGTAAAATCACTAGCGATGGGATTAGTATATTTATAAACTCATTTGGTCACATCAACATGAGCACTCGTGGTCTCTAGCCACAAAGGAAGTCAAGTTACATTAAAGAGACATTAAAGGCACAGGTAGAGAGCATGCTGGTGAGTTTCCATGTGGGGCCGAACATGATTATAGACAAATGCTGATAGTTTAGGCTCAGAACAGAAATTCATCTAGTCCCTACAAACCAGGTAATCAGTAATATCAATACATACAAAATAAAGCCAGAGGATTTTTTTCTCTAAAATAAAATGCATTTATATGAATACTTATAGAAATAAGGGGGAAAATGAGAGAAAACGCTTTTCCTATTAGGTATAAAAAGTCTAGGAAAAATTCTTTGGTTTATATTCCTTTACAGTCACTTTTGATCCAGTTCAATAAGAGGAAACCTAACCAAGTGTCCTTTGCATTTTAATGGATGACAGGGACAACTATAACCACTCAGTAACCAATAAATATACGGTCAGTTTAGGAGTCTATAAATCAGTATCTGATACGGTAAAAGAAAGATCTTCAATAAAGTTCTGATCTTCAATAAAGTTCTGTGCAATGGAATTTTTCTGTTCTTTAAAAATTTTAAAATTCAGGAACATCAGTAAGACTTAAAAAAAATACCTAAATGACGCCTATCAAACGTATAGCTATTGGTAGATAGAGATCCCCAATGAAACTTTTAATAAAGGAAACTGTCATTTAGGGCTGGTGTTGACTCTTTTCCCCAAGTACACTAAGCAATTCTCGTTAGGCCCACTTTTGGTGGGGGTCTGGGGCCAAGATGTTTCACTAACATGAAACTAGAAATCAAGGTTCACAGGATTTCTTTATTTTTTCTCTTTCCTTATATCCCTAAGAGTAAAGGAGATATTTTATAGAGGTATTTCTAATACTGACAGTATAGTACTGAAGGAATTGGCCAGAGATTTTTGGTGTGTTCAATAAGCCTGGGGTTTTAACTTCTGACTCTACCACTTGCTAGCCTGTGCAAAGTACTTGTCCTCTCTGGTCTCTGGTTTCTTCTTATTGGAAAAGCCTCCAGAGAACTGAGATAATGAGCTCAGAACCCAGCACTCGCCAGTGCTTGGTAGTTCTTCAGCAAATGGGAGCTATAATAATAGTAATTATTTTCATAGATGTCACTCTATTTCTTCTGATTGAACTAGACCAAAATGGACTCTAAGCAAATATAAATCTTCTATAAACCTCTAACAATTGCCTGAATATTCTAGGACAGAAACTATCTCAGCGTTATGAATTTGTTTAGATATGATCTTCCTAATGCATGAGGCACGGTAGAGACAAAGCACATAGGAAGGGTCTGAGCAGGGTTAACCATTTGGTACAGAAGCGGATGAGGGCTCAGCCGCACCCAATTTGTCTAAACAATACATTTGACTTTTGTTTTGTAAATGACACCTATCTCTTCTGGTAATGGTATTTTTCATCAATCAAACAACATTCTCCTAATTTTCTTATATTAATAGTCTAGCCTCACTTACCGGGCGTCCAAACTCCAGTTCTGAAAAGAATTTATACCAGGGCTCATTTTCTAAATCTATGTCATCTGGATTTATGCGATCAGTCTGGAGCAGATGTGAAGGAAAAAGGGAAGGAAGAGGCACACTGAGCTGAGTGAGGGAAACGCCGTGTGGTATGAAAAACACGCACGCGCATTTGCACGCAAACATGCACCAACTCTCATCCCACAAATCTTAGCAGGAGAGAACAAAGGATGTAAAGTAAAATGAGTAAAATTAGGATATGAAGATGAGCTTCGATGGCATTACCTAGGCCCCTAGTCAATTCCTCTGTCCATCTCTGGCTTTTTTTTTTTTGAATTTGCAGAAATACGAAAAACACTGTGACGGCCAGAAGGAACATGGATAGCATCCCAGAACTAGGCTAATGTTAGCCGATTCAAGTTAAAATAGACTCAACTTAGTCACCAAGTAGTTGATCTGGGGGAGTCGCTCCACCGCCCCTGTCCTCACTGATCCCAGCATGTAAGGCTGCGTTCCGCAGGCAGCTGGCTTGGGTGCAGGTATGTGGAGAGCGTGGCGGAGAGGGGGAGGGAGAAGGTGGGAACAGAAGTGGGGGGAGGGGTGAAAGGTGCTGGGGGGCTGTTAGGGGTCGACTGGCATGAAGAACCTGGGGTCTAGTTGAGAAAGTAAGGGGCAGCAAGGTGGAGTCAGCTAGGGCCAGGCTGTCCCCTTAGCCTCTGGAAAGCAAGGGCTACCCCTGATTTTCCCGAAGGGCATTAGAAAAGGTAATGAAGGAAGGAGCTCACCAAGGTGGGGGAAAGAGTCGGGGTGCACGGGCTTGGTATGGGGAGGCCAGTCCTGGGCGGAGGGGAGGGGCTACCCGTTACTTCTCCGTCTCTTGAAACAGAAAGAGGCTTCCGGCCGGGTTCTTTTGGAACAGGTGTCAGAGTTGTTGGGAGAGGGGGCTGTAAGAAAGGGGTGAAGGAAACACTGATTCATTAGATGGAGCTTCTTGATGGGACGAAGAGGACACCAGTGAGCAGGAGGAAATGTTTCAGAAAAGTTAAGGTGCCCCTGGGGAGACCCAGATAACTTAGAGTATGGTCTGGACCCCTGAAAAGATGTGAAGACAAGGAGCCTCCTAGAAAGTGAGGCATGATGACATTTTTATGAGCTACCACCCCAAGAATCTCCTTCTCCTGTCTACCTTCAGCTGGAGAAATGGATCTGGAGGTGGTTGGGTTTCCACACTACTGTAGCTGGCTAAGTGTGGGGAGAATCGCACTCTGGTTTGGTTGACACTGTGATTCAGGGAAGAAGCCAATTTTCATAGTTGACTTGCTCCCCTCTGGTAGTGTTTCTGAGTATTGTGAAAACTAGGAGTGTTAATATAAACAGCTTGAGAAAGTACATACAATTGCTTTAGTAGTGGAAAATCCAGACATGGAACATTTACTTTATCCACAATATCCTGAATGCTTTTACATAATATACGCCTGATCAGACTGATTCATACTATTGACTTAATATTAAATGAAGATGCTTAAAGTACCACATGTGGGTTATTACTTCTTTAACCATTATTTGCATGGCACTAATTAAACATGGTGTAGCTGGACAGTGATATTTTAAGTCAGGAAAAAAATATATATATATATATCTCAGTTCCCTAAAAGCCATTTACCTTGTCCAGGAGAGGACATAATCTTCATACTATCGAGGGTTTTGAGATAGCAGTCCCTATTCAAACAAAACCCATTATTTTGACATTAGCTTGTCCAAGTGTTTTATTGCCTTTTTGAATTCCCAATCATTTTGTTAATAGGATAGAGTCTGTGTGCAAGAATCAATTATATCCAGAGTATTTTTAGAGATGAGCTTTTTATTTCAATATTTTATAATAGGAGATTATCATGGTAGCTACAGACAGCGATAGGAAAATTTGAGGCATCATAACAAAATAGTGAAAGGGCCTAAGTTATCCAAAAGATGTGATGATCATAATGATAAAGACCTTGAGTAATTCTGGGGGATGTTTATGTGGAATGGTGAGTGATAAAAGCCGAATTCAGTCATGTGTTTCTACAGTATTTGTAATGATATTGTGAAGCCTGTGTTTGGATGAACACAGGAAGAAAACACAATTTACCAAAAACAAAACAAAACAGCAACAACAAAAACAACTCACAATGGCATTCTGGTATTGAGATGGTTCTTTTCCTTCTTTTAAAATCTTATTTTGCATATATAATGGAGTACTATGCAGCCATCAAAAGAAATGAAATCTTGCCTTTTGCAACGACGTAGATGGAACTAGAGGGTATTAGGCTGAGCGAATAAGTCAGTCAGAGAAAGACATTATCATATGATCTCCCCGGTATGAAGAATTTGAGAGGCAATGTGGGGGATTGGGGGGGTAGGGAAGGAAAAACGGAAACAAGATGGGATCGGGAGGGAGACAAACCATAAGAGACTCTTAATCTCACAAAACAAACTGAGGGTTGCTGGGGGGAGGGGGGTAGGGAGAGGGTGGTGGGGTGATGGACATTGGGGAGGGTATGTGCTACGGTGAGTGCTGTGAAGAGTGTAAACCTGGCGATTCACTGACCTGTACCCCTGGGGTTAATAATATATTCTATGTTAATAAAAAATGAAATCTAACTTTGCTTTACTACCATAATGTTGTGGAGAATATCCTGTAATTACTATGGTAAAGATTGCAGAAAACCTGATTCAATTTATAATTGATTCTATAGTGCAGAGTACTAATTGAGATTTTGATCTTAGCTAAAATGCAGTTTTCCTCCTGTTATTTAGATAATGGCTATAGAATACGAATATTTTATGGAGTAGTTCTACTGGAGCTGAATTTTTAGAGTAATTGACATTAGAGGGAATTTTCTTTTTTTTTCTTTTTAAAATTTTTTTCAAAGATTTTTGTTTACTTATTACAGAAAGCACGTGCAAGCTGGGGGGAGGGGTAGAGGGCGCAGACTCACCGCTGAAGTTAGACTCAATCCCAGGACCCTGAGAACGTGACCAAGCCAAAGACAGCCACTTAACGGACTGAGCCACCCAAGCACCCTGACATTGGAAAGAATTTTCTAGTAGTTTTTGTTCTGTCTATAGAGGCCTAGTACTTCTTCCACAAGAAAACAAATCTTTGATTCTTTCAAATCTCCTTGCTTTTAATATTATAAACTTAATAATATTACCAATTCTTGATTTTATGATTCTGGTTTCACATTTAGCATTTTGTTTTGCTAAAGGGAGATAGAAATTTCTCTTGGAGTAAACAAATTTGTTTAAAAAACATTTTGAACAGCAGAGGGCAGCAAATTTACTAAAAAAATAAGTATATTTACCAGTGGTTACAACTTCATTTTAACTTTCACCTTAAGAAAATACATAACAAACAGATACATGAAATCCTGATGTATAGAAGTATATTTCTATGATAGAATGTGGAAAAGGAAGACTATCTACCATCTTGCACCATAGCTTTGAATGACAGTTTTTAATTATGATTTTTTAGGTTAAAAATTTAATGTAGAGTCTCAGATTCTAGTGTCATCTAGAATCCATCCAGTAGAGAGAATGACCCAAACAATGATCATTGATAATTATCTATAATGTTGGAACTTAATGAGAGGCATACTTTTGAGTATAGCTTTTATGGTAGAGAGATGCAAGTGGCAGAACTAGAATTTTCTTTTCACTGTGGTTGACCTATTGAATTGCCTTAGTTATGCAACAATGATATGTATTATGTAGCAATCTAGATCCCTGCTAAGGTATACAGAAACCTCACAAAAGTCAGTGGTAGATAGACACATGGTCCGCCAACAGTCATATATACACACTCAGAATCTCACTAAATCAACACTTTCCATGCAAAACTTGACAGTTCCTTTGAGTTGTTTGACACCGATGTGAACACTGGGAAACTTAGGAAGCCTGATCATGTGTTACTCTAATTGCTCATAAAAACAACCAAAAAAAGCAGATACACTGTTGCACATTTTTCTGATCTTTTTTGTTCTCTTCTTACTTTGAAAAACCTAGCAAATCTGTGCTGAAAACAAATGTGTTTCAGTGCAAGAGGAAGCATTTAAGAAAATCTAAAACTATAAATCGGACGGATTCTTTTTTTTAAAGACAATCAAGGGTGAGCCGTTCTTAAAGTTTTTATGTTTTCTACAATTTCAAAGCATTTAGTTGCTTTTGAGGTTACAGAAATTCTACTTTTCTCCATATTCTCATTGTAGACATGTAATTTCTGTATGTGTTTCCAAACAAAAAGAAGTGTTCACATAACTTAGTTCTTAAAAATTTATGCTCATTAGATTTTAAAGCTTTAATGGTATTCACCACTGTGTTTTATATTTATTCTGGTTCCGCAGTAAATGATACATGTATTGAGAGTTGGATTCAAAACCACCAGATGAAACTCCCCCAATTTTTATACATTAAGCTTTGACGATCATCATGGATAAGGAAGTATAAATTCACTGCGGGTTTAAATTGCATTTCAGCTCTGTTTTCGGTGATTATTTCTTTCTGCTTTTATCATTATGTACTGGCTTAGTTACTGTAAAGAAAGGTAATGTCTTCCTATTGTTTTCATTTTACCACATGCAGAGAGATCCTGAATATGTGCTTACTTTGATTTGATTTAATTTAATGTAATTTAATTTTGGCTCACCTATAAATATATCCAATCCAGATGGGATGTAAAGTTTCTATTAATATAATCTCAGCAGAGAGTTTGTGTGATTGCTTCACGGACTACATGTGGTTCAAGTCCATTAATGGTAAATTCCTGGTAATTGCGAAGTACTTTTGTAGATCAAAGATTAGGCCCCTTTAATCAATGTTTTCAAACTTACAGTCAAATGAACATCTACAGCTTTCAAGAAACTGCACTAACCTTTACTTTCCTGCTAAAACCAGAAACACTTCTACCATTGATTCCTAAGGAAGAAGGGCATCCCTTTGGCCAGAGTCTGGGGGAGGACTTTTATTCAAGCGGTTTGGCCCCCTCTGCCCACTGTGTATTTCAGGGAATCAGGGGATTAGGGAACCACAGTTACTAATAGCCGTGTGTCAGATCCCCTTTGTGTACTTTGATGGACACCCACGTTGCCGTTTGTTGCTAGGAAAGTATAGACTTTATAGATGAGCCACAGAACAGGGATCAACCCTCACCAGTTTTACCCACTAACCACAAGGGTAAAACCTATATTCATTCATTCAGTTATTAGTCTGATGGCTATTCACCGAACACCTACCATGTGCCAGGCATTGTGCTGGATGCTGGGGATACAACGCGTGCACTAGACACGGTCCCTGCCTTCAAGGTGCTTAACATCTAATGAGGGACACAGACAAGTCAACAGGCCGTTAGAATTCAGGGTGTCAGGAGGAAATGCCCATTGCTATAGGCACACAGTAAGGGAGTTTTACTTCCCATCTCCGTCCCCAGGTGTCAGCCATGGTGCCCTGGGGAAAAAGAGACAAGGCCACAGGTGAGATGGGACGGAGAGAGAGCTTTCCTGGCAGAGGACGGGCCTGTACAAAAGTCCAGAAGGCAGGCATTGAAGGCTGTCTGTCTAGCTGGCTCACGGCGAGTTGGCAGGAAGAGCAGGAAGAGACACGAGGCCGGAGAGGTCCGCAGGGGCCAGACCACAAGGTTTTTTGGCAATTACATGAAGAAATTTGGGTTTTGCTCTCAGGGCACTTGAGGAGCATTAGGGAGCATAACTGGGTAGCTGTCCCTCTCATGAGGCAATGGGCACACTGTGACCAGCAGAGAGGAGGGGCCGGGGGAGGACTTTGAGAACTTTGAGAGAGCGCGGGGAGGCCAGGGTGACGCCTGGAGAGACTGGGCAGATGATGGGGTCATCTAAGAATTCAAAAGAGCAACAGAAAATTACCGAGCGTTTTGTATAATTTACAAAAACTAAATAGGAAAAGAGCAAAGGAATGCTCACAAACCGTTTGGGAGTAAAAAGACAGGAGAGCGCATTCCTTTGAAATCCTCAAGTTTTGTTCATTTGCTACTATACCACGATCATTTAGCAAATCTGCTCTTCATCTCCTACACCTTGTGGGTTAAAGATGCTCCCGGATCCTAAGGAAACCACAGTAGTCTCTGTGATATCACTGTGCAGTTAGACTTTTGTCTTTTTTTTTTTTTTTTTTTTTTTTCTGCTTTAGGGAGGCAATGAGAATGAATTCAGGGTGACAAGAAAAAAAGAGGATAGCCTGTTCCTAGAATAAAAAAAGGCCAGGCCAAAATGACATAGATGACTAGCCCAAATCCTTTTGCATAGCGCTGGCCCCCTGCAAAATTGCTCAGGAGGAATAAAAATGTTGGTTCTTTCAGTTTCTCCATATGACACCCATTCTCATTTCTTTCTGGGTTTCGTGGTTCCTTCCACTTCTTTTTGCCTGTGGCTGCAGAGCCCTGTCCATACCCAAATCTCCAGCAATGCCATGCTCCCAGAGCTTTCTCTCCTTCTTAGAATACAAGTCTAGCTTCGCATACTCATCGAATGAAAGAGTCAGAGCTCCTCAAGGTGGAGTCTGTGTCTTGGTCACTACTGTGTCCCAGCACCGAATACAACATCAGGCACATAGTAGGTGCTCAGTAAATGTTACTGAATGACTCAATAATGGAAATATCCTGGTGAGGGAGCTTCTAAAACCCATCCTATTTCCTGAGACCACAGCTACTAAAGCATTCAGTACAATCACAGCGTTCTTATAAATTGTCAGGAAGATCACCAATGATCATTTAATTATTTACATTTAAATCTGAGGCTCATTATGTTGCAGAATTATTTGCTACTTTCAGTTTTTTGCAATGGTAACATCATGGTTCACTCAATTCTCAGACTAGAAATTTCAAAGGATGATATGCAATTGTACAAGCCGGTAAACGAATTCAAAGTTTGCACTAAGGCTTCAAACTAGTGATGTTCCTTTTTTTTTTTTTTCTTTCAGTTTTTCTGGTAAAGTTCTGTTACTCTAAAAGATAAGAGTTATTTGAAGAAAGGCAAAGAAAGCTTACATAAACGTTATGTTTGAATTGTGTGATTATAAGGTTTTTGAACATATTTCTGAAGAACATAACCATAAATACAGGGTTTCAAAAATGAAATCAAGGGCGCTCATGTTGGGTGTCGTAAGGCAAGGGTTTCCAATCAAATTTCAGGGCTGGGCTTGCATTCTATGTAATAATGTGCTTTCTTGGATACTCTTAAAGGAGTGAACAAAGAAAACTTTTTCCTCTTCACTGACAGCACCCAAAATTCTTTTAAGACAATGAGGAGTGTAAATTATAGATGGACCTCTAGATGCAGGTTTGATAGAGATGCCAAGGAATTATAGTTTCAAAGAGATCCAGAGGGCACAGTCGAGGAGGGAAAGCAGAGGACTCAGAAAGGGGGACTGGGAAAATAAAAGCCAAGAGGGCCAGAGAATAACCCCATTTGTTATATTGCACTTGGAAGAACCAAGTGGTTATTTTCAAGTTAATGTATCTTTTTGTTTGCATGGATGAAATAACTAGGAAAAACCTCTGCCAAGTTAAATAGAATCTTGATCCATTAGATGGACAATCAGGAAGCTTGAGGCTTGGTAACCTGAGAGAGATTTAATAAGAATCAATTAAAACAACGTGTTTTTTTAAAAGAAAGGCATTTGGGAAATTTCCCCTTAATTCAAAGAAACATTAAGCAACCGATGTGGAAGGGATGGACTTTGTGGGCCCATTTGTATCAGAGAGACTAATGCATGACTTTTCTCATTAGCAATGTAGACTAGCAATTAAGTATTGCATTTATGAATTTAAAAAACATTAAGCTCAGGGCTGTGATGAGGCACAGCTATAGTTCCATGAAAATGGGTCCCCTGTTTGGTTGGTAGGGATAATATATTAGAGAGCGAATCTCTAATTCTCAGACAAGAGGCACGAATCATGATACAAAATCAACTTGATTTCTAAACACCGCCAAATCCATAAATTACTTTTGCGACAAACATTGCTAAAGCATACAAACTTCAAGTCTGCTTGGGAACCCAGAAACCTAGAGAGCTGGCATTCTGTTTAGTGCAAGTGCTTACTGGTCTTTCATGCTGGAGAATGGATGACTTCCCGGGTTCATATTCAAAAATACTCCTTGGCTCAGAACGAAATTTTCTTGTGTCCACTTTTCTATCTGGAGGATCCCAGTCATGCCTAGAAATAAACAACAATTACATAAAAATAATTCTGTATGCTTCAAGCGGTACTAGAAAACCACTTGCTATCTGTTTACAAAGGTTAGCATAGGTTTTTAAAAAGTATCTCAGTATAGAAAGTTAATCTGCAAAAAACACTACATGTATATGTTGTTTTATATAAACGATTTAAGGAAAGCCATTCTTTTATTTCATATTATATTTTCCTCTTTTTTTTTTTTTTATGCATGATCTTGCTGGCTCAGTAACTCACACAGGGGTATACAGAAATGCACGCAGCCAGGACTCTCCTTGGAAACCCTGGGGATGGTGTACAAATCACAGCTGTGTATATTCATGTCAGAGTAAATGGCGGTTATGGTCCATTGAGTTATGTGAGTTTAGCTCATCGCTCTGTGACCTGGCATCCTTGATCCAAAGTGACAAGGAGTAATGTACACGCCATGCTTGATCTTATTTATCCTGCAAGTGGCGTCACAGTTTGGGAAAAGTACAAAAGTGTCACTTGGGCTGCCGTCCACAGAAGCAAGCTGTGTGGCTGCAGAGAGCCTCCTTTGGTGTTACCCTTGAAAAACCGGATTCAGACAGCCACCCTCTTGCATAAGAGACCTTGGAAGCAGCTCTTTTTCCTGAACTAATATCCTTCAAAAGGAGGTCAACAAAGAACTTTGGAAGTAAAGCTTTTCTAGGTAGCCGGAATGAAAGAAGGCTTCTATTAAAACAATGTATACGGAAGCCAGCTACAAAATCTTAAGTGATGATCATATTTCTTAATGAGAAATTTATTTCTACTAAGCATAGGGCAAATAATACATTTAAATTTGAGTTAATTTGGGTTCATTTTTAATAGCAGGGATGCTGTTTTGTGTATAGACAATTATTTCTCAAATTTAGGGTGTCACACTTATAAACATACAGTTTATCATGAGGAGATTAAAGTGAGGACCTCTTCACACGTGATGTGTGTCTGTTTCATAGTATCTTGTATCCTCTATACTCATCAGTTACTCTTAATGGTACAGTGAGATAAATATAGTATTTATGGGATGAATAGGATAGGTGGATGCTTAAGAATTAGTATTAATGTTGAATGATTCTTAAATTGTCCTTAATTGCCAGAATCGCATGGGCTTTAGAAAGAGCTGAGTTTGAATCCTGGCTTGGACATATGAGCTGTGGGAGCTGAGAAATTTACTTTAATTCCTAAGCCACAGTTTCTTCTCTCTAAAATGGGTTTAAAATAGAACATATTGGGTCATTCTCAGAATTAAATGACATAATAGAGGGAAAGTACTTAGCATAGTGAGCTCTCAACAAAGGTTACCTATAAGTAGATTAGTCATCATCTTAATAAAAATTACACAGTGAAAGTGTGTTTATAAATTTTTATTTTTGTGTGAATAGTTCCTATAAAAAATTTAGTGGAGCAATGAAAATTAGTATCATCTTGAAAAGCTGGTAGAAATGAGTCACAAATAGACACTAACTACTGCCTTATATATTATTTATGACTAACCTTGCCTGGTTTCAAAAAGAGACTGTTGTGTACCAGAGGGGAAACTGTAAATCATTAATAGACCTAACATTTCAAATCTGAGGAAAATGAAAATTAACCTCAGAGTTTCTGACATGCAATGTCAAAGGAAGTAAGTGTCAATTAATTCTACTTATTCGTCTTTTTATATACATTTATTGATCAAAAAGACTGTGCTCATGTTACTTCAAACCTAGGGGATTATGAGATTATGAATCAAGATTCTGTTTGCCACAGTCGCACCAGAGGAGGTCAACAGGGCGCATGCGCTCTCGGAGGTTCTGTGCCTAGCATCTCCGTAATGTAAGCACCAAGTCTCCTGCTAGAGTCTCCTGCCAGATGGTCTTACTTCTATACTAAACTGAGGATAAGCTACTTCGGGGGGAAATGTCTTACTTTTCTGTTGAAGATCGATCTCTTGGCCGAAGTGGAGGAGGAGGAGGAGGAACATGTGGGGGAGGGACAGGGGAGGCGGCATCCTTAAAGACATCAGTGCCATTGTCCGAGTGACTTTTGGAGAGGGGTCTGTAGGTCTGGGTCTTTGCCGCAGGATGTGACTGAGCACTGTAGGGTGAGTTGTATAGGCCTGTCGTGAAACACAACACGACAAAACAAAAAGAAGCAGATAACATTTTAAAAGCACATTAAATTACTTACACCCCACAAAATAACAACATTGTTATCAGTAAGCATATCCATGATGCATGCATTGGGGGGTACTTCTTAATCGATTTATGAATATTATTAATTTATTAAGCATGATTAATATATTAATTTGTTATTGATATATTCTGTACACAATGACTGATTACGGTGAATCTTCAACAATCATTTTGAAATTAGTAATAATTCAGACTGGTATTAGGAATCAACTTACAGGTGCTCAAAGGAAAATTTTCTCCTGGGTAATATAAACTAAAAACATAGTTAAGTTTACAAAATAGTTCCCAGAACCATTTCCAAATATCTTCTATTACTTTAAAAGTTCTGACTTACATGTGATCATTGACATGTTAATTGTAATTGAACAAAATATTGAGCAAGTTGTACGTGTGCTGTGTATAAGCCTTAAGCAAGGCTTAAGGACACAAAAATCCCCTTTAAGCTTGTAGTGGATCTGGGGAAATGGGGCACGGATAGAACTGTGATTGAAAATAATTGGGGGATGCCTGGGTGGCTCAGCTGCTTAAGCATCTGCCTTCAGCTCAGGTCATGATCCTAAGGTCCTGGGATTGAGCCCCGCATCAGGCTCCTTGCTCAGCAGGGAGCCTGCTTCTCCCTGTGCCTGTCGCTCCCCCTGCTTGTGCTCTCTCTCTCTCTCCCTCTGTGAAAGAAAGAAAGGAAGGAAGGAAGGAAGGAAGGAAGGAAGGAAGAAAGAAAGAAAGAAAGAAAAAATAATTGGAAACATGATAAAGGGTAAATGAGGAAAATACATATTAAAAATTAAAGATTTTAAAAGATGGTGGATTGGTCAGAGAAGATATTATGGAACCCATGGCACTGGAGTGAGCCTTGGAGGATTGGTTTGGGTGGGTGCGTGGGGGAAGTGGGCAGCAGAGATGGCTTAGGGAAAACAAAACAAAACAAAACACAAAAACAGGCAGGAAGGACGAGACAGAGCACGGTGGGACGCAGGGTTCGTAGAGAGCGAAGAGGCTCGTTCCAATTGTTTTGTCTACCAAAGAAACAGCAAAACCACCTCTAAGCGCTCTGCGAGGTTATATGTAACTACTGTCCAATTTACTAATTACTGAAGGATACAGAATTTCAGTAGCAAAAATCAGTATAAAAATTCTGAATTTCCTGAATCTTTTGAGTCAGGTCAATTTTCATTCATCGACTTCTCCTGAGGGGCCATACACACTGCAGTGACAAATGAAAAGACAATGTCTGGGGATGCCTGGGTGGCTCCCGTGGTTGAGTGTGCAGCTCTTGATTTTGGCTCAGGTCATGATCTCAGGGTCATGGGATGGAACCCTCCATTGGGCTCTCTGCTCAGCAGGGAGTCTGCCTGAGGCTTCTCTCTCTCCCTCTCCCTTTGCCCCTCCTCCAGCTAGTGCCCCCCCCCCAAATAAATAAATGAATCTTTAAAAAGAGAGAGAGAAAAGAAGGAAGAAAGGAAGAAAAGATAATGTCTGCACTTACTGTTTGGCCCAGATTCTACAATCAAACTTCAACTTTACAGCTTGCGAAAAATAAAACAGGGCCCAAATGGAGTCACTTCTGTAGGCTGAGCCCCACGTCACCAAATGGACACTTAATTACAGTTTTGGCTTTGCTAGAAACGGAATCTTAAACCAGATGATCAGGAATTGCCTGACCAGCACCAGGGAGCTCACCTGCCGTGCCCAAAAGGAAAACTAATCTTGCAATCACCTTCCCACTTTTTTTTGTTGTTGTTTGGTTTTTTGGCCTAGTATAGCTTCCTTGTTTGGTTTCCTTCTGCCCTATAAAAGTCTTTCTTTTTGTACAGCTCCCCAGAGCTCCTTTCCATCTGCTAGATTGGATGCTGCCAGATTCGTGAATCGTCAAATCAAGCCACTAATACCTAAAATTTACTTGGCCGAGTTTTTGTTTTGTTTTGTTTTGAACAAACCAAACCCAGGATGTGAGTCCGGAGAAACCGTGGCTAGGAATACAAGTTGAGGGAAACATTTTCCTGGGCTTCCTCTTGTCATCTGGAAGAGGGAGGACCCAAACCCGAGAGGTCTTGCAGTTTGCTAACCTGGTTCTGCCCGGTTTTTCTTCTCTGTTTGTTCTTGGAGACCAGTCAGCAGAATCCCTAACAGTTAAGGGGCTTGAGGGCTGGCCTTTCGGCATCAAGGAGGGGAGAGTCTTGTGCAGTTCTGCAGCTGACAAGGGGTCCCCTAAGGGAGGCGAAGTTGCTGCCGTTGAGGAAGAGGGGAGCAGCCCCATGTCAGGAAAGGAAAACCAGGCTCTGCGACAGTCTCTAGCCTGGGGGTGAATGGCAACAGGAGGCTCTCCATGGGGTCCTCTAATGTGACATTTAGGAGAAAGGGAAATATTCTGGAGGGGTCCTTCACTCCAGCCTGCAACCGAGTCACACGACAACAATGCACTCAAACGCAAGGAGAAACGCCCAGAATTGCGGGGGTATCATCAGGATGGTTGGCAACTCCGCATCAGGAAAGTGGCCCCGCAGAGTGGGATTTAAAAAAAAAAAAAAACCCTTCAATGAATGTTTGCATTTTGGGAGCACAAGCAGGGACAAAGTCACAGAATACTTTGCCGGACTTGTTTTTTGTGAAGTGTGTTTGAACGATCTTACGCAATTGTGACCACGCTTGCTGCTGATAAAAGGAGATCTTTATCTGACTTCATACCCTAGTGACAGCGTGTTCTTTCACGCTGTCCTTCAGACTTGGGTTAAACATTCCTGAGGCCCAGGATAAAATGACAGTGAGAATGAATGAGAGAAAACAGTATTAGTTCTCATTTCCATGAGAAAAGATCGATCCTCGGGTCATGCATGCTTTGAGAAAAGAAAACCAGCAACCTCTTGATTGTACAAACTGAAAACATGCGGCTCAAATGGGTGAAAAAGTGAGTGTGAGTGCTTCCAAGCATTGCCGAGCATATAGCATTCATCGTTCAGCAAGGAAACCCGTCCTACCTGCGTTATATGTATAAGGAGTATTATACATGTCTGTGTCATCATCTAGAAAATGAAACATAAATATTATGGTAATACAGATTCGGTCACCATATCATAACAAGACAGTAGAACTTCAGAGAAACAAACAAACAAAAATCTGGTCGAAAACCAGTGTATTGGGTGCTTGGTGCCTGGGTGGCTCCACCGGTTCAGACTCTGCCTTCGGGGACGCCTGGGTGGCTTAGTGGGTTAAGCCTCTGCCTTCAGCTCAGGTCATGGTCTCTTGGTCCTGGGATCCAGCCCAGTGTCAGGCTTTTTGCTGAGCAGGGAGCCTGCTACCCCCTCTCTCTCTGCCTGACTCTCTGTCTACCTGTGATCTCTCTCTGTCAAACAAATAAATAAATCTTAAAAAAAAAAAAAAAAAAAAAGGACTCTGCCTTCGGCTCAGGTCATGATCTCAGGGTCCGAGTCCCACATCGGGCTCCCTGCTCGATGAGGAGTCTGCTTTTCCCTCTCCCTCTGCTCCTCCCCCCTGCTTGGGAGCTCTCTCGAGCTCTCTCTCTCTCATTCTCTCTCGGTCAAATAAATAAGTAAATAAATCTTAAAAAGAAAGAAAGAAAGAAAGAAAATCAATGTCTTTTGCCTAGTTCATTATGCCATTATAAAAATGTTTCTAATATTGTTTTGTTGCTGGCTTCTGAAGTTTGCCCTGGCTTATCTGTGACCTATTTGCTCCGGCAGCCCTCTCCCCAGCATACAAGGTCAATGCCTTTTCCTCCCTTCTTTAGGCAGCTTTCTCTTCTGAATCGCGCACCTCTGCTCACTCTCTCCAAAAGAAGATGACATGTGTGGACAGAGGAGCAATGAGTCTGTTTATGCACCCACCGGGCCACACAACTCGCTGCAGATGGTGGACAGGGAAGGAGCGAGGGAGCAGAGCGCCAGGCAGCCCTCCAAGGGTCACCTAATGAGAGGCTTCTTGGCAGCTCAGGAGTGAGGCAGGAGCACAGGTGTCTGTGATTGGAGGGTGACAGAAGGAGCAGAGGAAAGAGGGAGGGCCGTGGTGTTGCTAGGCTGTTAAGAGTCTATGCGGACGAGAACTCTACAGGAGTAGACGGAGAACTCCCTCAGCCAGGAGGATCGGATCAGAAAACAGTAACATACATACCTGGCTTGTGCACCATGTGGATTTGCTTAAACATTGTCTTGTACCAGTCCTTTGGTCTGTCAACTGTCTGTAAAAGAGAATGTCCAGGAGTTAAAAAACGGATTCCAAATCTACAGTGTTCCTCAATGTTCTTCTTTCTATACTGTATCTTTTCTCGTAGCAGATCTCTGTTCTGGGATTAAAAATAAAAGGTCTATTTCATGATGGTAGTACCAGTAATGTAGCCAGTTATGGCTGCGACTTGTAAATATGTTACCCCTTGTTCCCATTGAGGCTGAATTGACATATTATATGCTATGGTTTTATTTTTTTTGCAAATCATACTGTGCACAGCACTAGATAGTTGGTATTTGCACACACATATTTATATAAAATTCACAGAATCAAAGTTGTGGTGTTGTAATGGTTTGCTTAACTCCTTTTGGTGATAATTATCATTATCCTTAAAAACCTTTTAGTGAGTGTTCTGTTCAAAGCATTATTTTTAGAATTAACTAGGGAATATTTTTGACTTTCAAACTGTATTCTGATCAGCTTAAGCTTAGAGAAATAAAAATATGCTATAGTTCTGCAGCAAACCTAAAAAAGATGTAGATATTATCTTGAAATTTTTTAAACATGATAATAGAATGTATGTAACATTTACCTAGCTAAATAAATTCCTTGAGAGTAGAAGCTCCTTACACAGCCCAGGATTTGGGCATGATAGAAACTGGGCTATAGTGGAAAGAAGAAGTTAGTGTCAGCTCAACCTAGATTCAAATTTCGCTTCCTTTAATTATTGTTTTATACTTCTTAGCAATATGAATTTGGGCCAGTCAGGTAAGCTTTAGGCCTCATTTTTGTCCCTTCTAAGATGAGATTATATCTACATCAGAGGGTTGTATGGAAATAGAATGAAGCCACATATACAATAAGACCTAGAACAATGCCTAGAATATAGGCTGTGCTCAAGGAACATTACGTATTTAAGGATAAAAGAAAGAATGAATCCAGGTTATTGGATGGAATCCTACCTGATTATACACCTGTGAAAGTAGAGCTCTACCTTTATAATCATAATTAAAGATTTTGCTTAGCAAGATCTTTATCTCAATATATCCAGACATCCTCCAGCAAGAAACTCGATCACTCTGTGTATGGTAATAAATAAACCAGATTTTCCAAGACAATTCTCTTGATATAAAATACTCTGTTAGGACTGCCACAAAAATATTCTTGTAGTTTTTTAGACTGAGCTTTGGTATAGATTTTATATCCTATTTTTTTTCTCAGAAATGTGCTAATTGCATTTTTCATCTGGAAATTGAGGGGGTGCCATATTTACATTCATTTTCGTCTCTAAGAATATATAGTTCTGATAATCGCCATAAATATAGATTAACATTAAGAGCTACTTGACTTTGTTAGGAGTCACCCCCTTATTCATTCAAGTCTCTCTCTTTTTTTTTTTAATATTTGTATTTATATATTTGTCAGAGAGAGAACAAGCAGGCAGAGTGGCAGGCAGAGGCAGAGAAGCAGGCTCCCTGCTGGACAAGGAGCCTGCTGCGGGACTCGATCCCAGGATACCAGATCATGACCTGAGCTGAAGGTAGCAGCTTAACCAACTGAGCCACGCATGCGTCCCAAGGCTCTTTTATACAATGGGAAAAGTGAGGACACTGTTGATTGACTTTATATTGGAGTGGTGGGAGTTGGTGGGAGGGGGGCAGTGTTGAATCAGGTGTCTAGTTAATATTTGCTGGCAGTAGCTAAACATGTATCTTTAAGGGACATGTTCCTAAAAGATCAATTTCTCTTTCATTAAGCTCTATTTCCTTTAGGCATTTAGCACCAGATAATAAGATATCACTTCGTGGACACACGTTTCCCAGCCATACCTGGACACAAGCAATAGCAACAAGGAAATCGAATAAGTAAGTTGTATCACTGTATATGGCAATGCATCTTGACAGACAGGAATTTTTTCCTTCACTTGCTGGAGGGCATGGATCAGGCAGGAGCTCGGTTCTGCCATCTGCTAGCTTTATATGGTGAGCACAGAGATGCCAGGAAGTGCCCAACTGGTTGGCAAAGAATAGGAAACTGGTATAAGGCAATACTAAAACTCTCTGTCCCTTTCTAAAAGAGGCACTCCAAGCATTTGAAGTTTCTTTAATAAATGACGTCATAGACATATTATGGCTAATGCGGAGATGAAGTATATGGAAGTCTACTCACATTTACGGATGTTTACTTTCATATATGTCCTTCAGGGTTATTTTACATGGACAGTTAACTACTAGCAATTCACTATTTGGTTGTTTTCTATAATCTTGGCAGAATCCATCTGCGTTTTACATTGCCACAGCTTACAAAGTATCAGAGCTCTACATTGATGTATCAGGCAGAGACTTCCAAAAAGGGAAAGGACACATATTTTCTACACACGAGTATCCAGTGATTCTATTCTATTTTTGCCCCTCTCGAGCTTTGAAAGGGCTCACACGGTGTTATATTTGAACTAGAAGAAAAGAATCTTGTATTTCACTTAACTAGCCGGCTTTAATTAGACAGCCTCCTGGGACCTGAACCCTAGTGATTTTTGTTGTGGTGAAGAATGGTAGTAAAAGGCTAACACAGACGTCCCAGGTCACATGAGAGAAGGCAGACTGAGGAGCCTTCATTTAAATCACTCAAAGGTACATTTGTTGACTTTTGGCTTTCTAGAGTTTCTAGTTTACTTTACAAAATTCTGTTTCCTTGGTATAGGCTGGCTGTCTAAAATGAGACCATAACATGATACACTGAGACAGCACTGCCTTTGGTGGATACACCGAGCAGAATTCCATGTGTAGCAATTTGAGTCTGATCATCATTACTCTCTACACGGATGAGAAAGAAAAAACAACCTTGGAGATTCTTGGCCTGCTGTGGCTCAGAGATGGCCTGACTCAACATTTATAAACACAGCTATACTTGGGGATGTGCTCAGCAAGGCTGAAAAATAGGGACCAAGAATAAGAGTCTTCACAGACCTGCACCTTCTTGGTAAAGTTTTAAAAGCATAAATAAGAGCACAGCTGTATATAAAAATTCTGGTTCCTTATAAGGAACTTCTGGGCTGCTTATATTTTATTTTCTACTCTTTAGAACAAAAACTAACATCAAAGCTTTAGTACATGTATTTGCTTGTGCATATCTAAACATGCTTTTGATTTGCAAGTAGATAGACAATATAGACTTTTAATACTCCTTGATTTTCACTAACCATCTATGATGTCTGCTTTTTTTTTTCTTTTGAAAACTAACAAGGAAGTCCTTGCTATGTACTAAAATTATGTCTTATGGATAAAAAAATGGTTCAGCTTTTTGTGTTGTTTCTTATATATCATTTATCATGTTAAAGACACACCCAGAGATCTCAGACTGAAATCCTTTCAGACAGAAATCTGTAACAACATAGAACCAGGGATCTAATATGTGTATCTACTGTGACCCGAGGGTCAAGGAAACAAAACCAGGGACACCATTCCTGTCTGACACTGGATCCCTCCATTATTTCGAGAGGAAAAAAAAAAAAAGCCAAATTTAACCATTTTGAGTCAGAAATCTTCAAAGGCAAACAAATGACAAAACGCCATCACCAGAAACATGTAGTCATCATAGTAGTGTTAGTGACCATCCCCAAACTTTTTCTGTTACTTAAATATGACAGTCATCAGTCCTAACGTAGATTTTGTAGGACTTTATAATTAGCCACATTCAGCGTTCCCAGAACATAGCAAGTCTACAACCCCAGCAACTGCCCTACAGACTGACTTTCTGGCTTTCGGTTCTAATACAGATGCTTGGGCTCATCAGATTTTTTAACTCTTAGAACGTGTAACTCCCA
The DNA here is from genome assembly GCF_030435805.1 of Mustela lutreola. Classification (NCBI taxonomy): domain Eukaryota; kingdom Metazoa; phylum Chordata; class Mammalia; order Carnivora; family Mustelidae; genus Mustela; species Mustela lutreola. The sequence goes on along the minus strand of NC_081307.1, from coordinate 26,819,054 downwards.
CATGAGAGAGGCAATCTTACCACTGCTTTTTTCCTGATCCCTTTCCCATTCTTTTCCTCTAGCCACGATTGTCTTTGGCCCCCCAGGATCTGCATTCCAGGGAAGCAGCTCTTGGCAACCGACCCCTCCCCAACCCGAGCCCCCAGGTAGGTGGGTGGTGCAGGTGCTTCCATTCAGCCTGCGCCCACTTCTCGCACAGCCCCCCGATTCACCTGCAGGCGTGCGGCCGCTCTCATCCTGGCTCCCAGAGTCTTCCTTCTGTGGCTAGCACAAACCTTCTCTGCAAGGAGACTGGTCAGCAAGCCGCCTCAGCTGCTGCTGAGCTTTGCCAGAAGGGGCTGCCCTGACACACTGAGTAGTGCTTTGGCAGAGTTTAAAGACTTAAAAAAAAAAAAAAAAAAAGAAAAGAAAAAAATCCAAACACTTTCACTTATCATCCCCGAGGGCTCGCAGCAGGCGCAGCTGAGGAGGGACACTCAGATGTGTATTTTTCTTCAGTTTTTCCTTTCCATGACATTAACTCCCTTCACTCCAATCATCTCACCTCCCAATGCCCAATTCACAGCTCCCGATCTCCGATGGGAACACACAGCCCTTTCAAGAAACAAATCGCTGGTTTATTTGCAATGCACGTGGGAATTCAATGCAGCCAAAGAATTCACATTTTCTCGTTCCTTCTCTTTTCTCTCTATCGCCCTAACACTCCTTGGAAAAAGGTAAAACAAAACACAACATTCTTTTTGCGGGGGTGTGGGGGGAGTTCCCACGATCACAATTTTCATGATTTTCTATCAAAATGCAAAAACAGATTGTGTGATCAGCTTCCATCGATGAGATCTTTTTCTCTTTCTCAGCCACACACAGCATAATAGTCACAAGCACTCAGAGGGCCCAGAGGGCCACCCTCATTACATAAGAACAGGGGAATGCACCAAGCCGTGGACAGTCCATCCTTTGTAGCCTCCGTGCCCAGCCCCGCAACAACGTGCACCCGGGCATTTCCTACCGTTCTAATTGCTGTGGGGATTCCGGATTCATCCACGGGCCCGATCCCCGGGTAGTGTGGGGCTTTGATGACCGTCACCCTCTTCTCCTCCTCCGAGGACCTGTACAGTGGGATGGAGCTGCCCATGGTGCCGTCCAGGGACTGCGCGTGCTGGGGATACGACTCTGCGGAGTCTGCGGAGACAGTGTGGGGAGACACAATGTATCGCTCGCACGACGAATCAGGACTTGATGGTGCCTCTTGTGCATTGACGGCAACTGTAACACAGAACCTGTCGCCATCACTGTCTCTTTGAACCCGTTTCCCTTACATGCGAGCTGTCTGTTGCCTGCCTGCAGGTAGGTACCCCAGCTCAACAACAAGGTCCTCGTCGAAGGGGGAAGGGGAGAATAGGACTTGCTGGAAGACCATGCGACTGTGGAGCGGCCATTGTGCTAAGAAAGCACCTGCATGACGTCGTCTTATCCTTCTGCTCTGTTGGGGGGAGGGGTCCGCTTTATAGATGAGGAGGCAGAAACTGAGACGTTCATACTATTTTTGTGAAACTGCTGACCGCTGGTACTTAAAAGTGCTGAAATGTCCTGAGAATAAGAGACAGGACTGTCGAGTATACAGCAGCAATTTCGTAAAAATAAAAACAAAAATCACATTAAGAAATCTTCACCTCCGATCCTATTCTTAGATGTGAAAGCTTATGGATTAAATAAATGATTTAAATGACTGGTATTGGTGTTTAGCTAACTAGTCACGATGACCATAATATCTTTGCTTTTACTTTAAAATACCAAAACCCACTTCTTGCCCCTAGTTGAAAAATTGTCCTAAGCCTATAAATTAGAAGCGGTTTCTCCTGTTCCTAACTTCATGCCATGTTTATTAACTTTTCATATATTTTCCTAAGAAACAGAGAGGACTTTAAGTCTATAAAGTCCACTTACTTTTAGTTCACAGATATGCCTGAAGATCAACATCATTACCATTCCTTCTGTACAATTGATAATATGACTTCTTGCTTCTTTATAATAAGCTTCCAAATTTTGGTGAGCAAGAATGATTCTTGACATAGCTTGTCTAATACAAGACTCAGAAAGGTTTCTTTTTATGTGGATGTGGAAAAGTTCTAATGTTTCAGAGTAGCATTAATCGATTCTCTCTCTCTCTCTCTCCCTCTCAAAAGATATGACTGTGCTTTTGTAACAAATTTATACAAAACTCCATAAGTAAGATTTTTAAAAGATTTAACTCATCATTTTAAGGCTAAGTCCAGCGAGGATGCCTATAAGCTAAAATCTATGATAACATTTATAACTGCTGTCACTCTTACTACGGACGGCTATGTTCAGTTGAATTGCAACAGAAAAGCATTTTCGATCCATTTCTGATGAAGAATAGCCTTCACCTGCCATTGTACGTAAAACCAGTGCCTTTTCCAAGCCACTCCAAATTAAGACATATGTGGTCTTTGACTCTGATTTCCCACTTAATTCCCAAAAGGATTTGAGTTGGGAACTTTGAAGATGGTATTTCAAATAAACAACAAATACTTTTTGAGCACCTCATTTGTGCAAAATCCTAGCCCCAGCAAACAGTATTAACTCTGTCTTCACACACAGTTCACAAGCTAATACAAGTTTAGCCTATTATTTATTTCATTTGTCTTTCATAGGTCCACTCACTCTCATTTTTGTCATCTTTTTGCCCTCAACTCAATATAAAGTTTCTCTAAGGCAGGATAGATTTCTACACTCTCCTCAGGACCTAACTCAGCACTGGGAGATGGGTATCTGTTCCAGTGTGTTTATAGAGGGAATTTCTTTCCATGTAGTATGGTTTGTATGTGAGTCTGCCCATTGATACATTCTAATATCAAAGCCTATCTGCATTCGAGTATTTATATATTTTGTTTCTTGTGGTGAAAGGGACAAAGTTGTGTTTTTAAAGACAGGTAATGAGGACAGAGAGTCAAACGGATAATAATTATTTGGGAGAACATCAGGGCCTAGAATAACTTGTAATTTTACTATAGATCTGTGATAATGCATAGCTCTGTAAAAAAAAAAAAAAAAATCTACGTATAAGAGATTCCCATCATAATCCTGCACCAGGGACTGATGGTTTAAGGGAAACATCCAGGCACAAGGGCATTCTACTTCCTTACACTTTAAAAGAACATCATTCTAAGATTTACAGATGATCCCCAGGAGCAGTATTAGAGAAGGCACAGGTATATTTAGATTTTTCTTTAATGAGTCTCAGGGCTCCACGTAAGTGCTACAGAGGTTTTGTGGACCACAGAAGCTGAGATCTGCAGTGGTCCTGAGTAAGCCGATGGCATCCCGTCTTTCAGCAAACAGTGCTGGGGAGGATGAAGGTCTGCTGTTGTTAATGAAGAAATGGGAGTGAAAGCCCTGTGTTCGACTTTCTTTCTGTCGTTGGTTGGTGGTGCCCAGAGCATTGGTCCTGTCCTGATTTCCTGAGAGGTGTGTAGCTGGCTCACTTGCACACCTTCCTCCTGCCTGGATCATTTGCCAATCTGAAGCTTTCTCAGTGGATTGGTGCTCGTTATGCCTCTGAAGCATTTCATGAGTGATTGGTGATTTGCTCTTGATCTTGGAATGTTTGTTGTGTGATTTGTGTGATTGTGTTGATTTTGGTGGTGGTTTGATTTGTAGTGATTTGTGTTGGGTGGTTTTTTGTTTGGGTTTAATGTTTTTAAAAACTAAGAAATACTTCTGTTATTTTCTAAATAGTTCTAATATATTTTGCCACATAAAAATGTTTGTCATTATATGGTACCAGTTCTTATCCAGGAGGCTTCAAAGAGGTCCCAAGCCCCATGAAATTACAGACTTTCAACTTTTTTTTACGAACAAATACAAATTTTTTTTTTCCTGGAGGACAGCTCTCATTCATCGAATTCTAAATTTTTCGAAGGATTAAGAACTCTCTAAAAAATTCAGGGATCATTATTGAAAGGAACGCCTGTCCCTGATTGATGGTCTTCTGGTCTCAGCTCAAGGAGCCGTTACTCTGTGAGGCAGTGGTTTACTGTTTACTGTTTGGTGAGGCAGCCTGTCCCCTTTTTAGACTATTTTAATTATTCAACAATTCTCTACAAATCCCAACACCATTTTCAGCAATGAAAGCTTTTTCACAAAAGAACAGGCTATCTTGAACATGGAGGGGATTTCCCATCCGTGGACATGTGCTACGCAAATGTTCTGGTCGTGTGAACTCTCCTGCCTAACTGGCCCCCTTTTTCTTTCTACCCCAAACCCCGAACACTTAATAGCCTCAGAGGGAGAAGCAGCCATCGTCTTGGGATCCCTGGATGCCTATGTCCTCTGGTGTTGAATCCTCTGCTCTTGATTCCTCCCCTAGGAGAGGGTCATTAAATAGTGGATTGTTGAATATCTCTTGCTCCTTTTTAGAAAAGTTGCTCTGGTATCTTCCCGTGTGGTTTGTACTTGTTGTGTTGAAGTTGTCATGGAAATCAGGGCTATCAAGTGACTCACCCAGTGAGCGGCCATGCTGCATGATAATGCTTGAATTGAGCGAGCCTGGGAGAGAGTAAGCTGAAGGGGAAAACGGCCTTTGATAGTAACTCATTGGATTCACAGCACCTCCAGAGTTTCCATTCACTGTTATCTGGCTCTGAGAAAAGAGCAAAGACATCCTGTTATAGCACCCAGTCCGCTGTTAACACCATCGCTTTAGACGACAATAAGAGACTTCACTCTTACGACAGTAGTCAGCTGTCAAACTTTATTTACTTAGAAAACTGATGTCTAGAGACTTTTTCAATGTCCTCTCTATCTTCCTTTATTTCTGAAATCACTGTCTTATGTGTCAGAGGGCACAGGAGGTAAGTAGGAAGAACAGAAGCAGCTGGCCAGTGGGCGTGCCCCTCTACCAACAAGAGATGCTAAAAGCATCTGTGGGAGTCAATATAAAATAAAATAGGGGGTGAATTGGCTTTTGTGGTCCTGATGAGTGGTCAGAACATTGTTAATTCTGCTCTGCGTGAGGGATTTTAAAGGAATCTTCTTGGACAGGAAGAAGGGCACTGGTTCTCAGACTTAGGGCTATCCTCTAGTGAATGGGTGTTTCTAGGCAAAGGGATAACATAAGGAACACAACTGTTTGGGCTTATGTCTCATGAAGCAATCTATTCTAGAAGAATCAAGCTTTTCTGCTAAGCCACTGGCTTCTCCCTGTTCCAAACTCATTTAGCACTTGATAGGCCTCTTTTTGGATTCTTAATAACTTATTATTTTGATTGCTTTAATCTCTGAGGATTCTATATCTCCTGGGATATCTCAAGATACTTGTCGGAGAGTCATATATATGCTTCTATGCATTCAACCTCGGCTAATAACATCGTAGACATTCAATAGATATATATTGTGTTTGAATTGGATCAACCAAGTTCAGAAGTTGAGCTCACCCCTGTTAAGGATGCCTGTCTATCCATAACACAGCACATGGCATGGTGGAGATCACATAACGCATGCGAATGAGCCGAAACATTAGTGAGAGCGTTTGGTTAAAATACCTTATGGCTGAATACACACAGACACACTTATGCCCCTAGGTAAAAAACACCATTTGTGAACTTTTTCTACTTATTTTAAAACAGTTTCAACTTCTAAAATACAGGCCTGAAATGGAGGTAGTCAATTAATTGCATATTTCCATGATTTTTCACTTTAAAGCAGATCTTTTGAAAGGACCAAGAGTTGATCTAATTTCACTGTTTCGTAGACGTACCACATCCACAATCAGCATTCCATTGTAATGATGGTGCTTACTGATTGCGTACTTCTCTAAGCTGTTCCAGAAACCACTCTCTTGTCAGAAGCCACCATGTCTTATAGGTCTGCTCCCTGAAGAGCCCTGGACATTCAAACGACGGGAGGCCCTGACCTACCCCAAACGCTTCAGAGCTGTCTGTAATTTTGATGGATTACTTGAGAATATTTTTGCCACCTTGCCTGAATCAGTTTGGTTGTTTTGTAAACGTAATCCCAATCCTATTGTTATAAGGTGTTACAGCGAGTGTTAAAAGCAGGAGAATTCTTGTGAAAAACCATCGTGTTACTTTGTTACTAAACATAGGAAAATTGCCTTGAATCCTGTTTTGATATTGTCAGTAACATTGATTATGGGTTAAAAAAAAATAATAAATCCTGCAAATAGACTTGGGTTTTCATTCATTAAACCAGGTAGGAGTTTGCTGATGAAATAATACCTTTAGAATTTTAGAAAATACTTTATTGTTAGACTGAAATAATTACTAGGAAAATCATCTCTTGGAGAACGGAGGTACAATTTCAATTGTAACTCGAAACCAAGTTCAGTTACAGTTAGCTTTGATTGTGCCCACAAGACTATATGTATGCATTTCAGGCTCCTGAAGAGTCTTAAAAATACCAGATTGAATCGGTTAGTATACAAATTAATATAATATCACTATTCTGTATTTTTGGTCTAAGGCCCTACTGTTCTTTGAAGATTTAAAAGTGAAGAACTATTGAAAACACAGGGAAAGATGAGGAGAGCCCAGCCTGCTGAGCTCCTGGCTGTAGTGACTGGTGGGGTGTGTCCTGGAAAGGGAGTTTTTAAGTTTTGTGTGTGTGGGTTTTTTTGTTTTGTTTTGTTTTTGTTTTTGTTTTTCTGTAGCCCAGTCACTAACTGGAACTTTTGACAGCCAAGTTTTACATGCAGCCATTGAATGAATACGAAACTCCATCTAAAGTATTGTTAAATACTTAAAAAAGATATTAAAAAGTATCTTTTGTCTTCTGTAATTGCAATCTTGAAAAACATATGGCTTATAATATTTCCCTCTGCATGAAATTTTCAGGTTTATGACCTTGAGACAATATAGAAAACTATGTACCAAATTTTGTTTATAGCAGCACTTATTTTGAGCTGCATTATGAAATCAATTTTAGAAAAAAAATTCCTTTTTTTTTTTTTTGGCCTAGTGTTGTGTACCTTTCAAAATGAAGCCATTATGTATACATTATATATGATTGAAAATCTGTACCTTAAAATTTGAAAGCATTTCAGTCATTTATGAATCATTTCTTAGGGACAGCTTGTCATAAAGACATATTTAAAGAATGTCATATGTATAGGAAGTATTTCTATATTGCTCTGAGTGGAAAATAAATTATTGCTATATAAAACCATAAATGAATTCACACATTTCTATGTCAGAATGGCCCAGGAAAAGTAACTCAAAAAAACCAGAGGACTAAATTTCTGCAGTGTAGACAAACAGTATTTATAACATTCATTCCTGTAATGAACCAGGGGTTCGAAAGATGTAGTTGTAAATGAGAGAGAAGCAAGAATTAGCACCATGCGGTCAGGAATTATGTATGTGAGAAACAAGGCTATCTGAACTATCTGAACTATTCACATTTGTATGAATCTCAGAGGCAAACTGTTCTCTACCAGGATTTATTACTGGGTTAAAATCTTAAAAAATTTTAGACTTTCCCTATAATCTAATCATCATAATATATGTGTGCTTATCTAAATTTCTGAGATAATTACTTTTTTTGAGATAAAAAATTTTTTATCAAGGCAAATCACTGTACATCTCAGTAGCTAGAGCAACACTGTAAATATAAATGACTCTAAAATGAGTGAGGAGAAGAGAGTTGACTTTTCCATCTCCAAGTAGGCTTGTGAGCATGACTGTAAAGGATTTTCTGGCCGGACGGACTATATGGAGTTGGTTTAGATATAAATGACCTCTGTGTGAGTAAAAATGCCCAGCAGCAAAATGAGATGACAGACAAGAAACCAGCCAGTCCTTGTGTTTGGCCCATGGAGATCTGTTCGGTAAGTGATGGAGGCAAAGGAAGGAGGAATAATTTAATGCATGGCAGCATCTGTCATGGCTGACCTCTGACCCATGTTTGGGGAAGGTTCCAGAATGGTCAGGGGTATCAAGAGTCAGCTACCTGAGCTCATCTAGGATGGCAGGGGGGGACTCCCTGGAGGGGAAGGACCAGTCTGTAGTGAAAGAGCCTGAGGTATGGCTATGGGTCAGGAGGACAGGAGCAAGGAGAAGGGGTTTATGAAAAGCAATATGAGAGTGTCACGTGGGCGGGGGATGGGGGGAGGTCTGTGCAGGTGTGAAGCCCCAAATCAGCAGGTGGTGGCCACGTCAGCGACCTTCGCTGGAGCCATTGTCAGGTAAGAAGCGATTCAGTTAGAAAGCACCACAGAAAAAAGGCGTGAAGGAGAGGCTTCTGCTGTGGTTTGTCTTTGTGTCTGTGAAGCATTTACCTCCAGCACATTGGCAGCTAAGTTCTGGTTTCCAGGCTGAGTTTGAGGAAAGAATAAAAGAGATATACATTATCCATTAATAAAAACTTCTCTTCTTGCAATGTGGCAGAGAAGGCTTTATTCAGCTTTCTCATCAGCTGTATTTGCAAGACCTTTAAGGAATCCACTCAGAGGATTAGGTACCAGCCAGTACACAGCACAGAGCAAGCATGGAAACAGGAAGAAAATGAATCCGCCAAGTGTTTTTGGAAATAAGACCAGTTTTCACACAGCACTGCACTGTGATGTTACGTGGGAGCTTTGAGAGTTTTGGCATCATGGAATTTTTCCCTCAGAAGTTTTGTATTTGGTACCTGTGACAGCAAACTAGTATCAGGTTGTCTATTGGTTGGAGAATTCGTTTCCCTTTAATAGAAAAATCTTACAGCAAATGTCTCCTGACTGCCTCCCCCACCCTGGAAATTATCCCCCAAATATAATAAAACAGGTCGCCTCACTTTTTTTTTCCTGACTTACAGATCTAAAGAATCATGAGCTAAAAGTGATTAAATGGAAAGGGAATTTTGTTTTCTTTCCACTCAGTGAATCTCTTTTTCTGATTTCACTCTAAAATACTAAGAGAATTGAGCTTTAAAATATCCGAGCAGTGCAGTTGGAGGTTCCTGGGTGTGAAAATGAAGTAGACACAGACACCAGCCCCTGATGATGGTTAGAAGGTACCCCCCCCCCCCACGTTGGTTAGAGCTGCTGTTGGTTTTAAGTCTTAGGTAAAGGAGAAAGAAACTGGAGAAACAAATGTTCAGTACCTCCAAGGCTATGTAACCTAAGAGGCTAAACATGGTGGAGGGGATCTGTGAAAGGAAGAGAGTGGAAAGCTCATTACTACCCAACGCTCCCTTCATAGCACTGTGATGTCTATCCACACAGTCAAATATGATGAGAAGCATCGGCCTCATCATGACGAAAGAAAACTCTGAAGCAAAATTGTTTTCTCGATTCTCCCCTACCTCACCATGGGAAGAGAGGTGGTTTTTTTGAGTGTTTGATGTGGTGCCAAGTTGTTAAGACAGATAGCCAGAAGCATCTTAGGGCATCAATCCAAGGATCGGGAATGAATTAAAGAAAACTGTATAGACTTAGAAATCTTGCCTAGTGAAGGTGTAAATGGTACTATTTGGTATTCTTGGCCAACCATCATTATAATAACGGTTGATGTCATAGAGGCTATCGATCTCATAAAAAGTCATAATTCTTTTTCTCAGACTTTTAATTGAATACTTTAAAAAATCAAATATATCTCTTTTTCTTAGTCACAGCTACCTTAAAAAAAATGTGATGACAATGACTGATTCTTCTCTTAGGAAAAATACACAAATTCATACATACATAAAATTCTGCATAAACTAAAGGGGTTCGTGGATACTGGAAAGCATGTTCTTAATCTAACAAGTTAAGAAATTCCAACCCTGGGTAAAAAGACAGATTTCCTTATTTTATTTTTATTTAATAAGATTGTTGTTGTTGTTGTTTAAGCACACTCATTAAAAGTGATACTCTTTTACTGTATACAGTTTTAAAATCTCTAGAATTAACTGACAGAAACCTTCAAGTTAGCCAGAACTTAAAATGTTCTAGTAGGAATATATCGATGGTATTAGTAAATTTTTATAATAAAGCAAAACTATCTTATTGTGAAGTAAGACTATAATGTTATGAAACTATAATAATTATAATTTAAAATGTTAGAATCTTGCTAGAGGTCTAATGCAATTCAGTATAAAGCTATTTTGGGAGAGGGTAGCATCCATGGAATTTCTCATAATAATGCAGTTTCACTGAAGAGTTTTCCATATAACATGAGTCTCTTCAGTTTTGCTTATGCTAAGTGAGAATTTTGTTAAGTAATATAAATCATGCCAAAGGATTTGAGTTATATGCTCAAAGGAATTTTTTCTTTTCAAAATTAAAAGGAAAATCCAATGGCTGCAACCCTTACTGGATTGGCTTCCCTGTGTGTATCCTTTGGAGTTGCTACATGTCAAGTACTAAAGCCTGTTCTGTCTAAAACCTTTGTTGTCATGGGTAATATGATCAATTGGGTTGTATAGCATTGTGTATAAGAATGGCTTTTACCCATTTATTGGTTCTTCCAAGAGAGTGTAGAACTATTTCACTTTTTGAACTTCTCTCACTCTCTCCTGATATGTTCACAATTTTAAGTCTTAATATATGTGTGTGTAACAGATGAAATAACACTTGGTGAGTCACACCACACTTAAACTGCTATAGACAAAACGAAAAAAAAATGAGCTCTACAGGCTACCTACACAAAGCTTGGAAATATCCTGCCATAGAGATGTAAATTATGTCTTAGACTAGTTTTTCACTTTGAATCTCCTCATTAATGAAATTCTCTCTCAGAGATATCAGGAGAGAAAACCACATTATACATGTTTCTCTGAGGAGAATGTGGTAAGAGGAGAAAGAACCTGAAGAGGGGAGAGGAAATATGTTATTAATCTGGATTACTTTGAGTAGGAAAAATTAACTTAAAATAAGAGTAATTTTTTTTTTCCTACTGAATTGGGTGGCAGACAGACAGATGACTGCAAAAAACCATCTTTTGTGTCTCCATCTTTTCAAGACATATAAGGTTAAGGTCTTTGACTCTAGGCTAAGGCACATGAACTTTTGTTGGTATATGTTCCTTTTTACTTTTTTCCAACTGTTGAACTGTGAGGGAGGGAGGAGCTAGAAACACCAGTTTGTTGCTGCCTGGTTTCTATAAATGAAAGGGACAGCACTTAAACTCCAAGACAGTTAATTTTCTAAGAGATAGCATTTGGTTATTCAGAATAGCATTGAACATCTTGGTTCAAATGAATTCAACCCAGAATGCTAAAGGGAAGCTGTTGATGAAAGAGATCACTAACTCTAGGTTAGGCTCCTTGAGGAATTAAGGAGCAAGGAGACTCATGGAAGATGAGTGTTTGCACTGGAAAAGGTGTATCGGTGGCAGGCAGGCCTAGCCAACTCAGGTGACTACCCTGGGTTAGGAATGTACCCAGAATGTGCAGATCGGACGAGGTGTTAGATAAGAAGGAGTTGTTGGACCATGTTAGGGTGGAGAAGGCATGTTCCTCCTCAAAGTGGCCAAATTAAAAATAAAATGAACTTAGTAGCCAAAAGAAAAAAAAAGCTATCTATAGTTGCAAGTCCTCTGTACTCAGACGGGGAATATGATTTTGAATCATGGGAAGGTGTCATATTTTAAGAACGGTGCCAGAAAGGTTCAAGAGTCAAGTTATATCAGAAAACAGAGGTTGTGGAAGCTACTGGTTGACCTGTGTGGATCTGGAGTCAGACAGACTGGGGCAGGTCCTGTCACCTCCCTGGGCCTCAACTTCTTTGTGTGCAAAATGGGGACATGAATAAAACTCACCTCCTAAAGCTCGTGAGAATCAGGTGTGGAAATGTAACCAGTGTCTGGTGTGTTGCCATAGCTCTCCATAAATGAGTCATTTTTTAAAAAAAAAAATTGAAATGCTTGGAAGGCACAGGCATGCTTTGCACAAAGCAAAGAGTAGGGTAGAGAGAACAAAAATATGAAAACTGTCGTATAGAAAAGGGAGAGAACTTCATCTCTTTTGCTCTGTGGGAAGAATATGCAGAAGTTAAGGCAGATTATGACTCAATATTATAAATACTTTCTTGTAATTAGACCCAACAATGGCTTGAGCCCTGCAGAGCTGCTTCTGAAAGTGACTGAGCTCTTCATGCCCAAGTGTATTCAAGAAGAGGTTCACGTTCACTGGTTTGGAGGTTCTGTGGAGGAGATCCTCAGTGATTTCTAAATTCATATTGGGCTCTAGAATGTGCTCTTCTGGTCAATCACTCAAAAATTCACACAACATACATTAGATGATGAAACTGCCAAAGACCTGATCAACTAATAGCATAGCAGACCAATGGAGAAGAAGAAGTGGGATATTGGTTGGCCCACCTGATGGCATAGGTGAGTGATCTGGGCTGGTCTTGATGGGATTGGTCTAGAAAGCCTACTCTACATTCTGTAACTTTCCTATCATTCTGCACTGCTGACATTTGTCCATGATTCTACCTGATCCATCTTCATCCCGTGGGGCAAAAGAGATGACTTTTCTTCTCCTACATGACAATGAGACAAATCCTCCTCACGTGTGCCGCAGCAGCTGTGAAAGTAAGGCTTTGGCAAATGACTGATTATATTATTTCATAATAGAAGGGTCGAGTTTATCTTCCTGAAGCAAAGGGCACAGCATTCGCAAATGCCAGGGAAAAGGCTCAGGGTGTCGCTTTTGCTGTCTTTTCAAAGCTTCTGGCTTAGACCTTCACTTATCTGACATTGAAGAACAATGTGACATTTTTAGCAACAGGATATCTGTTCCCACAGTAACAGAAGAGGAACACACCTCATTTTGTGTTCTCTCTATTCATAACTTTGTAAGAAGAAAACTAAAATGTGTGAAGTTTATAAAGCAGTATGTCTTCAAATAAGGAGAGAGTTAAAATGCCTAAAAGTAGGTTGCTGTTTTCTTCTTAAATCCATGGCCAGACTTTAATAAAAACAAACAAACAAAAAGTAAATGAAAGTCGTAGGACACTGAAGTTTCCTTTTCAGTTCTCAGCGTAGAGAATTTTTGTTTTTAATAGAACCTTTATCAGCCTGACTCACAGAGTGTAACTTATAGCTCCCAGTGTTTAATGAGAGTTCTTGCTAGAATGTGGAATGTAAGTATTTAAAATGAAAAGGTCACCACTGTGAAAGGCCATCACATGGAAAATGAGACTTAAAAATGACATATCAGGGGGCACCTGGGTGGCTCAGTGGGTTAAAGCCTCTGCCTTTGGCTCAGGTCATGATCCCAGGGTCCTGGGATCGAGCCCCGCATCGGGCTCTCTGCTCAGCTGGGAGCCTGCTTCCCTTCCTCTCTCTCTGCCTGCCTCTCTGCCTAATTGTGATCTCTGTCTGTCAAATAAATAAACAAATAATCTTAAAAAAAAAACTCCGACATAACAGAACAGGCAAGATGTGGAAACAGCTTAGATCGGTAGATGAACGGATGGAGAAAATGTGGTATACAGATGCAGTGGAATGTTATTTGGTCTTAGGAAAGAAAGAAGTCTTGTCACACGGATGAACCTTGAGGACATTGTGCTCCGTGAAATAAGCCAGTCACAGAAGGACAAATATTGAATGATTCCATTTACATGACGTATCTAAAATGGTCAAACTCCAAGGAGCCAGAGTAGAATTCTGGTTCCCAGGTGCAGGGGTGGGGGTGGGAAGAACGGCTGCTGTTCAACAGGGGTAAAGTTTCAGTCATGCCCGATGAATACATTCTGGAGATCTTCCCTACCACACAGTGGCTGTACTTAATGATACAGTATTGGACACTTCAAAATTTGTTAAAAGGGTAGATATCATGTTAAATAGTCTTGGTACCAAAAAAAAAAAGAAAAAAAAAAGTCAAAACTGCAACAATGTTAGGCCACCTTCTGAAAAAGGGCTGTAGAAGACATTTGGAACAAATTACATATCAGGTGAAGTAAAAATGTATTGTTGAAAACAATATATTTCCTTTTCCCAATCAGATGCAGAGTTTGGAAAAGGGATATTAATTTATTTTTTATATTTTTTAAAAGATTTTATTCATTTATTTATTTGAGCAAGAAAGCAAGTGAGCGTGAGCAGAGGCGGGGCTGGGGGAGAGGGAGAGGGAGAGAGAGAATTTCAAGGAGACTCCGCACTGAGAACTGAGTTGATCGGAGGCTCAGTCTCAGGAAGCTGAGATGATGACCTGGGTCGAAACCAAGAGTAGGACACTTAACCAACTGAGCCATCCGGGTGCCCCAAATACCCTCAAAGGGTATTATTTAAAAAAAAAAAAAAAACAACTACTACATAATGAGGGATTACTATGTAGCAGGCACTACGCTGAATTCCTTATACACAGTATCTTATTCAAACCTCACTGTGGTGCTATAAGATGAATGCCATTATTATCCCCATTTTACAGATGAAGGACTGAGACTTAGGGATGGGGAATAACTAGATGAAAGAGCTTACAATACACCTTGAAAGGATGTTTTTCCAATTGCTCTTCTCCTACTCTCTCTTAAGCCCCATCTGAGAAAGTCTCTTGTCCCCACCACTAAGTCAAGGATGAGTTAGCAGGGCTCATCATACACTTGCCCTATCAGCAGTATTTGTGCAGTTAACAGTTCCCTTCTCCATACACTTTCTTGGCTGGGCTTTTAGGACACCACAGGTCCTGGGTTTCTTCCTCCCTTAGCAGATGCTCCTTCTAGTCTCCTTTGCTGGAGTCTCCTCTTCTTGCTATGACAGTGCTCTTGGGCTCAGTCCTCGGGCTTCCTGTTTTCTCTGTACTCATGCCCTGGTGATCTCATTCAGGCTCTTGCCTACAAAAACCATCCAGAGCCTGATGGTTTATATCTCCAACCTAGACCCTTCACCAGAATGTCAGACTCCTATTTTGGATTTCATACTTGACCTCTCCATGGGGACATCTAATAGACATCTCAAACTTACCATGTCCCAAATGGAACCTCTGAACTTTCTTCAAACTTGCTCTACCCACAGTTATCCAGTCTCCATGGACAAAGGATGGCAAATTCCATCCTTCTCAGTTGCAATGACTCGACACCTTGGAGTCAATGTCAACTCTTTTCTTGCTCTCATGTCCCACACAAAGCCAGTCTGTCAGCAAGTCCTCTTTTCTCCATTTTCAAAATACAACCAGAATCCAATTTCTCACCACCTTCATTGCTTCCATCCTGTTTTGAGCCACCATCATTTGTTACTTAGTTGCAAGAGCCACCTGACTGGCTTGCCTACTCTCCTTCTTGCCCCACTATAGTTTGCTCTCAACTGAGCTGCCAGAGTGATTCAATTAGATGATGAGTCCAAGAACAATTGTGGCAGTTCCAAATCTCCCAGTGACCTCCATTTTTTACTGAGAATACAAGTTAAAAATCCTGCAGTGGCTTCCAGGGATTACTGTCATCTGGCCTCTGTGACCTCTGACTTCACCTCTGCTTACTCTACACCTTATTTTCTCCCTCTTCTTTCCACTGGCTTCCTTCAGGTCCTCAAGCACCCCCAGCATACTTCAGCTCGGAAGCCTTGACACTAGATGCTCTCTCTTGCAGGAAAGGGCTTCCCCCTTTAAACTATTCTGTCTTCTCAGTGAGGATTCTTTGACTGTCCTAAGTAACATGGACTCTCCTCCCCAGATCCCTACTAAGCAGCGCTTAGTTATTAACATAATCTCCTTCCCGATGTAGGTAATCTACTTATGTAAGTTTCTGTTAATGTTTGCCTCTCCCTGGCAAGATTTTAAATATCAATGGTTTCAAATACAGCTCTGTGACTAGAATAGACTTGACACATAGTAGATGAATAATAAATAATTGTTGAGTGAAAAAAAAGTGAGAGGGTCTCAAATCTTAATTTGTGGATCATCTGATTCTCTGGGGATTATGTAATGAAATCAACTATCACTGGTCAGCATGGATAGTGAAAAAACCCATGGAAAAAGGAAATTATCAAACTTGAGTTTTCAAGCATAATAAAACATTTAGAAGAACCAAACTATGCTAGATGAGTAACCCAAGTTGTTAATGTAATGGTGTTGCTATGACTTCTCCTACCCTTGTTTCTTGGAGGCAGGTGTCCCCAGACAAAAGTTTACTCCCTGACACTGGCAGAACCCTGTCTGTAGTGTCTTGATTTTGCTCCCTACCTCATGAGATTGTGGAAGTTATTAATAAATACACACAAGCTATAACAGGACCTGTATATAATAAACTCTTAGTATTTGTTAGTTGCTATTATAATTATTGTCATATTTTATAGGAGGCTTTCCAAAGATATTATCTTAATTCAAAGAACTTTCTCTAGTGAATTAATTTTGCCTGTCACAGTTAGCTGATGGAGATATTTTAGCAGTGGTATGAAATCACCCATTTGTCTTTTTAATCATCTAAGCTTAAGGTTTCTGCTTTACAGGTGGGGGGGGGTTGGAATTGAACTGAAATCTGTTTATCCTTAAAGCTCATGCTCTTAACACTATGCCGTTGTGCAGAAATCAAGAACACATTTCTCTTCTAAATGATGAATAAATGTCAGCAGAATGACACTATCAGAAAATTTTACTTACATGGAAATAAAAATTTAATTCCTAACTCTTTGGGTAATTGAAGATTGATGAATATACTTTCTGAAATAAATTTTAAGAAGTGGGAATTGATCAAGGTTCAGTGAAAATAAATACTGAGCTACAAAGGAATAAATAAGCACTGGTTGAATTAAGATACATGTTTCCTGCCAAAATAAATTATAATTGCTAATTATTTTGAGAGACTTGGTATATGTAAATAAAGTAAATCTAGGTACTCAGAGGTCTGGTATAAAAATATTTCTGTAGGGGCGCCTGGGTGGCTCAGTGGGTTAAGGCATCTGCCTTCGGCTCAGGTCATGGTCTCAGGGTCCTGGGATCAAGCCCCGCATCAGGCTCTCTGCTCAGCAGGGAGCCTGCTTCCTCCTCTCTCTCTCTGCCTGCCTCTCTGCCTACTTGTGATCTCTGTCTGTCAGATAAATAAATAAAATCTTTAAAAAATATATTTCTGTAAAACTTAAAAGTACTTTGAGCACTGAAGTGGTTTGCAGCGTCGAGGGTAACCAATCCATTATTGACTTCTAATAAATACTTAGAAGGAAGAAATTTTGGAACATGATTTCTGGATAAAAGATCTGTGTGTGTACATGTCTACATACATATACAACATATATTGATATATATTACTGTTTTTTAAATAAAAGGTACCTAGAAATTTATTGGTGAATTTAGTGGGGTTTTAACTAGAAAGTTGAGGAAGATGGTTTCTTTCTCCTTTCCCTTCCTGCTTGAAACTACA
Organism: Mustela lutreola; assembly: GCF_030435805.1. NCBI lineage: Eukaryota > Metazoa > Chordata > Mammalia > Carnivora > Mustelidae > Mustela > Mustela lutreola. The sequence continues at coordinate 26,801,761 of NC_081307.1, read as the reverse complement.
AAGCATTAGGTTATATAAGAAGCCCAAACCAAAAGAGTTAGGGTCTCTACGGAACACCTGTAAGAAGAGATTGGAAAGTGTAATGTACCACCCGGCAGTCTGAGGACTGGGAGGCCGCAGCAACTGCAGATTTTTGTCTCTCTTGCGGAAGAGGTATCTTTGTAGTCTCTGGAGAAAGCTCAGGTAGCTGTTTGTGGCTTTCAGGATCATGTCCTGAAACGGGATTTATCTGAATAGAAAGAGATGCTGTGTGTATCTCAGGCACTGGGTTAGGGGGTGGTGAGCAAGGCCTTTTGAGAAATGAAGGGACTTCCACAGACTGAGAGAACTGTGGAGTATTAAAGTGGACACTGCTTCCTAGATCCTGGTTATGGATTAGTTTCAATGTAGAAATTCTTCGAGTCTGAGAATCTTGTGTGTAGTCTTCTTGTAGAAATGGAGTGCTGATATCAGCATTTGGTAGGGGACCAGTGCTGGCAGCTATTGGTAGCGGGTTAGTGATTTTTTGTGTATACGACACAGTTGTGTTAGATTCTTCCGAATATACAATTGTCTGGTTAGAGTCGTCATGAGAATACATAATTCCCTCAAGAGGTTTTTTGTTAGTAGAGTACTTTGTACAGGAGGGAGTTTGTGTGTTAGTTACTAATTGGTCTAAAATGTCACACTTTTGGTGATTGGTTATCAAAGAGCTACAAGAGCTCTCTTTTCTGGGTGGTGGAAAGGGTGCCTGGATTGCCAAAAACATCCGGAGAGAGAAATAATGTTGAAGGAAAAACAGAGAGAAAGTCAAAGTTAGTAACTGTAGAAACTAGTGTCAACCTTACCCTTAAAGAAAGTAAAGCAATGGCGTACCTTCTTCTTATTCTAAACATTTTATTGACTAGATTAAATGATCATTTTCATTCTGTTTAGAATGCATTTTAACTTATTATCAATAGTTGCCTTCTGGGAGAAAATAGTTTTTAGACAGAATACATTATGAAGTTTGTCTCCATTATATTCTTGAAAATTATGTTAAAACTGAACATGTGTTCTCTTGGCATATTTTTAGGCCTTGAGGTATATGCATAGTTTTAGACTTTGAGGTATAGGTACTGTATGTTTAGTCACATTGTTTCAATAACATTGTCCACCTTTGGGACACCATTTTGCTAATATCTCCAACACAGTGTTCTTTTAGTTAATATAATAAACAGTTGCATGATTTATGTTTATTGAATAAATAACATATTGCTGACCTCAAAACTTTGAAATCCAAACATCAGCTAACAGCTTTATAAAAATTAGAAAATATGGTTAACAGTATGTTAGAAAGTGATCTACTTTTATGAGCTGAATTCAAAATAAAACCCCACAAAACCTGTTTTGAAACTTAAAACATGTCTTCTATGTTGTAAATATAAGGTTGGCAAGGAATACAAATACAAACCCAAAACATTAAAGATAAAATAGGTATCCAAATATGCACCTGTTACTAGAGAAAGGGTCTAGGGCACAGTCTAAAAACGTTGCTTTCACATAACACCATAGACAAGAGTGTGCAGGATTACCTGAGTTGGTGACTTTTTTTCTTGTAAGTTTGGTCGAACACTTCTGAAACCTTTTGCTGCAAGAGAGGAATATGTAGCATCTCCGTTCAGTGTCTCTTGATTTCGATCATTGTAAGATCTCCAAGCTTTCATTAAGGGAAAACAAATTGGATACAAAAATATCTATGTTCACTTTTAACATTTTTTAGGGGGTAAAATTTATTTCTATTTTCAAAATTGAAGATTTGTTTTTAGAAATTAAATTCAGTTTAATAGACATAACCGTATATGCAATTGAAGTTTACTATGAGGTCAACAATGTGACTACGGATATGTTAAGAAAATCTCACAACAAATGTAATGATTATTCAGAGTAGCTTTTCTGTACCTGAGTCTGGTGACTGAGAATCACGCCCTAAAAGAAAAAGAAATGTTGACATTACTACTAGGGAAAAAGAAGTGAATAATCCAGTAAAGACCATTTGGCAAAAAGCCACATCCACTTTTTTTTTTTTTTTTTTTTTGCAAACATTATCTCATTTCTAAGCCTCAAAGTAACTCAAATGTACTAAATGGGAGGTTTGTGCATTTATTTTTATTTCCATGAAAGTATCATTCATTAAATAAAATATGTAATTATGTAATTGACACATATGACAAACACTGATTTTTTTTCCTTCAATAATATTGCAACCACGTAATTCTATCGTATTTTTGCCCAAGCTGGATGTGTGAATTTTAAAATACCAAATTAAAGGATCAAAAGGAATCTAGTTTGTAAGCAGTGATGATTTTCTCCAAGCATTAAATCAATACCAGGTACCTAGCTTCTAGTGCTCCTGTGTTACTGACCATACACAACTCCTGTGTTGGATAGTAATCGATTTTTTGTAGCTTGCAATTCATTTTTGTACTTTAAGAAAGTGTACTTGTTTCTACCATATTATGTGATATTTTCAAATATTTCTCTACTCCAGACTTTGAATTTTCTCCTTAGCACCGTTTTAAAGTCATTTTGTATTCAAATGTAAAAGAGTTATTACAATATATTCCATTGTCTTGTGGTAAGCTGTGGAAAATGAGTTCTGGTATTAATAAATTGCTTTTGATAATGCAGTCGGAAAGAGACTCAATGACTATTGGTTTTATTCAAATTATACATTCAAGAATCTTCCGTAACTTATGCACACTTGAGGTAATCTGTTGGCATTGTTTGGCTCTTTATTACCACATGGCCAACTTCACATAGAAATATAAAGCCTGACATTTAGAAAGGACCTTGAGTGGTCATCCAGGCTGATCTGTCCAATCCTGAACTCCTCCCGCAGGATCCCTGAGACCATGATTAAACTGCTGTATTTCAATGCCTAATAGAACATGAATGTTACATATGAAAGGACTCGTCCTTTTCTTTCTTATATTTTGAAATCTAAACACATGAATTTGGAGTGATAAAAATGAGTTGAGAAGTGAGTTTGATTTTTAGATCAAATATTTGATATTCTTTCCAAATCAAAGGAAGAAAAAGAAATGTGAATTCGTACAGAGTACATTACCATGTCTCCAGCTCAGGTGAGTTAGAGAACACTATTAAATCTTTATCCTTTATGGTAATAGCTAATTTAGCAAAATTTATCTCCAATGAATTCAAAATCAAAGTAATAAAATGGGTACTGCAAAGTAAAAAATAACTTTCAAGAGTTATATGTGGAATGCTTACTGGACTCTATTTCTAAGATTTAATGTAAGCAGAAGTGATGGAAATTCTCTATCACTTAAATAATGATGAGGACTTCATAAAGAAGACAAAAAGGGTAGCAATACAATCGTTAGAATTCTGCTTTGGAGCACTCAGGGAGAGAGATGTCCTGACCACCTGCACATCACATACTGTTTGTGACAAGGAACACATTTTGGGACTTGAGGGAAAGGCACTGAAAAGGGAAGAAGCATGAATTATTGTTATTTATCTTATAATTATTTGCTTAAGAATAGGGAGTTTATTTCACTCTTAGTTTGATAAACTGAGCTCATAAGGAAGGATGTGTGAGTATGTGCAGGGCACGGAAGGGGTACAGATGTGGTGTAGTGGGGGAAGGTATATTGATTGAGCAGATTTGAAAGACACTTGAAATAAACTCCCTTTAATTGACAGTTTGTGGAGGGGGCAGCTCTGTTTCTTCTTACTGGTGACCATATGGGAGATTATGAAAACTATAGTGGGGTAAACATTAAGTGTGAGACTCAGAGGACAGTCACTCTGAGCTCCACCAGAAGCCTCTCTCTCCCCCTGTACTGGGCCCAGGATTTCCAAATGAAACTGTACCTCTGCTACAGGAAATATGACATATTAAGAATGGTGAGCTTTTAAAACTATACTCAAATTAAAAAATAATAATATAGATGAACTCTACTGAGCCCTGATTAACATGGTAGACACAAGTGTGTAGAATTATGAGCAAGGAGAAGGGAAAAAAACAGCCATGGATTAAAACTTCAGGATGAACCTGTATTTTAATGAGTCTTAATGATTAAAGTCTACCTTTAAGTGGGTGGTCTCTTAAGGATACTCACATGTACAATGTTTGCTTTTTTTTTTTTAACATAAACCAGTTATATTCAATTTAACCAATACATTTATATATTTATATAATTTTTTATAGATATGAACATAATATATTTAACATATTTATATATTTAATATGCCCAATCCTGATTTGCTATTTTATTATAATTCTTCAGAGGCCCTGAAAGATAAATACCATCCCGCATGAATACTATTCACCATAGATTTGCTTTTATTTAATTTCTGCCTAGAAAGCTTAGGGAGGGAGGACAAGTGTGGCTTGGAGCAGGTGACAGAAAGCATCCTGGAACCATGTCAAGTAAAGAGAACATTGGTTCAAAACAAAACAAAACAAAACAAAACAGATCTAGCATGTAAACGATTTGGCAGATTCATGGTGAAAATGGTTTTGCCCAGTTTCTTGTTCACTCGTGAAAATCCTAGGGATCAGAGGCTTTGATTTCTGGTATTCCTTAGTTGATGGTCATTGCTTCTCTGAAAATTCAAGAGTGAATAAATGGGACAGATTTATCATTCCCTGGCTATTTTGCATGTGAATATAAATATTGTCTGTGAGAATTAAAAACTATAAGCGGTCTTCACTGATACAATGAATGTTCCCCATGTCCAGACAGAAAGTGGTGGACACTTGTTGCAGAAGTTGGCAAAGCATTCCTGACTCAGTTTGGGGATGGGGCTGGAGGCCCTCAAAGGTCCTTTCTGATTTTATGATTCCAACATTATGATTTTTATGTAGCTGTGTTGGTGGTACCTGTTACATTGTAATCTTTACTCTGAGGTTTTATTTAAATGCCTCTTAACTGGTATGCTATACTACACATTATAAACTATACTTTTCTCGAAAATTATGATAATTTTAATGCTTATAGCTCCTTTCTTTAGAGAGCTCAAATGCTTTGCAAAAATTAATTGAACATATTAATTCAACTAATTGAATGCCTACTGTGTTTCTAAGTACTGTGATAAGCCATTTTATTTATTTTCTTCATTTACTCTTATTGAATTATGACAAATCCTTGTGAGTTTGGGAAATGATTAAGTTCTTAGAGAGGTAGGAAAAGGACAAATAATTCTTTTTTAAAGAAAGGAAACTTGAGGTACAAACAGATGACATTTCCTAAGGCCATGTATAAAACACATGGGTGGTGTTGGCCGGACTCAGTCACCATAGTGTACCACCAAATCAGTGTTATTTTAGACTGACAAGCGTTTTGGTAAAATAAAATGGTCACCATAGTCATTGCTGTGGTTCTAGCTTAGGTTGAAAACATCAGGGTATGCTATGAATTGTCCATTGGGACTTTACTCCTAAAGAGTTGACCAAGACACACTGATTTAAGGGATAAATAATCAATGACTCGTCCTGACTTTGTGACCTGAGGGTGGATGGAGGGAAGCTGAGAATCCTTTGTGGAGGTGGTCTTTTGCTTAAAGGTTGTTTTATTTTAATAATATCTGATGTAGTAAATATTTACTAACTCCCCTTTGATTCACAAAAAGACACTGTGTCAAATAAGTTCTTGTGAAGGCTACCACATACTATAAGAGACATAAAGAGGCAGAAAATATAATTTTCTTCAAAATGTAATTAAAACTTCCTTGCAAAGGGAATCATATCTCATGTGTCTAATTAATACAAAAGAGATCCATTTCTCATGTAACAATAAACAAAGTTCAAGGGACTTCATTCTCTAGAGGTCTTACTCCTAGTGATACAAAAGTTTAAATCGTCCAGAGCCATTACCTACTTTTACTACTGAAGATTATTTCACGTTCCTAAAGTATTAAATCTTTTCTGTTATTTTGATTCTGAAGCATTACAATTTTTCCACTAAGTTGAGTGAAATGAAATTGATATTCTAGTTTTGACTCTCCAGAATGGCGATCTCTATTTCAATCTACTGTTATTTCTTTCGTGGTTACTTTTGTAAATCATAACAAGTTGGCATTGTTGAAATAGTGCCATGTTCCCAAATGGGACACACAAAGGGGTCCACATCCGAGTAGCTTGGGACAGAATTTTACTTGGTTGAAATGTCAATGATATTTGTGGTTTGGCATTCCAGCTACCTGCTGGCCCTAGAATTCTATTTATTTATTTAATCTGTTTGTTTGTTTGTTTTCTTCTTCCTTCATTCCCATTTCCCTCAGGTATCCACATTTGAGTTTTTCTAACATTTTCCCATGGGCATACACACACGAACAAACATATAGAGAGATTTTTCTTAACCAAAATGATATCATACTATACACATTGCAATGTAATTTGTTTCTTAAAATGCACTGTATTATGGAACCACCTGGACTGGTATTTAACCATTTGTGAACTAGAGGTGGTGGTGAGTAAGGGTGGGAATTCTACACGTGAAAGCCTATTTTTTTCCTCAACATGGCTGCCTAGGATCAACGGGGCTTTAACCAAGGACATCTTCAGTATTAATTAACTACTAAATTTATGTGTGTAAAAGACTGCTAGGCACATTGTGGATTAAAATTATTTAAACACTATCTGTCTCCAACTTTTCCCAAACCCACAAATATTATAAAGAAAAAACAAGGAAACACCCACTAACCAACCAGCCAACCAACCAATCAGTCACGAGAAGGTATAGCCCTATGTCAGGTCGTGGGGGTTGCTGGGTTCCCTTTGATCCTTCGTATCAGTAACCCCTCTCAGTGCAGACTGTACCCACCGGTGTAAGTCATAAAGAGACACACACCGAAAGGTCACACTCCCAACTACTTTCTACAGATTTATCTATATCTGTGGGTAGGCGCTCCTCCTTACTGGACCAAGATGTTTAAAAATTTACATTAGAAGGGTCTTTGCAGATTAGATTAAAAGATGTTTTAAGGTCTTTTTCAAAACTAATATTTGATCCCATTTTTTTGTGTGACCTTTGGTGAAGAAGTGAATTAATAACAATTCACTTTCCTGCAAATCCCTTTTCCTGCCCGCTGCCCCCTCACCCCGTGGATGCCCACCGCACCCCCCCAGCAGTTTTTAGGTGAAAAACAACTAAAGCACCTGTGAGTTATCTTAACTAAATATTCTATTACTTTAACTCATGAGAGGAAAAAAAAACACTTAAATAGTTATTAACATTTGTAGTTGTTCCTCAACACATTTTTGGCAGGTGACTGTTGTTTTTTAATTAGTTTTTAAACAATTTTTTAAAAAAATAAGATATCAGATTCCTTTGGCTTTTTATTTTTAGAACAAAAACAGAAGGGATAGGAGCTGTTCTTGAGACAAGAAAAATAAGAACTGGTCGGCCATTAGAAAGGTATTTACAGCTGCTTTCATCATCCCAAGGAGATAACTCTGGAAAGAGAGAAAGGTCAGATTAAGCCATTTGATGTGAGTTAGTGATATTATACCTGCAGCCAATAGGTTTGGAGAACTCTGAACTCTCTTCACAGATGTTATTGTAACAGACATGGCAGCACGTTTGCGAGCACACCCACCGCTATCTGAAAGCAAAAAAATGACACAGCAGAGGCCACAGCAAAGGAGAAAGCACATGCACGGTCATGCATTTCAAGTGGAAGGTGCCAGACATCCAGGAGGAAGACGGACAGTCAGGATTAGTAACCATGGAAGACATCTAAAAATTTCACACCTGCCCCAAACTAAAACAAACAGAACGGAACAGAAAACCAGGGGTCTTACAAATAGATGCTTGTCTTTTATACTTAAGATGTTATAGGTTTTTTTTAATGAAAACACAAATATAGAACTCAGCTTTGCTTATACCATTGAAATTTGATTAATAGTAAATTTATAAGCGGTGCGAGTAGCTTTTAGGGTTAGGACAACCTGTCTTGACTCTGTTGCGAGCTATGGGGTAACATATTTTGTATTCATCATTTGGGTTTTACTGTATTTTAACTACTTATGATTCCTAAAGGTAGCTGAAATCACTTTTAAAAAAATATTTTATTTATTTTTTTGAGAGAGAGAGATCACAAGTAGGCAGAGAGGCAGGCAGAGAGAGAGGGAGAAGCAGGCTCCCTGCTGAGCAGAGAGCCCTATGCGGGGCTCGATTCCAGGACTCTGGGATCATGACCTGAGCTGAAGGCAGAGGCTTTAACCCACTGAGCCACGCAGGCACCCCTGAAATCACTTCTTGAAGTAAAAGTTATTAACCTATACCGCATGGTATATTTGATATATCAGATTCATAAAGAAACATCTATTATTACAGAAATTCTCTATTCTCTCATAGTTATTATTGTTATGGAAATAATTAGCCGATTTGGAATCAAAGGTAATATTGATATATATAGTATCGAAAGGACCAATGTTTAAAAAATTATATTGTTTTTATACTTTGAAATACTATGTATATGAGGATCTGTATACTTAAACTTTATGCAAATCGCAATGTGAAATAAAATAAGTGAAAAGGCATCAGCTATTTCAATGTGATGTGAGTTTAGTCTTCTAAAATTAGAAGGTTCATGTTCTATTTATGAACAGATTCCAATTTCATTCCCACATTCCTTTGTATATGGAATGTGCAATAAATAGTTTTGCTCATTCCCTCAGAATGAAAACAACTGAAATTGAATTCTTTTTGAAAGTCAGAACAAGAAAACAAGTAATAGAGCCACCAATATGATAACATGATCATTATATATTGCCACACGGTATTCTCATTTTTCCCCTTTTTCTTTATTCCTGAAAGGAAAGTAACCACTTTGTTTATTGGAAGTGAGGGAATTTAAGAGTGCGTGGAGGTGCAATTTGAATTAATTATTGGTCAAATCACAAGCAGTGAGGTCAGTAGAACTTAAAACTGGTAGAGTGACTCTGGTATCAGAATATAATTTTTTAAATACGTGTTTAACAGCTTCCTAATGAGGACAATAACGAATACAGAAAAATGATTTGAAGCAACAGACATGAAGTCAAATAAATCAAAGATCAAACACAGAAAGGCAGAAATGGTAGAAACATACAATACTAAAGATATCTTCCTGAGAGGCATCAATAGGATTTTATCAAACTGCAAAAACAAACAAACAAAAATAGCTACAAGGGAGGAGTGTTGCAGATAAAGGTGATGTCAGTGAAGGTGTCATGGATAGCAGCTATCAATGGTCTAAGAGGACTGGGTAGTCAAGGCTGTTGAAAGTAGAAACTGGCCTCTGAGAAATTTTATTTTCTAGTTCTTTTAACTCTGAACATCTGAAAACCAGCAGGAATGAGGAAGAAACATTCCACAATGAGAAGATTCAGAGTCACTGGTTAACACATTGTTCCAAAATGTGTCCAGGAGGCACCCAGGACCCCATCAGAAGATTCACAAGGGTTTGGGAAGGCTGTTTTATGTTCTTGAAGAGAACACAGTAATACCTATCAGACTCTGTGTGAACCACTAGCCTGAGCTAGTTCCCATTTTCAATGTAATAGACTGTCAAGTCTTCCTTGACATGATATCACATCTTTGAAAAGCTGGGTTTGGGTGACCACTGTGGCAAAGAGCAAAGTACCCTCTGAAAATAATTTTGGACCAGTAGGAGAGAGGGGCAACGTATGCTCAAATTCCATGATCTGAGATGTTTTGGTGTGTCCAACAGACAAACACATCCCATTAGTAGGTAACTATGGTTATAAAGAATAAAATAAAATGATTGTTTTTTTTATTAAAGTATATTATTTTTTTCGAATTGCTTCTCAGTTGGTAGAACATAAGTACTTATTAAGTTATCTGTCCCTACTAATTAATAAATAGAACAGTTAGGTATTTCTTTTGGCTTGAGAGTGTGGCTAAAAATTACTAAGATATCTTGGCTCTGTAAAACGAGGAAGGGTAGGAATCTCTGTGTTAAACAATATCTGTATTCTAAGCCATTCTCAGACCTACATAAAATGAATGGGGCATCAGTTTTTATTAACAGTTTAATACAGAGCTCCCCTCAAAAAGTTGAGACCTTTGTGAAATTGCTAGGAGAGAGCAATCTATTCTATTCTGTTTCTACTTACTTATGTGTTGATAATTTCTACTATTCCTTGAAGGTACATTTTTTTTAAGATCTCAAAATGAGGATTCTGTATTGCACACTGGAGATCATTCTAAAGAATCATGATGCTTTTCTCACCTTCACACTCATCCCCAGCCTGCAAAGTGGTCTACTTTTGCATCCCGCTGTAGGCCTCCTAGGAGCTGTTTCCAACTGCTGGGAAACACTCATAGGTAAATCACACACTATGCATTATTTGATGCCTGTCTCTCCTTCCTTTCTTTAAGAGCCAAGGTTTTCCTTAGAAAACAATGGTTCACAAATTCTAAGAGTGGAAATACAGCATGTTTTGTATATTGCTATTTTGTATATTTAGGTATTTTTATACGAAAAAATTAATTCCATTTCTTTGGCTCTTCTATCATGCATTTGACTAAAAATGAAAAAGCTAACTTAATATTTTTTCAAAACCTGTTAGTGACTGATGCATGGACATTGAAATAGTAATATATCTCTTCGATGATTGTTAAGTAGATAACCAAGACCGATTTTATGTACAGATGTTTAGGAACTAATTTCTACTTCATTTTGTAGATAGAGCAGCAATGCTTTCCTCAACTTCCTACAGCAATATTTATATGTATATATTTTAAAGTGGTATGTTTTTATAGCAACATTATAGTAGTACTTTCGAGTTTTAAACAAAAGGTTCCAGTCACTTCTAATCGACTTTGTATGCATATGTTTGAATATCATATTTTATGTACATATACATGCGTAAATTCACCCAGACAAGCAAAATAACTATGCAAATTCGCATTCCATAGAGAGCTGAGCTTACTTCTTTTAACAAGAGCATGTTTTCGAGAATTACATTCATGCTGCTGGAGCAGTAATTTGGCTCAAGTACCCCAGGGACCTAAGCAAATGTATAAATTTCCTTTTGCCTATTTGCTATGAGGGATTGCATTCTATGACAAGGAAGATTAATTATTGAATGCATTGTAATGAATACAGCATATTTCATATAATCATATATTATACCTCTGTCATTAACAGCATGATAATATAAAGGCAAATCAGCGCTCCACAAAATGAAGGATCCTGGGAAGTTAGCCTCAGCATACATCTGTGGGAAGATGCCTGAGAACAATCAGCAAATATAATTTCCTGCTGTGGTCCTTCTGCTGGAGTGACTTTACACCATGACTTCTCCTGTTCACCTGTTCCTCTCTATTCTTTTTGCTTTCTTCAATCCCTTTGCCTAAAAGTATTTCTGCTTTCATTTCCAGTGTCTACCAGCCATATTTCCAATTGTCCCAGTGCCTTTACTTGGTCCATTTCTAGGGCTATCATTTCTCTTGATTTCTAAGCCTTCCTTATATATTTTATTATGTCCAATGTCCTCATCTTGCCTGTGGCTCTCCACATTTATAACTGCATTTTCTGGGCCAGCTGATGTCAACTGCTGTAGGTTTCTGGTAAGGGACAGCCACAGACTCATGGACAAAGACAAGTGACTATGTCTCTACATATATTGGTTCTCACCAATGATTGTTAACCCTCCCTTAGGGCATTTTGCTAATAATAAGCAACAGCATAAAGGCAGGCAGCTTGGTGTGAGAAAAGGTCTTGAGCTACCTTTTCTCCTTTGCCTTGGAGTTAACTGGCTGAAACAACTTTCCAGTGATCACTCATGGACAGGAAATAGCATTTTTTAGAACATAGGTTACAGAATTTCAGTGGGAAAGTTATTTTACAGAATTACTTGATAGAGAATATAACAATTACAGGGAGGAAAGCTGAAAATATGTTAAAATATTTCTACTATGGAAAAAAAAATTCATATGTACCTAGCATGTGTCCCAAACCCTGTTACAATTAATTGTATACAATACAGAATTCAGAGACCTCAATGTTGTTAAAGGTAGTTGGAGACACTGTTTTCATTCATAAAGTATAATGCTTATGACTTTACGTGTATCATGTCTAGATTAATGAAGCTGATCTCACATGAAGCTTTGGTACTCTAACTGTTAACATAGTTAACATAAAGTGTTTATAGAAAGGGGAATTTTAAATATTTTCCACTAGAGCAATTTGCCTATGAATGTAGCCTATTTTAAGTGAGAAATTTCAAATGTATGCATCAAATGACATGCTACTTTTTCCTGGGGCATGTAGGAGTTAATTTCAAGATATGGTAATGGAAAAGGGAGTAAGAGAAGATAGCAAAACAGAAAATTCTACATTTGATAGCCATAGGACTGAAGTACAAAGACAAAGAAATTAAGTAATGAACTTAGACTAATCAGATCAGCAGAGTACCAAACTTAATAATTTGGGGCCAAGATGATTTTTAAAGAGGAAGGCTAAAGAGTTTAAAACTAACAGAGACAGCATACCTGTATTCATTTTGACCTTGGAGGGTTTGCTATTAAAGTCTTCAGTTTTCCTGTAGAAAAAAAATGATGCATTAATCTGTTCACTATGTGTGGAACAAAATATCATGAAAGAGTGTTTTTGTCTTGTTTCTGGTGTACCTTTGAGTTAATATCACATTATCATTAGTCTTATTTTAAATCAGGGCTTAATAAGGGGGCAAAATTTCTAATTGTATTCAAGTTACACTTCAGTCATTATTGGTTCATGATCATAAACATAAACATAAACATAAACATAGGTTTTTGTTTAATGGTGACCACTCACGGATGTCGAGGGGAATTTTGTTAAAAATTAAAGTTCTTTCACATTTATACTAACAGTTTTGTTTTCTAAGCCTGAAGGGGTCAATTGGTTGGTGAGTGTCCTCTTTTGGAAGATAGTCTGGTACTTTGAAGTCATTACCTTTTATTATTGAATTTGTAACATTATTTAATTTATTTTATTTGAAATCATGATCTTACATTATTCAATATATTACTGAGTCAATGTATTGAACATACTTTTTGAGCGAACAGTCAAGGAAGATGAGATTCACCTATTTTTTTCTTAAGATGCAGGAAATAGTTACTACAAAATCCATTTCTGATTCGGGATTAGATACAGTGTTTTTTCCCCAATAAAGTGTTTGATGTATAACAATTGAGATTAATTCATTAGAAATGGTTGGTGGAATGTGGCTTGATGTAGAAAAAAGTTTTAAGATATTGTGTATTATTTTATGATATCTGAGATGACTTAGTTCTTTCCCTGGCATATTGTCTTAGGCCATTTTTAGAGTTTCTTACTTATCCACACACTAAGACCAAAGGGGAGGGACATGCTGTCATGGGAAGAAGTTCTTTAAGAATGAGAGCTCTGAAAGAGCTGTTTCACCCCAAGCACTCTGCCTTTGCTTCTGAATAGGACCTGTGCCTAAATGAACATGAACTTCTCTAGCCCCACACTTTCCTTTTCATGTACATTAGCACTCTAACATCTGATAATTTAAAATATTTATACATTATGGTTAAGTGGGGATAAGGTTGAAATGAAAAAAATCTGTCGTGATCTGCCAAGAAGGACTTTTGATAAATATATTTCCCTTCAGTCTCTAGAAAGTGCACCCAATGAGCTCCCTGACTTTCTTGTCTTTGCCAGAGTTTTTGCCCTCTCATCCTTTCTGACTATTTCTCCGGTCCTCATGTGGTCAGCTTTATTCATTATCCATCATTTCCTTTCAATATGGCAAGCCAAGATCACCTCTTATAGAAAGAAAGCCCGGTTTTGTTCATCACTACTGTGACATTTTAATGATAAAATGTGAACACCTGCTAAGTACAACGATACCTATCTTCTCTCCCAGGGTTGGCGAGAAATGGAGAAATATAATAGCATGGGGGGGCACTTAAATGATAGGAGACATAATTATGAACCAAGAGGCAAAGGATTTCTTTTTAATGACAGATTAAATTCCTAACACCTTGGTATTCAATCAATACTAAAGCAGTGAAGATAAGAGAATGGATAAAATCACAGCAATGAAAGTCACTCCAATTAATTTTTTAGAGCTATAAGCTGAAAACGTTACAGATGATAGCTTTGTTATGTAGTGTTTTTGTGTCACCTCATTGTGTTGTGTCACATTCTTGCCTGGAGAGGCCATCTCTTATACTGAGTTACTAAAAGTTACTGTGAATTTTACAGTAAAATCTCACAGGCCAATTGACTTCCTTTTTTCTTTCTTTCTTTCTTTCTTTCTAAGATTTTACTTATTTATTTGTCAGAAAGAGAGAGAGAGGAGGAGAAGGAACAGCAAGCAGAGGGAGAAGCAGGCTCCCCATTGAGCAAGGAGCCCGATGCCAGACTCGATCCCAGGACCCTGGGATGATGACCTGAGCCAAAGGCAGACGATTAATTGACTGAGCCATCCAGGAGTCCCGAGGGCAACTGACTTTCAAAAAAGTTTATTAGGAAGGAAAGTTTATTAGGATGAATTTTATCTCTGATTTTTCAGTGCATACAAATAAGAGGCACATGATCCCTCCCATCCCCCCAAACACAGAAAAATGTAACAACTCATGCGGAAACTCTCCTTGGAAGCCTTAACATGGCCTGTATTGAAGAGATGCCAGTGAAGTCAGGGAAGAAAGCCGTGGTCAGTCCAGGAGCCTTGAGAAAGCTCCATCAAACATATTTATTTTAATCTCTCGGTAGCAAAACTCTTAATAAGTTAACCTTAAATGGATAAAATAAATAGAAAAGAAAAGCCTCAGGGGATGTCTGTGACCGAGTCTGAGGCAACTGCTAAAACAAGGAGGAATAAACAGTCTCCAGAAAATGAAGACTGGAAGAACATGTCCCAAATTTGACATCATCACTCCGTTTCAGAACACGTTTTGTTTAAAACTGTCCTAAGTTTTTTAAAGCTAAATGACAAAGATCCCATTCGCTTCGGAATAATGCTGATCGTTAAGGAAAACATCGGACAGAAGGAAGGCCAACTCCCAGAATACAGAACCTGCTAATAAAAAATCAGACTGTTTTTAAACGAGGCTAGAGACCCAAGTGTCAACATTTGTTGTTTGAATTCCAATGCAGATATTTACAAAACATCTGCCACTCAAAAAGGAAAATAAAATGAACAAGAACAAAGAAAGGCGCCAGAGGTCCTTGGGCTTTTCATCTTTAAAGTGATGTATCCTGTAACATATCAATGTAATTGGTGAGGTTTTTAAGCTTCTCATTGTTTTAGATGTCAGAATGTGAAATGACTAACTTCCTAATCAGGCAAGACATTTTCCAAGTTGTTAAAAGAAGGGCCAGGGTGATTAAGCTTTCCAGAAGAACCTAAAACTGAAAGTCTTCTTGGATGAGTCACAAAAATGTGTGATTCTATTTCCATTATTTGTACTAAAGCCGTTAACACATCTACAACCGAGAACTCTCTTTAGACCATTTAAACTAAAGCGAATCTAATCTCTTTGTTCTTGAAAAGTGTCTTAGGTTGTACCTACAGAACAAACATAGATTATTCAGGAAGGCACCAAATTCCTAGAGTGTTTGCATGCTACTAGAAGAAACAGTATTTCAAGTATTCTCCTAAATTGGATTGAACAAGGGCCAAGACAATGAAAACCGATGATAAAACGCAGACTACCTTGAACCTCAGTAAATAATCCACAGATCAAAGAACTCTCTGTGCACTGGTGTCAAAATGATTTTCAGCAGGTGGTGTGGAGCTGCATTTACTTAAGTTCAGTTCTTGCCAAGTCTTATGTAAAAAGCAACTTTATATATATACTAATTTGGATATAGCGATCAGTTTGTTTCGGTGTAAGAGCAGCTTTCATTTCCAATATGCATATGGTACTACATTGTATTTGTTGATCGTGCATAGGTAACAACGTGACTTCATGTCTGTAGCCTTTTAATTCTGCTTGAACTTCTTTTATCTGACAACCATTTTTTTTCCTTATGGATCAGAGCAGTCTTTATTTATCCCAGGCATATGACAATAGATCTGATAGTTTAACTTTTGAATGAGGGTCCTAAGAAGATGTTTGATTGTCCATGCACAGACACCAACATGATTTTGTGCTCGTAATCTTAAAATTCTGCTTGAGTTCTTTTGTTTATCAGACATCCCATTCTGAAGAGAGGCAGAGACAGTATCCTTTCCTCAAGTTCGGCCAAGAATTCTATGTAAGTCGTTTTATTTTTGTAGACTCTAATTCAAGCACCAAGACCATCTATAAAATCATAGGATGAAGTTTTAGCTCAGCCAATGTGAGAAGCTGCCCAAAAGATTTTCCATAGAATAATTTTAATCCAGTAATCGCTAGGGTTATTTTGAAATTGATCTATTCACAGTTCACATATTGTTTAGAAGAAGGGAAACACGATCTAGGTGGTAGGAAAACATTTGAAGGATGTTAGAATTTTTTAGAGACAGGGTTTAGACATAAGAATAAAAATGATGCCTGTTGAGGTTATGCACAGGATCTTAACCTGAATTTACTTTGGAATGGATCATGTGAACCATTCTTTCTGGAATAATTACTGAGTGGTCAATGTGTATCTCTCTGTCTTTGTCTCCTTCTCCCTAACGGTGGTAGGATTAGAGGTACTCTTAAGTGCCAAATGATTTTACTGTTCAGTTACAATCAAATGACTTATTTTAGGTTGATTACATTTTTCTTTTCTGTCAATATGCTTTTTGACAATTTTCACAGGAAATAACCCAAGTAGGTGATTTTGTCCTTTACAGTCCCTGAATTTAGAAACATACAAATCTACCTCAACCACTTTTCTGAATGGTTTCTCTGAATTGATGACAACTGGTTTATGACACCGACTCAGAGACTCCTCGGATGCCTCCGAGTGGGTGGTCCATGTCCTCATAGTTCATGGTGAGGACATGGCTGTCCATGCTCAGCCTTCACGTAAGAACTCAAAATTCCTCCCAACGTTGCTGAGCTAATGGTGCCTGAAGCTGGGTCCTTATTATTCAGGAGCCAAATTATCTAACACATTTATACATGAATGCTGGCATCAGAATACGTTCAATATCATTTCTAGGAATAAAGATAAATCATGACTGTGAATAGTGAAGAACAAAGAACATGAGGCCATTGGTTATTTTTATAAGAATATACCAATTCTTTAACTAAATTTAATCAAAACATTCTTTTATACCAAATTTCCTGATACCTGAAAGAATTTCCTGAAGAACAAAGCATGTTTAACATGGAAATTAGCAATTTTCCCTTTGAGATTTTACAAAGCAAGCTAGTCACATACTTAACAGATTTTTCCTAAAGACCATACCAGTTAGGGTGCCTGGGTGGCTCAGTGGATTTAGCATCTGCCTTCGGCTCAGGTCATGATCTCAGCGTCTTGGGACTCAGGTTATGATCTCAGGACCCTGGGATCCAGCCTTGTTTGGGTTCCCTGCTCAGGGGGAGTCTGCTTCTTTCTCCCCCTGCTCTTACACTCCTCTTCTCAATCTCTCTTTCTCCTTCTCTCCCTCTCAAATAAATAATTGAAATCTTTAAAAAAAAAAAAAAAAAGATCATACTGGATAGAAAAACTCAATCACCTGGTAAATAATTTTCTTTCTGAAGCTATTTCAAAGCCTAAAAGTCTATGACTCACTCTCTTCTTTAATTATAAATAACTTGTTTTCACAATAAGTGGTCATGTGATTTAATATTACTCTAGTATCCTACCTTCATGGTATCTTTAACTTTTATATTGAGAATGATTAATAATACACCTAAAGACTCAGAGATGTATCAGATTTTTTCTAAAACAAAGTCATTTGTTCAAAAGCACTGGAAAAGTTCCACTGACTTCTATTATGTAAATCAAAAGCCAAATGGGCTCCTAATTGTTGGGGGGGAAGCAGATTCCTAATGGGGATCTGATGAGTCAAGCACATTATCAAGAGACATGTGAGGAATTAATAGAATATAGGAACACATGCTACAGGTGAACTGACTGGTGTTGGAAGGAAAGGTCGTGGATTCAGGTAAACCTGGATTCGAAGTCCAATTCTGCGTATTCCGAGTCATCTAAATGATTTATACCAATGTCATTATCAGCCCCTTCAACTGTAGCAACAGTGGCAGGATCAAACCTAGTCCTCTCCTCCTTGCACTCAAATGGGCATCATTCTCATTCACCAGTGCTTCAAGTAGGTTGAGGCATCCCTTTTGTCTTTGATTGAGTCTTAAGAAAACAATCTAGACTTCCTGAAAACACCTAGGACATTATTTTATTGCTTTAAATTGAAGTGAGCATCTATGGTTTGTGAGATTGATTTGTGCAGATTGTCCCATCTCCTAATTATCCTCTCCCCAACTTAGCAACCTGTTGGAATTGAAAAAGAATTCTGCTTTCTAGGCAACTTTTCTTCCTTCCTTAAATAGAGCCTTCTTTTAATTGTGATTTTCTTTTTCCCACATTGTAGTGAATAAGAGGAGAGAGACCTAAGAAATAGTTGAATCAAACACTTGTCTCCTAGCCCAGCTAAGTTATCGCTAGTGCACCTAAGGGAAAGTAACACTTAAAGGTTGTGACAATGAGCTTAAATCCATTTTCATTACCTTTGACAGCTTAGAGCCCAAGGGTGACTGTTGGAGGAAAGAGATGTCCATAAAATGTCACACAAAGAATTGTGTGACAAATTGCAGTGATAACATCCCGACGACAGCCATTTCTGTTTAGTTTCCTAAGTGAAAGTATCTCCCCTTTTTTCTACCATTGTAGAGCACCATTATTTCTATGTGAGCAACAAATCTTTGATCTTTGAAAAGAATCATTTATTTTTTTTTCTAATTTGCAAGAAGTAAACCTGTCTCTATTTGAGGATAACAAGATATTATACATAGGAAACCCTAAAAATTCCACCAAATTCCACCAAATTTAGAATTAATAAACAGATTCAGTAAAATTTCAGGTTTCAAAATCAATATGCAGAAATCATGTATTTCCATACACTAATAATGAAATATCAGAGACAGAAATTGAAAAAACAATCCCATTTGTAATTGCATCAAAAAGGAAATAATACCTAGAGGGGCGCCTGAGTAAATGTCAGTTGACCATCCAACTCTCGATTTCAGCTCAGGTCATGCTCTCAGGGTTGTGAGATTGAGACCCGAGATGGGCTCCATGCTTAATGTGGAGTCTGCTTGAGATTCTGTCTCTCCCTCTGTCCTCTAACCCCACTTATGCATATGTATGCACACATGTTCTTTCTCTCTCTCTAAAATATATAAATAAGTAAAATCTTTGGGGCGTTTTGGTGGCATAGTCAGTTAAGTGTCCAGCTCTGTTTCAGCTCTGGTAGTGACCTCAGGGTTATGAAATCAAGCCTCTTTCTCTTTCCCTGCCTCTCCCTCTCATGCACTCTTTCTAAAATAAATGAATAATTAAAAAAAAAAAAGAAAAAGAAAAATTACCTAGGAATAAATTTAACCAAGAAGATGAAAAATCTGTACACTGATAACTGTCACACAATGATTAAAGAAATGGATGAAGACCCCCAAAAGTGAAAGATATACCATGCTCATGGATTGGAAGAATTAATATTGTTAAAATGTTCGGACTACCTAAGACAACCTACAGATTCAGTGCAATCATTATCAAAATTCCAATTATGTGTTTCACAGAAATGGACCAAAAATCTCAAAATTTATATGGAACCACAATAGATCCCAAACAGCCAAAACAATCTTGAGAAAGAACAAAGCTGGAGGCATCACATGCCCTGATTTTAAACTATATTACAAAGCTATATTAATCAAAACAGTAAGGTATTGGCATAAAACAGACACATAGATCAATGGAAAAGAATACAGAAGCCAGAAATAAACCCATTCATATGTGGTCAATTAATTTGACAAGGGAACCAAGAAAATAAATGGGGAAAGGATAATCTCTTCAACAAATGGTTTGGGAAACCTGGACAGCTGTGTGCAAAGGAATGAAAGTGGACCCCTATCTTATACCATATGCAAAAATCAATTCAAAACTGATTAAGGACTTGAACATAAAACCTGAAACCATAAAAATCCTAGAAGAAAATGGGAGATAAGCTTCTTGACATTGGTCTTGATGATGGTTTTTTTGGATTTGACAATAAAAACAAGGCAACAAAAGCAAAAATAAACAAGTGAAATTACATCAGACTAATAAATTCTGCACAGGAAGGGATATCAATTAAAGAAAAGGCAGCCTACATAATGGCCCGAGCCAAAGGCAGATGCTCAACCGACTGAGCTGCCCAGGCATCCCCCTCTTACTTTTAACTTTCAAACATTTCATTTTATTTTTTTGAAGATTTTATTTATTTATTTGAGAGTGTATGAATGAGAGAGAGCAGGAGCAGGGGGAAAGGGGCAGAGAGAGAGGGAGAAGCAGACTCTATCTTGGGGCCCTGAGATCATGACCTGAGTTGATACCAAGAGTCAGACTCTTAACCAACTGAGGCACCCAGATGTCCCACATACTTAAAATGTAAATGGATATGAACATTAAATGCTGTGGCAGGAGAAGATAAATATCATTTTATGTGTGTTTTATTTCATAAAATCCCTCAGAAAAGGATCTTAGATCTGTCTAGTCATTTTTGAGATTAGGCATTTTGGGTTGGGAGAAATGAGTGCTCCAAGAGCAAATACCCTAAAAAATGCCCCAAAGTGGTTTCACCTTCCTGGCTGTAAGCAAAGAGTAGGCATCTCCCTTTAAGATGTCTTAAACTATCGTTTGAGATCATGATAATCCCCCGCAACACATTAAAGTTAATTATGTTAAGCATAGTGCTTAAGTTCTGAATCCTATGTGGCAGGGTTTAAAGGAAAGAATGAACAGGAGAAGGTGTGGGAGAAGGCTAAACCTGTGGATGAATAAGTAAGGACTACCGACGGAGAACCATACACTACTACTACTACTTCTTCCTCTTCCTCTTCCCCTTCCACTTCTACTTCCTCTTCCTTCTCTTCTTCTTCACCCCCCCTTCTCTAACTCCTTCTCCTTCTTTTCTTTTTCTTCTTTTTTAGAGAGACAGAGAGAGAAGACCTGCCTGCAAGCAATGGGGGGGGGGGGAGACAGGTAGAGGGCACGGGAGAGAATCCCAAGCACTCGATCTCGTGCCCCTGCTATCATGACCTGAGCTGAAGCCAAGAGTCTGATGCTCAACTGAGTGAGCCCTCCAGGAACCCCATACTTACTCTTCAACTACTAATATGTAATTTGTGTCTGGTTATGACAAGGAATCCTCCTGCCCAGCTACCACAGCAGTTCCAATGGAAAGTTTTATTTAGCTAAAGCCCAGGCCAATCACTACAGATGATGATATTTTTAGAAAACCTCAGAATTTTAAATTAGTAAGTATGTTTATTCTAATGTATTTCCAATGCAATGTTAATTTATGAAATTACTATAGCTAAATAATCTTGCTTATTGTTTGAAAGAAAGTTACGTTTATCTTCTGACACATGTACTTCTTGAGCACCTGAAATAATGCTTCTATAGCTTAGCGATGTCAAAGTTTACCTTGACCGTGTTACTGACAGCATACTGCCCGTATTGTTACAAACCTGTGTTTGTATGTGTCTCAGATATCAAACAGTGAGACTCTACTTGTTCGTGAAATTTGAAAAAAAAAAAAAATTGGGAGGGGGTGGTAGAAATTTGCTTCAATTTGCTCTTTAAAAACTCATGGGAGGGGGCACCTGGGTGGCTCAGTGGGTTAAGCCGCTGCCTTCAGCTCAGGTCATGATCTCAGGGTCCTGGGATCGAGTCCCGCATCGGGCTCTCTGCTCAGCGGGGAGTCTGCTTCCCTCTCTCTCTCTCTCTCTGCCTGCCTCTCTACCTACTTATGATCTCTCTCTGTCAAATAAATAAATAAAATCTTAAAAAAATAAAAATAAAAACTCATGGGAGAAAATAATGTGCCAATTGGGGAAAATACTGTCTTTGAGGAAATTTTGAATTTATAATAATTCAAAACTTCTGGTATTTTTGTTGAGCAGTGGAGAGTTTAGGATACTATTCCTTTGGATCTAACAAAGGTGGGTAATAATGATAGATATCTTTTATTGTTAAAATTATTTACTTTTTTTAAAAAAAGATTTTATTTATTTATTTGACAGACAGATTGCAAATAGGCAGAGAGGCAGGCAGAGAGAGGGGAAGCAGGCTCCCCGCTGAGCAGAGAGCCCGATGTGGGCTCCATCCTAGGACCCTGAGATCATGACCTGAGCCGAAGGCAGAGGCTTTAACCCACTGAGCCACTCAGGCGCCCCACAATTATTTACTTCTGATAAAAGAAATGCATTGTTATTATTTTCATACTATTTATTATTTATTATTATTATTTCATACTAACAGTTCATGCTGTTTCTTTGGAGTACAAGGATGGTTTGCGAGGTCTTGGCAAGATACTTGGCAAAATTCTTCATTACATCTCTGTGGACTAAATGTGAAAGTAGTAGGTGGAATCGTAGGTGAGTGAAAAATCATTTTTAGGAGTGTCTTTCCCTGGCTGTGTGTCTTCAACATTTTTATTTTGGGAAAAAATAGTGACATGCTTATCAAGTCTACAGAAGGCACACACGTGAGAGAGGAATATACAATAAGTAAAAAGACAGATTGCCTTGATAGACTGAATTAAACTTTAACAGAGATAAATAAGAAGTTCTGCTAAATTTGGCTAAACCAAATCATTTTATCTGAATTAAGTCCAGGGGCATTATTAGACTGTGAACTAAGAGTGACCCAGTTGTTTTTAAAAATATAATTAAGTCAATATATATGAACAGTGGTTACCATATAAATCAAGATAGATTGTGATTCCACTTTCATGACCATGCTAGGACCTTGTTGTCTTGATTTAAAAATGACCTTTTTTGTGTGTGTGTCCAGGAACTAGCCTGTCATGGAGGTGAGTGGCTAAGCAGGCTTTCGGGACCGTCACAGACCTCCGAAGGGAGACCAGGTCAGGCCACTGAGGGATTTGCTACAAACACCATAGCCACGGCTAGGTGAGTGTTAGCAGCAGTAAGAAAAATCAGTGACACATACATTGTTTTTGTTGTTGTTATTTTTTTTTTCACTTTCATTTCAGGGAAATCATCTCCGTGGCTTTCAAGGTTAATGCTCTCAAGTAATCCATATTTATGCTTTGCATTAGCAGGAAGACAGATGGATAACAGTTCCAACTAGAGTCTCTCTCTCTCTCTCTCTCTCTTTTTTTTTTTTTTTTGATTTTATTTATTTGTTTAAGAGAGACGAGAGAGCGAGAGCACA
Organism: Mustela lutreola; assembly: GCF_030435805.1. NCBI lineage: Eukaryota > Metazoa > Chordata > Mammalia > Carnivora > Mustelidae > Mustela > Mustela lutreola. The sequence goes on along the minus strand of NC_081307.1, from coordinate 26,778,433 downwards.
CCATCAGGGGAAGCGGCAGAGGGAGAGGGAGATGCAGACTCCCCACTGAGCAGGGAGCCTGATTTGGGGCTTGATCCCAGGACACCAGAATCATGACCTGAGCCAAAGGCAGATGCTTAACTGACTGAGCCATCCATGTGCTCCCCCAATTAGAAGTTTCAATATTCCCTTAAAATATACCTGAATTTAAGGGCACCTGGGTGGCTCAGTTGGTTAAGCTGATACCTTCGGGTCAAGTCATGATTCCGGGGTCCTGGGATCGAGCCCTGCATTGGGCTCCCTGCTCAGTGGGGAGCCTCCTTCTCTCTCTGCCTGCTGCTCCCCCTGCTTGTGCTCTCTCTCTCTGACAAATAAATGAATAAAATCATTTTTAAAAAGATTTTTTAAAATCTTTTTTAAAAATGTACCCGGACAGGGGTACAACATTTGTACCCTGGGGTACCCAGGGTACAAATGTATCCCGAAACAGGATATCCAAATTGTTGGGTTTGTAACAATCTGCTTTACAACTCTCATCAGAAAAAAAGTGAGTCTATTCTAGAACTAAAATCTTTAAGATTTCTGAATTATACAACAAAATAGGGTTTGATATCTATTGCCTTTTTGTTCAGCAAAATGCCTACCCGAATGACCTCACTTCTAGCTCTTACCCAACTTACATATTCCCAGCATTCTTCATTTTGATATGATACCTAATATAGTCCTTCATACCATGCCACTATTTAAAGCTAAAACTCTCACTCAATCTACCTAAAATAGGCAAAGAAAACAACATACAAATTTATACTTAAATTATACATTGGAGAACACCGAAACTTATTTGAACAAAGATTTTGTCGTTTCACAACATCCTTAACTTATTTGACACCGTGGCCAAATCTAGAAATGTGTGGAACATTCTTTATGATGATTGTTGGCTTATTTCAACATACGTAGTTAAATTTTATTTGAACTCCTCTTTATTAGTCTTGTTTCCCCATTTTTCTATGGAAACAAATGTTCCTTCTCTCCACCCCCATAAGTCCTGCACTTCCACTGCTCTGAAAAGCAGAGAAGATTTCATCCTGACTTCCCAAATGCATGACATAAGCCCCTTCCAGGCAGCCTTGTTCCTCCTAGGGGATAAGCAGTGGCATGGAGTCTGGAATTTCAAGGCCCAGGCTGGGCTCTTTGTTCACCTGGACGCCACTGTTTTCCTTCAGGTTCACAGGTGGAGGTGTCTGCATGGACATTCCCATGACAAAAATCCGATAGTCCTTGACTTCGGTATCATTTCTTCTTTTATTATTATTATTATTATTTTTTTTTTACAGGGGAGCAAAAGCATTTCCTCATATCTGTTGCAGCAGTTGGTAATGGAAATTTGGAAACCGAGTTGTGACCACATGCCATTACACCGATTCCAGCAATCACATTTGAGGAAGGTGATCCCTTTTCTAGAGTACACAGAAAGTTTCTAATGTGAACTCAATACTGGCATGCTGGCTGTCTGCCCTTCCTATGTCAGAGTTAAGGATAAGAAAATGTAGGTTATCATACTGCAAGATATAAATGTATCCAATCCACATATTGTACACCTTACATTTATGCAATGTGATATGTCAGTTATAGCTCAATTAAAAAAAATAAAATGTAGCTCTTATTGGGAAGGAGTGAAAGATAATGGATAAGCCCAAAGTTAGGAACTTTCTTGTGGGAGTGGCAACTTCAGAAATATACATAGAGGTTGATCAAAAGCTGGTGAGCGGCAGAGCCAGGGTTCAACCCCCCAGGTTTTAGGCAACTTTCAGGTACTTCCTGTTAGCTCTCCATTATATTCTCATTGTACGGAAGTGGATGTCAATATTGATTACTTCTAGGTGAATATGTGCTTGCAAAAACCTTTGCACGTCCTTGGGCCTGACCCTTTTCATTTATAAAATGAAAGACCTGTTTTAAAATTTAAAAGCACAGAAGGCCTTTTTATGGTCTGAAATTTTCCTAAATCAAAGAAGGGCATATTTGGTTGACAAATATTTATTGATCTTACATGTGCAAACCAATATGCTTATTAACCTGATTGTCTATGATATCAAGCAGAATCTAACTGGAACTCAGTATTTTAATGACTCACTTATATTTGATATAAATATATTTAATATTTATATTTGATGTAACTATATACATAAATATATGTAATTTGTATTTTATATTTATATTTAATGTAAATTCAGAAAAATGAGACTTTAAAAGATCTGTGTTTCTGATAGCACCAGAATGAGATGGAGATATATTAACACAAGTCTGAGCCGTTATCCAAATCTGTCTTCCTCTTAGCTGCTTAGGTCACATAACTGCAGCAATGTGATCTGTAGAATTCTCTCTTTATAACAGGTCCTCCCATATTAACTCAAAAGCCCTTCCACTGAGACGATGCATTTTAGTTCGTCTTACTAAAATCACACCCAGTACGTGATCATCACTGTTTTAAAGCCTTATTTCACCACAGATGATATGGTGGTGGTAGGGACTTTGGGGGTGACAAGAATCATTACTTTTGTTTTGTTTTTTCTATTAGAGTTTGCAGAAGATAAGGCCTTCAAAGCAGATAAGTCATGAATGCATGTTCCCATTCCAAATGTTACATTCTTTTGCATGTCTCATATTTCAAAGGGTGAAGTCTATTGACCTTTGAGGACACAGAGGGCTGAGAGATCTTAGGCACACTGTGTTCCAAATCAATATTTTCATTACATTTCCTTTTTGGCTGAATCTGTCATGTCATCACTTGCTAAATTGCCATAGCATGGGAAGGACTGTGACATTTCGAGGTATTTTTCACGTGGATGATTGCTGCTCTAGCCTTTGCTTTATTGTTGCAAAAGTTTGCTCTCAGGCTCACAAACAAACTGCCAAAGTCTTATGACCCACAGAAATTTCAATCAGCCTGTTAGTCTTTTCAGAGGCTTTGGAATTAGAATGTTGACCTGATGTGAACTATGATTTAATATGCTGGGCTATTTGTACGGCCACTATGTGATAAAGGTGTCATTCATTTGAAGCGATTGAGAAAGACAATCAGAATTGGGGAGAAGAGTGAATTATGGAATGGTTGTAAAGAAGTAACTTAATATTCTTTTAAAAATACAGGTGAGCTCTGGGATAAAAGGCCAAACTGGGTCCCTTAAGGGCCTATATTAATGAACACATCAGAATGATCTGTACATACCATATCAACTGACATGGAGTAAATGTTTCAAAAAGGGTTTATTTGGCTTAAGTATTTATGCCAGCATTTTAATAAACTAGTGATGAATATCATCAAAGGTAAATGACACCTAGACCCTCATTCAATTATCCCAATTTCCAAAGCATACATTTAAGGTGTAATTTTAATCTATTTATATTTATTTCTCATTTTATGCTGGATTCATGATATTCCTCTCTCCCCAACCCTCAGCCCATTTTCCCCATCCCCTAACCCAGAGAATGGCACCAAGTCTTCATAAGTCAATTCATTAATCCATTAATCAAAAATTTGAGAACCAGTCACTGTGTCAGTAGAACTTGGTGGTTACTGTCGTCATTTTTATCTCGTGTAACTCTCTGTGTTTTGAAAAGTAAAACAAGAGACACTCAACTCTAGAAAGGAAAATATATATCCCTCTCAGCCCCACAGTTCATCTGGCCAAAAGATTTGGGTGTGAGATGATAAGCATTTTTAGGGTTTGACATAGGATAAGTATTTTGGGGGTTTGACATGGGACAAGTATGGGTTAGGTATCATTTAATACCCAGAGATGGGTATCGAGGAGATGGGAGCACATGACCAGCTAATAGTGATATAGAGACTAATCTTACTGCCTTACGTCCCCATGAAAGCAGTGGACACTAATGGATGACCTTCCAGTGTATATGGTAGGGGCAGCTTGGCAGATAAAAGTGAGAGAAAAGGGGTGCCTGGTGGCTCCGTCAGTTAAGCATCTGCCTTCGGCTCAGGTCATGATCCCAGTGTCCTGGGATCAAGTCCCACATCAGGCTCCCTGCTCAGCAGGGAGCTTGCTTCTCCCTCTCCCTCTGCCTGCTGCTGTGCCTGCTTGTGATCTCTCTTTGTCAAATAAACAAACAAGATCTTTTTTTTAAAAAGTGGGAGAAAAAGCAATGGCATGTGCGCGCGCACGCGCGCGCGCACACACACACACACATACACACACTCAGAGACTGTGTGTCACAGGTTTCATTTGGAATGTGAAGTGTATTGAAGAAATTATTTGGGATCACTCAAGAGTAGTAATGAACATGCTGTGCTTTCTGCACGGATTTAGCCAATAATAAATCAGTAATTTCTATCATACATTTTAAACAAAAGCACCTTGTGGTGTCTGAACCCTAAGCACTCACACCACCTGTCATTTTATTTTTCTAAGAGAGGAAGACTAATAACAATATTTATTTTAGAAAAACCCTCCCTAGTTATGCTGTTTATATCTACCTAATTACTCCTTATCCCGACCAAAATGGGATCAACACAAAGCAAACAAGCAATTTCATGGTTCTGTTTTTTTTTTCAATTATTCATGACATAATATGAGTGGAATTGATTGTAACAATGGGCAATGATTACTCTTTCTTTGGGGGTTGTCCTAAGGATAACACAACTGGGTAAACTGTGATCCTTGGTTCATGACAGTCTTATGATAGGTCCATGTGTCTCTTCTTCCCTCTCTTCCTCCCTCACCCCCGAACCTACACACCTGTCATCTAAAGCAAAAGACAGACTTTTTAAATAGGAGCCTTCCTCTGCCCAGGTGGTCTGGGTTATTATTTCACGTGTCACTGCCTCACACCTGAAGCAGCCATCATTCTGAAGTCCGTGCAGTCCATGACCAAGTAGGTCATTCTCTTGCTCTCCTGTTTAGGTAGTTTCATGGAGTGTCTGTATCCTCTGCAAGGGTATTTATTTTAGCTGCTTTTATCTTTATAGTGATTTCCTCAAGCTGGATATAATTATATGGTTAAGGTTCATTCGTATTGTTGCTAGTTTCTATGGTACACTCCTTTTTCCTCCTACGTAATATTCTACTGTTCGGATATGCCAGTTTATCTGTCTACTTTCTCACTCATGGGCATTTAGGTTGCTTCTAGGTTTTTGCTAATTTGAATAGTGCTGCCATGAATATGTACATACAGGTTTTTTGTTGCTTTGCTTGTTAATTTACTGCTTGCCAGAGAACTGAAGTGGCAATAGTAGGTTTTAAGTGCTTTCCGTGCGCCAGGAACAATTCAAAGAGTATTTGCCTATATATGAATTCACTGGAGACTCACAACAACCAAGAAGGAAAATACTATTGTTATTTTACAGAATAAAAAACAAAACAAAACTCAGAGAAGTTGAGAAACTTGCACAAGGCCACACAGCTTTCAGGGAGCAGAGTCAAGCTTGGGAATCCAGGCGGTTTGGCTTCAGAATTTATGTTCCTAAACACTGCACTATCATGTCCTTCCTAGATCTAAGAGCCAGAAGGATTACAAGAGTTTATAAATGTCTATCTTAGGGATTGGACCAAAATTTCAGTCCAGGACTATTATAATTTTTATTGACCAATGGGTCATTTAACTTGCCATGAGCGATACTAAAGATGTCCATACATTTTATAACTACCCCTCAAAACATGTTGCACATAAACTTCCATATATATATATATGTATATATATATATATATATATACACACACACACACACATACATCCTTACATATTCCATATATATATACACATATTCCGTGTGTGTGGGGGGGGGGTGTATTTATCACAGGCATCAGATTCTTTGCAAACCTGTTTCGAGAAGAGGACCACTATGTTTCATTTTTTCTTTTTAAGTCATCTCTACACGCAACATGGGTCTTGAAATTACAACCCCAAGACTGCACACTCTACTGACTGAGCCAGCCAGGGGCCCCTAAGACCACTGTTTGTGATACACAGATTTGCTGCCAAGAAGAGTGGTGGCTGTTCCCGGAGGCATCTCCCACAGACATGTCTGAGCACGTCATTCCAGATCACACCCAAAGCCTGTTCCAGGCCCATCTTCATTCCCCTTCAGGGAGCCCAGGCTGCTTCTATGCCTTGGTCCTAGAGGCCCAGTTGGGGCCCCGGGTGGCTCTCAAACAGTCAGATCATGAATTCAAAGCCAAAGTGACTTGGACTCTTGATTTCCAATGGAAGAAATGCTCTTAGGTGAAGAGAAAATGCTCATCAGTTAGTAAAGCTGGGTAATAGGCTTGATGTTTGCCCCAGCACCCACACTTTCCTGAAGTTTCTATGTTCCTACGGAATAGCCCATAATAAACACATTCGGTCAAGAAACTCTGTGGCCATAGATACATGTGAAAGATAAAGGCAGGAAGCTCAGACGTAATTTGTTGATGTTATGAGCACCAAAGCCATCCTCAAGGCCACCGCCTGTGGCTTCCATGAATTTCTTGGTCATCCTGATTCTGAAGGCTTGGTCTCAAGAGGAAGAATGAGCCATCAGTTGGGTGAGTCATATTTTTTGTTATAGTCACTGGAACATTCAAAAATGAAATCATTTTCTTCAGTTGAACGAACCTTATAAAAAGTAAGTTACTTCATATACATTTGGCAAAAGACTAATTAGCTATTTTGAGTTCTTCCTGGAATTATCTTACCCATTCTTTCCACTCTCCCTGACGCCTGGGTCCTGCTCTCTCCTTGCCCGCTGCTTTCCTGCTCATGTTAATAAAATAGGAAAACAGGAGTAAACATGTGGTTTTGACAACCTTCAGATCCTTAAGGCAAGAGAAAGAGGCCCGAAGCAGTAATCCTTTAAAAGTGAGCATTTTTCAAAGATACAAATACTTTCAAGACAGTTTAATATTATCCTTATCATTGTTTTTATATACAATCTTTTAAAATCTGAATTAGAACGTTATTTCCAGATTTCCCCTCTTTAGCTCTATCCGTATCTATGTGTGTGTGAATGGGTCTCTCCCCTTTCCTCTTTTTCCCTAGACAGGTTTTCCAGTATACCTTAACACTTAAAAGTCAGAGCTGATTATGTATAAACTTAAATTCGTCTTCTATCATTTGTCAAAAATTTCAGTTCAGTTCTTGTGAATCAAAGAGCTCTTCAGATTTTCTTCTTTTTTAATCAAAGAACACTTCCACACAATGAAGGAGCCTACATTATGCTAAAACTAAATGGGAGGTTTTAAAGAAAGACCAATCTTGGGTGTTAGGGTAAGGTTAATTATTAGTGACTTTTTCCTCCAATGTTCTAGGTGTTGGTGGTACATTTTTTCTTTTTTCTTTTTATTTTTTAAGATTTTATATACTTATTTGACAGAGATCACAAGTAGGTAGAGAGGCAGACAGAGAGAGAGGGGGAAGCAGGCTCCCTGCTGAGCAGAGAGCCCGATGTGGGGCTCGATCCCAGGACCCTGGAATCATGACCCGAGCCGAAGGCAGAGGCTTTAACCCACTGAGCCACTCAGGCACCCCGTGACACATTTTTGTTACCTTAGAGAAAATGAAAACAAGCGTATAAGTAAGTTACAGCATACACGCACACCTGCATTTTTTTTTCCATTTACATTTTTTTAATTTTTTATTTAACTTTTTTATTTTTTATAAACATATATTTTTATCCCCAGGGGTACAGGTCTGTGAATCACCAGGTTTACACACACCTGCATTTTAAAGAAGATAGCCCCGGGTGTGATGGAAAAATCAACCTATTGTTCCTTAAGGTAAAGCATCAACAGCTTCAGTTACTTTACTAAAAGTTGCTTTTCCAAGTTTACCTCCAGCTCTTCATGGCCCCCTGCCCTGCCTTCATCACCCACATCTCCGCTCGCATTTCTGCAACCTTACCACAGATGCCATGCCTCGGACTTTGCGTTGTAAACTCTGGCAGCGTTTGGATGGGCTCTGTGGTTTTTAACTTGTTATATACATCGCTGTTCTAGCTACATTCTACGTACCCTGAGGGGAAAGACAAAGTCACTTAAAGTTTTGGGCCTCAGTGCCCTCATCTGTAAAATGAACAGGACTAGACCTCTAACTTTTTATTTACTCTCGCATGCTCTGATTCTTGTTCCCAGAAAGCCACACTTATTCTTTTAGCTTTGTTTTGCACAAAAACTGTCCCTGGCCCAGAGATCTTAAAACCTAAACGAGAAGATACAGGGCAGTCCCTCAGTTCTGTGGAGGTCTTATTATTCCTCCTTCTGAGACGTTAGTGGCCAAAAGGTATTAAGAGTTCAAACTCCATACTTACATCATTTTTTGTTCAATAGGCATGAGGGAATCTTTCTCTTCCTGAGTATGTCGGAAGCCTTACATTTTATTCTGGGTCTATCTGTACTAAGCGATGGGCTGCCACTGGTGATGTGGGGAGACCTAGCTGCCTGATGGGGCACAGAGAAGCCAAGCTCTTTGGATGAACAGTGATAGGCCTTGAGAGACACAAAACTGAGTCATAGCTCTATTAGCAAATTGCAAATAAATAGGTCCAAAACATAATAAGGATCCTACAAATTAGATATTTGAAATTATTTTAAAACTGATTTAATGCCTTCTACAATTAAGATAGAATCACACAACCGATCTAGACATCTTTTTAGCACAGATATTTAGTCTAAGTTCCAACTAGAGAGACTGGTGGAAATGTATAGGTCTCATTGATGTTTCAGTGCACGTGGACTCTTATTCTACAGCATCAGCCAAGTGGGTCAAAGAACCTATAAAAATTGCAGAGCAGGGGAAGCACGTCTCCCGTGTCCTGCCACCTTTCCATGTTCTCCTCTCCCATCATCTTTTTGCATTGTTTCTTGTTTCAGCACAACTGGATCTTTCCTCCTCCCAAGCAAAATTCCCAAACTTATGTATGGTTTAGGCAACCCAACTTGAGGCAGTCACAAAGTAAAATATGAATGTATTTAAAAGAGAGCCTCTGTAACCTAAATCAGAACGATTGGGAGATTCCTAAATTTACCTCTCAAATCCTGACGTGTCCTCCAAGTGCCAGACTTGGAGTGTGAAGGGCCCATCCACAGTGTCCACTTGGATGTCCACCAGGGACATCTACCAGACCTCCCATTTGGCCCCAACTACCCTCTCTCCCTGTAGCATTTCATGTCTCTGCAAACAGCATCACCATTTCTGTTGCCCAAACCAAAAAGAGTGACATGATATGATACTTATTTCTCTTATATTTATGAGCAAATCCTAGCATCTGTGGCTTCAAAATATATCTAGAATCTCATTGTCTTCCTCATGACTACCTGATAGCTCTGAGTCTGAACTGTTGCAGTAGCCTTATGATCGGTCTCCTCTCTTCCACTTAGATCACTCACATTTCACTGTCCCCTAAGCACTCAGAATGAAGTCTCCAAAATCAGAGAGCAATCACTCATTTTCTGTTCAAAGCCCTTCCATGGCTTCCTATCTCCCCTGACCCAGGCTCAGACACCCAAATCTCTGCCTGCATTTTTGTAACTTTATCACAGGGTCCTCCATGTCCTGGGCCCTCATGATATCCCTGGATTCATGGCTACTACTGTCCCTCCATGCTCCCTTCCTCCAGGCTTGCTGACCATCTCGCTGCTCCTTGGACACACCAAGGCCACAATGATCCCAGAATCTTTGCCACTGCCTAGAACACTTCCTCTACGAATCCCCAGCTCTCTCCTTTAGTTCTTCAGGTCTGTGCTCAAGTGCCACCTTCTCGGAGAGACCTGTCCTAAGCGCCCCATATAAAATGCTCTCTCCATATTTCCTTTTTTCTTCTGAGCACTTCTCATCATCTCATCTTACGTGATTGTTTATGATCTCTTTCCACCATGAGAATGCAAGCTCAGAAGACCAGGACCATTATGGGGAGAATGTGATTCACAGTCAGGAAATTCAGTCATGGGGTGGAACCCATGGAGTTTCCACTTGAAGGCTCACACAGGGTGGTTAGGGGAAGGAATGAGTAGGGCACATTAGTAGGTCAATACATATATATTTTTTCTTTAGGAGATGCAAAGAGGTTGTCAACTTTACCACTTAAACAGCTTTATCAGCTTTAGCATTAGGCAGCTATGAGAAACGTGGCGGTGGTGGACAAGAGAGCAAGAGAAAATGTAAAAGGAGGACAAGTCTGTGCTTTATAATTTGATCAAGAGAAACTAAAATATAGTTCTTTGAGAACTACTTGATAGTTACATAACTATATATTAATTATTTGCTAACTGGATCTTCCCAAGCAAAGTTTGGGAAATTATCAAATATAGTTTGCTAAATTATCAAAAACAATTTGATAACTAATTATTTGCTAATAGTTCTACTATCATTGTATTTCAGCATTGCATAAATTAATATTGCCTTTTGTTCCATCCTGAACAAATCTTTGCTGTCTTTGCTGTATTCCCATGGGAAACCGGACGAACATCATGATTGAACTTGGGACTCTGATCGTGGGCATTGATTCCAACAATGTTGACATAATTCAGTGAAATCTGAGCTCACCACCACTACTTAGGATCTTAATTTTCAATTCCGTAAGTGTGATAGAAAGAGCTACCATCTATCCTAGGTATAATAAAAAAATTGCTTGGTAGTAACAATTTTCCCTGTTTAGTTGTATATGGAGCTGACTTCCAATCTCACATTTAACCGTTTTGTTAAGATTATGGGTAATGAGGTACTGCTTTATGCAAATAACACACATACATTTTAATGATTCATCTTCAGTTTCTTTCCAAAAGAGTATCCCAAATAATTGAAAGAGCCAGCAGGCTGGAGGGTAGGATATTTCTGAACGATGTCTTACAGTGAACCTCAAAGCATACCATTGGCCCCTTAGTTAGTCTTCTGACTCTATACTTGGTCTATACTTGAATTTCATGAATACATTGGGCTGGCATCATGTAGAATAATGGCAGATTGCGTAAACGTAAGGTTTATCTATCTTTATTTAAATGTGCTGCCTGCTTTTCTCTACCTCATCAGCACACAGAACCTGTAACCTAAAATTTGCTCAGGAATATGTTTTACAACAGCGATAAGTACTGTTGCTCCCCGACCCTTCCCCCGTCCCCATTATCTGTGTTTTGCTTTCTGCCATTTCGGTTACAGGGTCAAGGGCATTCTGAAAGCAGATGCTCCTCCTGGTGACGTCGCGTCAGAAGGTCAACAGTCACTCAATGTTACGTCACATGCCTGCGTCATTCACCTCTCTTTGGTCCTTGGGTTGGTATTTTAGTATCTCACCTCAGTGTGAGAAGGGGGGGTACAGAACAATAAGATATTCTGAGAGAGAGAGAAACCACATTCACATGATTTTATTACAATGTATTGTTATCATTGTTCTATTTTGTTATTGTTGTTCATTTCTTTCTGTGCCTCACTTAGAAATTAAACCTTATCGCAGATACACACATATAGGAAAAAACAGAATAGATGAAATTTGGTACTATCTGTGGTTTCAGGCATCCATTGGAGGTCTGGGAATGTACCCCCTGAGGATAAGGGGGGGGATGACTGTAATACCATCCATCTTGCTATCTCTAGATCTCAGATAATTTTAAACGTTCACTCTAATCCTGTTTCAGAACACATGACTCCGTAAAAAAGATAAGGAATTGTGGTTTGGGGCCACAAATTAAAGTCTTGTAAATCATCATTAAAAAAAATAATAATAACCTACTTTACAGTGGCATTTTTCATTATGGGTTTTAGGAAATATCAAAGTTTTCTAGTATATATACATTAAGTTTTTGCAAATAAAAACAAACTTATTTTATTTAACCATCAGGCTTATATGGCTTTTGGAAAGCATGTCTACATAATTTATATAAACTGATAGAGCAATATTAAAAAGGGGTGTTGTTAATACTTATGCTGACTTCACAGGCATAAAAAAGGATTCTTCCAGGCAATAGATAAAAAGGGGCTGAGTTAACAAAATGTATTTTGTTTTAATATTGTCTCTAGCAACACACAGCTTTTCTTTCCAAGAAATACTTCTGCATCCCAAGAAAGAGATAACAAAGTTGTGAAAAGACATAAGAGGTCAAAAGACAGAAGTAAAACACAGTAGCTTTTTCAGGTTAAAGAAGAAAAGTTTTAAATTAAGTTCTAAATAATGAAGGCTGAAAAAAGGGGGCTGACATTTTAAAATCAGAAAAAGTGCTAGTAACATTAACTACTATTTTTCTAAGCCCTCACTTACCAGGATTAAAAGACACTCGACTGAACTTCAAAAAAAATTTTTTTTTAATAAAAGTAGATTAAAACCTATTTTATGGGGGGCACCTGGTGGTTCAGTGGTTGAAGCCTCTGCCTTCAGCTCAGGTCATGATCTTGAGGTCCTGAGATTAAGCCCCATGTCCGGCTCCCTGCTGAGCAGAGAGTCTGCTCCTCCCTCTCCCTTTGCTCCCCACCTCTGACCCTACTCCTGTTCTCTCTTACATACTGTCTCTATCTCAAATAAATAAGTAAATAATTTTTTAAAAAACTAGTAAGTAGAAAATTTCTGGGGCTCAACAATCTAAAATGCAAAAGACTGCAAATGTAGACTCAAAATCTTCTGGAAGGATGCATGAGTGACAGCTTCATTCATGTGTCCATCTCTTGGCTACGAATGGATGAAGGACAGAGATCTTAAGGAATCAGTGAAAAATACTTAAGTGCTTGATAGATATATGACAAATGCTAACTGCTCAGTAAATGTTTCTGGGATATGTAACAGAATATTTTATTTGAAGACTGCTATCCATGGTGACTGTACAATATCTTCTAATGCAAATACTGAAGAACACTAAGCAAACAGAAAGTCGGTTACATTCTTTCAGTCTGCTCAAAATAAGGATGCTTTACTTGATTTCTTTTTTGAAGATAATTTTCTATGTGCAGATCACAAGCAAGAGACCTACAAGAAAGCAGTCTTCTTCCTTTCCCTAATAAATAGCAACAGACAATAGTCCTCTAACATCATTGGATTTTAGAGAAAAAGTATTTCAGAACTAATGTTTATGATCCAAACTCTGAAGTCTCTTCAAGGACTGTAGCGTCAGCTTCTGCTTTGTTTCCTGAAAGAGAGGATTACTACATGACAATGTTCACCGCAGGGGCGGGCTGGCGTGGTGATCAAGGGCGGAGACTTTGGGGCCAAGCCAACTGGGTTAAAAGCCCATTCCACCATATCCACATGGATAACTTCAGGCAACTTTACTTATTCTCTCTGAACCTAAAAGTTTCTTCCTCTATAAATAGGGAGAACAATTGTGCCAACCTCCTAGAGTTTTTGAAGGCTCCAATGATTAATATGCATAAGGCACTTAGAAGTAGGTCTGGCACATAATGCCAAAAATGTTACTACTACTGCTATTAAAAAGTCAGTGTTTCTTTGGTGTTGATACTGTGACTAGTGGCTCAATCCTTCCAGATATGGGTCCCTTTCTTGCCTTGGTTATTTGTTCAGATGAATTCTCTACTCAGGTCTTCTCTTTTTATAAACTAATTATATTCAAAGTGTGCTAAATCTTGATTTGAAGACATGAAATAAATCCAGAGTCACATTTGTTTCTTTAATGCACAGATGGCTAAGCAAAATCTGTGTTGATTGCACCTTTATTTGGTACATTAAGGTTCCAAGAACAGCGGCTCCCTGAGATTGACTAGGAGCTGGTTTTGATTGATGGGTCTCACCCGCACACCAGACTGTGGGGGCAGAGAGAAAGCCCGCTGGGAGAAGATATCAGGGAAGATAAGGATGGCATGACGCAGTCCAACCCTAGGCGACAGATGTCCCTTTATACGAGAGAGTTGGAGAACAGGCTTCAGCAAAGGGAAACGGCAGAGCAGCAAAACGATCTTGATTACTACTGACATTTAATTGCAATTAGATTTGTGAGCAATAACAACAAAAAAAAAGATTTTTAAAACTCTTCATTTTCTTTCACATCAAACTACCCATGCTTGGAATATTTTAGTGTGCCATCTTCCTGCGATGCCATCAAAAACAGGTTCACTGTATTTTCAGGATACTGAAAAAGAGTTAATGGCCAGGGCAGGCCTTCTGCTGGCTCCCAAGTTCAAAGTTATCTGCACTCAGAGTCAGCTACACAAATTATTCCCTGCGAGTAATCTTCAGTGAGTTGCTAGGAGAGGGCCGGTTTATGTTTTCCTTTGATTATAGGGCATAACTGCCCCACTGTCGAAATGCCAAGAGTTTAAAAAAAAAAAAAAAAAAAAAAGGCAGTGATTGCTTAAGAAGAATTTTTTTCCTGTTACCTGCAGGGAAGCATTGAAACCTGGATTGTCTTGCATGAAGGGACATTAAGTGAGCTCTAAAGATCTATGCGGGAGAAGTACAAGAATTGTTCTCTGAGCAAGACCTGTATTTCTCCAATTATAGTCGGTGTGTGACCAATGTTTAATGCATATCTGTTCCCTCAAAGTGAATCATAATTGTTTAGTAATTAAAAAAATAATATTACGCATAGGTATGGTGGATGGCTTATGGTTTAAATGAAGTGCTTACACGTCTTTGTAGGAGCCTGCCATGGGTCAAAAGAGATAAAGTCCCAGAAATTGAGGAGTATTAATTGACTCAACCCTCGGGAGGGAGGCAAACTAAAAAAAGCAAAGATTGTAGCTCTTCTGGCCCCAACACCATGGCTCATTTCATTATTGGTTACGGTTATGTACATACGATATACGGTTTATGTGGCAGGTACTTCTTATTTTATCATAGCCAATAGAGTGATTAAAAGTGCTAACTACTACTTCTTAGCTGTGTGAATGGGGTTGATTTACTTACATCCTCTGTGCCTCAGTTTCCATAACTCTAAAATGGGGGAAAAGAATAGTGCACACCTCACAGGATCAATGGGAGGAATTAATCTCCAGAATTATAATGAAACAATATATGTAATATACTTAGAAAATAATATCCTTAGAAAAGTATCTGCTACAAAAAATTGAAGAAGGGAATGTAAGGTATAATATTCACTAGATTATTAGCATTATTTTATTGCGTCCTGGACACAGCAGAAGACCACCCAAGAGCTTGAGGGTCAGATATATGAGACTTGAAAAGCTGGGAAGCCACAAGTTTCGATAAATAGGGCAGATAAACAAAAGCAGGAAGTTCAAGGAACCGAAGAGAAAACTGAGAATTTCTTCAATCTCCTGTCTCATTGGTTGTAGGTTATTATTCTATTCTTGAAATTAGGCATATTCGTGCTTCAAAGTACCTAAGGTTGGCCATGTAGTTAGCAGCTCCGTGCCCAAGGACATCTATGTTATGACACTTACAAGTCATGTTAACCTGACCATAAAAGCGCACTTCTTTGGAATTTGGAAGTTCCAGTTTCTGGCCGCCAACTGGGCGGGTGTCCTCAGGAATCCTTCTGCCTTCCTGGAATTCTATCTCCTCATTTGCAAATGAGGTAGCTGGACCTTGTTCCTTCGATCTCCACATTTTTGTGATTTTATGTTCTATCTTTACAAGAGCAGTTTTGGGCAATAGTCTCCTTTGCAGGTTCGCTCTAAGCAAACCTGTAGTGTGGAAACCCACAGTTATAGATCAGAAACAGATGATCTATTTTTGCTCTCGTTCGGAGAGCAAATGTGTTCCATAATGTGTTCCATAAATGGATGATCGGATCCCATTACAAAGCAGCCCAATGTCTCTAAAACAGAACCTGGTTTTCAATAAAACAGCTTATCATTTCCTATTGTATAAAGGAAAGTATGTAATAGAGTTGTCTAAATGGTGCCTTTAAAAAAACTACTCTGGCAAATCACTTGCTTAGAGAGAGGTTAGCAAGAAAAATGAAAAAGGAAAATTCAGTCTTTCTGGTTTGGAGAGGCAGCAGGTGCGAGTCCCAGCTCTCATCCTAAATCTAGAAGGTTCCTAGGAGAATGATGTAAACAGACTTGCCAGTATTATTTTTATAGACTCTAAACCCAGTGTGAACTATACACTGTAATCAATTATTAACCGTGATTCAGGTTAAGGCAGTCTATGCTAACACAATTCGGATACGTTTTTCTCTTGGGCGTTCAGTTATCAGTCATGTGATGTACAGAGTAACCTTTATAAGGATCAGTTTCTGCAACTCCATCCTGCAACCTACTTTTTTACTGTAAATAAACCACACGGGGTGGGGGTTGGGGGGACAAGGCAAAGGGAGAAAGTGCCATGTTTCAAGCCATTTGTCTTGATATTTTAGTGACAAGCTTAATCTAATTAATTGTATCTGGCTCTGACTAGCTTAGCATAAGGTGTTAGTTTTCAGCTGCAAATGAGTAGCACTTGACAAGGTGAGAACTCCTCCTTTGATTGTGAAATCATCCAAGATGCATTTCTAATCTGTTTTGAACGTGAAAGCCCAAGTAATATGTGATATTAAAAAAAAAACCAAAAAAAACCAAAAAAAAAACAAAGAACCTTCCTTTCTTATACATAAAAACTGAGTTCTGCCGTGGAGGCTTATAGCCTGGTTACTACACTTGGCAGAGAGAGGTGTCTTCTCCTCCCCAATTTTTCCTTCTTATCTTAGAATAGAAGTTTTAGTTAGGCACATGGCATTAGCCAAAGACTGCATTTCTGTATCCCTTACTTTGTGACCAAATTTTGGTGGATGAATGTCTCACATGGAAATGACGCGTGTACCTTCCGAGGGGCTGTGACCTTAAAGGGAAAGGACATTCCTCTCGCCTTTCCTCTTTCTCCTCTCTGCCGGCTGGAGTGCAGACCCGGTGTTAGGACCTGGACCGCCATCTTGACCATAAAAGGGAAGCCACGTGGTGTTCAAGGTGGAGGGAGGAGCCCAGGTCTTTCATAATTACAGGGTTCCTCATCTTACATCACCAATTTGCACTTTTCCCTGAGGGGCCAATACACATCTCTCCCGTTTAAGCCTCTATTGTTTGGGGGTCTCTGTAACAGCGCTGAGCTTTTATCCTAGTGCGTAGACTGTGGCATTTGGAACCCAGCACGTTATAAATATAATATATTAGCATATATAATATACATAATATAATTTATATTTATGCATAGTTACAAGGAGAAAGTCTGCAACTTTAGGGTAAATTTGTTTTTCTTCTGTCGCATGTTGAAATGTTGACATGTTCCTAGCAGTAAACATTTTCTTGGTGGCACTCTAACCTCTGTGCCTCTTTTGAAGATCTCATTTGCTCCCTCCATGCCTCCCTCTGTTCGTTCCTCCCTTCCTTCCTTTCTTTTTTCCATCCTTGAATGACTTATCATCTCCACAGGACTGTAAGCTCCTTGACAAGGACAAGACATAACTCCCATGTTCCACGGTTTTCTATCCCAAATACTAAACCGTGTTTCACACATTTAAACAGTCCTTACTGAGCCTTTGTTAGAGAAATATTCAAAAGACATGCATGAAGCCACATTTATTTTTTAACTTTACCATGCATTTAATTGAATTCCCGAAATGAACAATTGAAAACAATTGCCTAAATTAAATACAAAATTTAATTTCTAAGTTTCCAGAGAACTTATTAATGATAACAGTACATTTAAAGAGAAATTTCAGTGGAATTTTAAATGATTCAGTACCTCAAGAAGCAACCTGAGGCCCATCAAACAGTAACATGATATATTTAATAAGATGGAATTTATAAATCTGTAAAGTCTTTAAATATAAAGCCCTTAAGGGCCAATATTTATCCCTTTATTAATCAGTAAAAATTAGCTGACAGTTAAGAGAGGCCAAAACCACAAAAGACAAAATATTCATGGAATGTATTGTAGGAAACGATATTACTTATTCTGAGGTTTAGAAAATAAATTGCAAAAAAATGCCTTGAATTCCTCATTTCCCTGAGTTGATGTTATAAGAGTAGATTCTGAATGTTCCCATTTAGTGCAACTTCTTTATGAGTGAGAAGGTAACTACAACCAATTCATGAATCAAGCTGTATCTTCCCTCATATACAACGCATTGTGCATATAATGCATTTTGTCTTTACAGTACAGGGACAGGGGCACTGTTAGGGCTCATAGACATTTTCTAAAAAAAATTTGCAGAAGCCTATCTCGACCAAAAAAGGCAAAAGCTTCCCCATAACTAAGAGGGTGGGCCTGGGTGCCAGGTGTTCCTTGCTAATCCACTTTACGTGAAAACTATACTGGGTGCACGAGACATTTTGTTTACTATCCTTCGATTCTGAGACCTAGAGAATGCATTCATTGAATTGTTGAAAGATATTTACAGTATCATCTGAACGAATGAATTACTATTTTTTCACTGTGAAGATATTGAGAAGTCTGTCCCTTGGGCAGAGGCATTATGGGATGAGGAAGGTAGAATCGGGCTTTACAGGTTTAGATGCTGAATTTAATGGTATCGCCAAGAAAAGGTGGGGGAGGGGTAAACACGTGCGGTGATGGGTGTGTTAATGAACTCCATGGGGGCATGCTTTCAGAGGGTATCCATCAAATCATGTAGACCTTAAATATCTTACAATTTTATTTGTCAGTTATACTTCAGGAAAGCTGGGGGAAAAAAAAATTTAGGGTTTAGCCAAGTTTCCACCATCTCCTTATCCTTGTGACCGTAGGCCTGTCACTTCTCTACCTGTTCTCTCCCCTATGAAAGGGGAGTGACGCTAAAGGCTGTGCTTTGTTTACCTCCTGGGAGCAGTCGGGCTACACAGGAGACAATCTAGGACCCTGGGAACAAAAAATGAATTGCAATAAAAACCAACTGCCTAATTCTCCTGCTCTCTGAGTGTGACAGCAACTTTTGATCTGTTATCTATTTCTAGACAAGATTACTGCCGTGATTGACTCTTTGCCCTTTCTGGAAGAGTACAGAGCAGGTAGCGGCGAACCCCCCTAAGCAAACTCTGTAGCCGCCAGGGAAAGACAAAACTGTTTTCTCACTTTCGACTGCCATTTTGCTCCAGATGCAAAATGCAAATGAGGTTGGGAGGCAAACGCTGTGGAGAAAAAAATTTTTTTTTTTTTTTTGGTGTAACCAGAGGATGAACCCTAGACCACAGTTTCAAAGGAGCCAAATATTTTACTGTAAAGTAGAATAAGAAAATACCAGATCTTTCTGCAAGAGCAAAATGGTTTTTGTTTACAAATGCAGTGAAGAGAAGGGAAAACAAGACCCGTTTTAGGAGACTAAACCCATCACTTGAGGAAGGGCCCTGCTTCAGAGAACTGAGGTCTTCCTCTTAGTAATTACAGACTTTGGTTCCTTATAATTTGGTCTGTGTTGCTCAACGTCCAAATAATTTAGAGGAACCTATTATGGGAGATTACAATTTTCCTCCAAAACAACCTTTTTAATGTGTAGCAAAACACTGTAAGGAAGGAAAATGAGTTCTTTAGGTTTTAGCCAAAACAATAATTTAAGCCCCGAGTCATTTTAAAAATGGACACCACTGGTAGCTGTTAAAGGGTCATGAGTTCAGTAAGAGATGTTGGAGCTAATCACACTTCAGAATACCCCACACAAAAATAAATGTTGGTAGGGGAGGGCTGACAGGGTGATGAAAGAGGTTGATGAAATGTATAAACTTTGTCTACTTATTTGGAGAACGGTGTATGTTACTTTCTGGGTTTTTTTTTTTTTTTTTTTTTTTTTTTTTTTTTTTTTTAATAAAAACATCTATGGAGCTCTGACAAGACAGGCGAGTTCCTAATTCTTGAGATCTCAAAATGATTCTTCAATCTTCATCAATTATGAGCAATTACATTTAATAATACTAATGATTATTATTATCATCCACATGGGCATTTAATTAGAAAGTGGTGTTATATGGAAAACTGTTTCTGCAATTTAGGCTAATGTAACGGCAGCGATGTTGCCCTTTTGGGTATTTTTGAGGTGTGAAAATCCTGAATATCACTGCAGGCTTTACAGGATGGTCATCTACCGTGAATCATTTCTGGCATCTGATTCACAGTAGAACATAATCAGGGCTGGATCAGTAGTTATTCTGGGTCAGAATTTTGAAACGGTTTTGTAAGAGTAACACTTGAAGAAACAAGAAGGATCCTTTTCCTTCATCCCTACGTGACTCTAAAAACATCACCTGTTTTTTTTTTTTTTTCCTTCACTTGAAGGCTGAAGCCCTCATAACTACTGATATTCTGTGTCTATCCACTAGAAGCACCTGAGGTTTTATTAATAGTCCTTTAATGTTATCTAGAACTCTACCCAAAATGGGTACCCAGAGTGCAGGAAAATAACCAGTTTTCTAAGATGTAGTATAATTTAATTTGTCTAATAGCTTAAGTGGACCAGAGCTGAATTCCCATCATCAAAGGGAGAAGAAGGAAAACATCTGAGAAATTAATCAGTCCCAGAGCCATTTAAAGGCCTACTGTATGTTGGGTACACCTTTGGTCCTGAAGGAAGCACCTGAAATAACACAGACACCTTTCTCTAGCACAGCAACAACTTCACTGAACACAGAAAAGGACTCTTTCACTCCATCTCCTCTAAGAACTTTGAAAACGGTCTTGTGTTTTTGGAGAGTAAGTACCAACTTAGTTTGGATTATGGATTATGGAACGAGATATGTTTTAATGGGCTTAAACCAAAGCAACATATGTTAACAGAGTGATTTATTTCTATGAGGATCATGAGAAAATAACTGTGAGGTTTTAAGGGAATCTAGGAAAAAAAAAATAACCCACAGGCCAATACCAACTATGCGCGATACACATAAAAAGCAGAGACAGTGATTTGTTTCAGGCGCTATTCTGAGCCTTATTCTAGTCATTTCCTTAGAATAATTTCCAGTATTTGTTAAGGCGTAGAGAGTTGGGGGCTGTGTGAGGGGAGTGTGTCTTTTGCAATTACACAGGTTTTTTTTGTTTTGTTTTTTTAAGCTTGTATCTTTCTAGTTCAGTTATCTCTGTAGGGTCTTTGAGGAACGGGTGGCGTTCACAGCCACAGAGCAGGACGCTGACCTAGCTTCAGTGAATGTCAATGTCCTGGGTTCATAAGGAACAGGAGAGGGCAGCTGCAGTGTACTAATTCGCACTCCAGCAACGCGACGTACTTACAGCCCCTTTATTTCCTTCCACACTTTTCTGGGTATGCCTTGTATACGAGGTGCAGGTCTCTAAGAAGTGACAATTTTCATGGTTTTTAGCATGCTTGTCAACACCTGATACTTCCAATCCTTGCCCATTCCTTTCCAACCAGACATTAGGAAGCAGTTCTGAGGGTCTAAGTTAGCCCCTCATTGTTTCAACTTCCAAGTAGAGTCAACAATCCAAGAAGCCTAGGACTAAAAAGATCGTGGGTTCCTTGACTTACATGCAACTGCTTTGGCTTTCTTTGAGGATGCTTGGGTATTTTGGGGAGAGAAAAAAAAAGACAGTATAAATTTAGATCCTAAGCAGTGCTGGAACAACTTTTGTGTGTTTTCATTGAATACTTGGGATAGTTTCATGCACAGAAATACCGAAAAATGAGCAGCTAGTTAATGGTTTTCATAGCTACCAGAAGGAGCTAGTTAGTTAAGTTTCAACAATTATTTTGGGGAGTGCTGTGATCCTTGCAGAATTGATCTCTGTGACAGTCCTGCTGGGCCATCTCATGATCAGATTTACAGT
Organism: Mustela lutreola; assembly: GCF_030435805.1. Classification (NCBI taxonomy): domain Eukaryota; kingdom Metazoa; phylum Chordata; class Mammalia; order Carnivora; family Mustelidae; genus Mustela; species Mustela lutreola. The sequence goes on along the minus strand of NC_081307.1, from coordinate 26,756,820 downwards.
TTGCTTTTAAGATCTCACGGGTGAGATCTGTTTTTAAGATCTCACTGAACTTTCCTACCTCTCTTCACCACCATTCGTACTATTGTCAGAGCTGTCTTCCTAAAACCTAACCCAATTACCTCACTCCCTTCTTTCAGAAGTTATAGGGGATCTTCATCATTGGAGAAGTCATTTTTTTTCCACTTAAGATTCTATTTGTTTACCTTGAGAGAGAGAGCGAGTGAGTGCAAGTAGGGGGAGGGGCAGAGGCACAGGGAGAGAGAGAATCCCAAGCAGACTCCATACTAATGGGAATCATGAAATCATGACCCGAGCTGAAATCAAGAGTCACTTAACGGATGGAGCCACCGAGATACTCCCAGAGAGGCCAACTTTCAATGGTCTGTAATGATCTCAGGGCCATCCCCTGATCTAACTCTTTTCCTTTTTCAGTCTCACAGTTTCCACCACATCCCTCCACACATCCACCATGATATCATTCTGTCTTCCCGATCTGGATCTAGAACTTCCTTAACCTTTTTATTTCCCCAAATTCCACCCATTCTTCAAGGCTTTTCAACCCCAGAGTTAATTACTCATTCTTTTAAAAAATTTTTTGTTTTTAAAAATGCTCTTAGTTTGTTTAAACCCTGTAACATACAATTTATCTTCCCCAATCAGAAATAGCATCTGAACTCACTCATGTATCTCTCATGGTCTGAAACACGGAGAGAGACTCACAAGTCAGCTTCTCCATGTGTCCAGGGTATCCACTATATTCACTCTTTCTGTGTTCCCAAAACACTTTTTCTGAGCCATGCTAGAATACTTTTCCGATGCGGGGCTCGATCCCAGGACCTGAGATCAAGACCTGAGCTGAAGGCAGAGGCTTAACCTATTGAGCCACCCAGGTGCCCCATATTTTAATGAAGAGCTTTTTTAAAAAAGCAATTACAGTAAATCTTTGACTAGTTCCGTAAAAAGATTTAGACATCTATTTTTGAGCATTTCTCCTGTTAATATTTACAGTGACCTTCAGCATTCTTTGGATCAACAGTTACAAACCATCAGAGCCTGCTCTCATCCAGGAGTCACAAAAGGGTGGGAAATATCCCGCAAAATGCACGATGCGGCCAAGGTTCTAGTTTGGAATTATCACCACGGGTGCTGGATATTCTAGCGGATCCTGTTCTGCATTCAAAGGAGAAGCTGCCTATGACACAGCTTCTAAATGTCGGTTCCGGACACCTGCCACATAGAACTCTGTCCCAGAGGATCAAACAAAATACAGCATCCTGTACTGCTCTAGCAGCACTACCTCGAGGACGTTACTTAATCTCTCCAAGTGTCAATTTCTCCACCGAGGGAAACTGCGTATTCCAATTCTGTGGTGGGAATCCCAAGAGGTAGTTCATCAAAATTCTAACTTTGTGCTTGGCTATAGCACTGATCACTAAATACTAGGTCCTGTTGATTTTATTACGAGTTTTGCTATTGTTGAGATAGTACATGTGGCCACTGCTATTAATTTCTGGCTCATCGCTTCAGCCGATTTCATTGTATCAATGAAGTTATCATCATCATCTTTTCATTGGTTTTTCTATCTCTTGACCCCCCCCCCCCAGACCCGTACCTCCTTCTCTCCCTCTCCCTCTCTCTCTCTCTCTCAATGGCATCGTGCAGTTGTTGCAAGGTCAATCTTTTGAAAAGGAACAGTGACTTCACATTATCTATTAATAAATTCCAAGTCAAGCCCAGCACAATATGTTCCCAACCTAATTTTCAGGACGTTATACTCTATTACCCTTCTTATAGTCTGTTCTTTAGTCAAACCGGATTTTTTTGCATCTCCTTTTTAGGTGCATTTTACGTTTTAGCCTTCATTGGACTTTTATGAACGCATTTTAGCTGGGGGCCAGCCATGTGTCAGACATTGTTTTGGGTCTTGGGGTGCCAAGATAATAAAAACAGGTCTCTGTCTTCCAAGAGCGCATGACTGGTGTAGCACGGTAGATAGGATTTTGAGTTACATTTTTTGTGATAGGTTCCTCCATTGGGTTTACTCCTAATTACTCTTAAAATCACACCCATTTCTTAGAGACTCATCGCAAACAACATAAATTCTTCATTCTCTCATTTAAACTCATGTGTTTCTTTGTCTGAGGTACTTCATCTTGTCTTACTTTGTTATTTGTGTTTATGGGGTTTTTTTTTGAGGTAAGGGACCATACTTTATTTACTTTTGTATTCTTCACTGTGACTTATAAATAGTAGCCTTTCAGGAAATCCTTGCTGAATTTTCAAGGCAACAGATTAGTAGAATTTGACTTTAAATAGAAAAATATCCAAAATTTTCATCCTCATTTTTAATTTTTATTTTTTTAATATATTTTTTAAGATTTTATTTATTTATTTGCCAGGGGTGGGGGATGAACAAGCCAGCACAAAGAGGGGGCGTGGCAGGCAGAGGGAGAAGCAGATTCCCTGCTGAGCCGGGAACCTGATGTGGACTTCTGGGATCATGACCTGAGCCAAAGACAGATGCTTAACTGACTGAGCCACCCAGGCACCCCTTCCTCCTAATTAAAAAAAATATATATATTTATTTGACACAGAGAGAGAACACAAGCAGGGGGAGCAGCAGAGGGAGAGAGAGAGGGTCCCAACTGAGCAGGGAGTCCAATGGGAGGCTCGATCTTGGGACCCTGGGATCATGACCCAAGCTGACCACAGATGCTTAACCAACTGAGCCACCCAGGCACCTCACATGTTCATTTTTTTTTTTTAAAGACCTATCCCCAGAAATACTTAATCTAACAAAGGTCACTTGATAGGAACTACTTAAGCTGAACCATTGATAGTTTTGGAAACCACATTTAAGGAGATATATATATCTCCACACACTAACACACTAGACTTAGCTTGAGTGAATAAGGGGATTAGGCGCTTATCTTCTTGATGTTCTTTTCTTGTACTGTTTGTCCTACAAGTATATATGATTGATATATTAGAAAATTATGGAAACAGATGCAAGCAAAATAGAAAAACATAAATATACAGATAAAGATAAATATAGTATAGGAACCTGGACATTGACCAGGGATTTCAGAAATAGAAGTATTAGAAATGGGTCTGAGAGGAAGGTCTGTTTTTAGCACATTAGGAAACCCATCTTTAAATAAGAGAAACATTTCTGGAAAGAACACAGGGTCCTGTGAGTGAAGTATTGGGTTGCCTTGTTTTATATTTACTTGAGGCTACTACCGAGAATCAACAAAAGTGTGAAGGGAAAGCAAAACCAAATGAGTTTGGTTTTAGAGACATTGCATGTGCTTCTAACAGATTTAGATCTCCGGCCAGATGCGTTCACAAAGGCAGCAGCATCTGGAAATACACACACATGGTCCTCTCTTCACACTCCTTGGCCCCGTCTCCATGGTTACTAAATGAGTCACTCCCTTCAATCAACACTTATGTGATAGAAATAGCTTCATCAAACTAAATTCTCTTCTCCTCTGGAAATTGGACAGATTGTTAAGGAATGTCTACAGTTTGCATTAATGATCTATTACTTCTTGTGGTCACATGGCAGCTAACTTAAATAGATTTTAAGTTAGAAAGGCTGAATCTCTAATTCAGAGAGACGGCTTCTTTATATTTTACTCTCCTTCATTTTCTTATGTGGTACAGTGTAAGTTCTGCTGGTATTAAACAAGTAAAACTCTTGTTCAGAGTAAAGCTGCTGAAGATTTTTAAGTCTATGCTTGAAAAACAAAGGGAGTCTAGATTTTTCATTGACTTTCTGCCCATTTCTCACAGCACCTGGGCAAATCTTCACTCTTTTTTTTCTTTTCTTTTTTTTTTTTTTTAGATGTAGTCATTCATTTAAAAGAGAGAGAGAGAGAACACAGAGAGGGGAAGAGGGAGAGAGAGAATCTCTATCAGAATCAACATAGTGTATTAGTGACTTACTCTCAAAGTAATAGAACTCACATAGAAGAAGTTAGGAAGATTTTAATAAATTCAATAATCGGTTATTTATCATACTCAGTGTAGGACAGTTTTGATGAGCCAATCTTATTTAGTTCAGTACTTTGGATTTTCTTTTGAAATTAGCAGAAATAATAATTTTGTTACCAGATTACCAAATTAAATTTTTTTTTTTTTTTCCAAATCAGATCATACCTTCATGAAAAAAAGAAATGCCTGAGGGGTTCTCTTCAATAAGCTTCTTTTAAAATGAGTCTTTAAGTGTCTGCCTTCGGCTCAGGTCATGATTCCAGAGTCCCGAGATCAAGCCCTGCATCAGGCTCTCTGCTTTCCACTCCCCCTATTTGTGTTCCTTCTCTTGCTGTGTCTCTAATAAATAAAAAAAATAAAACCTTTAAAAAAAATAAAATGTGTTTATTAAGACACAAGCCTTATTTGTCAAGGTTCTTAAATCATTTCACATTAATAAAAATTTGATTTCCAAATGATGCCCTGTGATTAGGCTTATTTTATTTTGATAAAGCCAGGCTTTCTACACATTTTAAGATAAAGCAAGAATAACAGCTTGTTTGGGAGAAATAATTAAACCCAAATAAAACCACCTCAGTCACTGTTTTAAATTACTAGTTAATGTTTGTCCCTGAATCTGCTCCAGGCAGGTTTTATGCTTTCTTTGATGAGTAACTCTTGTGGGAATATGATGGGCCTTAATTTTAAGGTTATATGCATCCTGGTGATATAACACTTGACCAGGAGTCTAATATTAAAAAAAAAAAAAATGCTTAAAGTGTATATGGTCAATTTCTTCTAAATAATTTGAATTTTAATAACCTATGGGGAATAACTTTTGTGAAGATTATTAGAATGTTAAAAAAAAAAAAAGAAGAAGATTTTTATTTCAAAAGCAGAGTGCTTCTTTTTCTTATTTTCTGGGTCTGTGGACTTATCCAACCAGCCCAAGAATAGGACTCCGTTAAGATTCTCTCTGCCTTGGGGCATCTGGGTGGCTCAGTGGGTTAAGCCTCTGCCTTTGGCTCAGGTCATGATCCCAGGGTCCTGGGATGGAGCCTCCCCTCCACCCCCCAATTGGGCTCTCTGCTCAGCAGGGGCCCTGCTTCCCCTCTCTCTCTCTGTCTACCTCTCTGACTACTTGTGGTCTCTCTATCTGTGTCAAATAAATAAATAAAAATCTTAAAAAAAAAAAAAAGATTCTCTCTGCCTTGTGGAGATCAGAGATCTAAGAGAATGCCAGCGACTCAAGAAGTCTCCTTGGTTGGTGTGGTGGAAAGAGTGTGGTCATGAATCCATGCTTTCAGGCTCTGGTTCTACCATCCCCCACCTACCATTTGTCAAGCAAATGTTTTCACCTGGCCGTGAGCTTGATAAGGACCTTTGAATTGCCACACAAACAAACAAAAAACAAAAACAAAACCAAAACCCAACAAACAAACTGGATTTGTGTCTGGGAATCATTGAAAATATTTTGCTACAGTTCCATCTTTGCCCTTCTCAGAGCTTTGATAATCGTGATGGATCTTGTGTTCTAAGCAAAAACTGGTGAAAACTTCCTTCACTGCCCTCACCATCCAAGCATTCCTGTCTCCTCTGTCAAGGCTGATAAGACTATTTTTGGTGAACTAGCAAAACCACAGGGCCTTGTTTCTAAATCTGGTGAATCAGACACCTCTTACATTCCCTTAGCCATCACAAAATGATGCAAAATGGCACTAATAATTTTATTTCCTAATTCTAAAGCTAATTATGGTGATTTTCAAATCAGGAAGAAAAATAAATGAAGATGCAATGTTGTTTGCCGGTCTCTTGGGAGATCTCGCAGGTTTGTTATTAAATCACACTAGTAGTGTTGGGTTTCAGGGCTTCGAAGACAGGCAGACAATGGAAATCACAGCTGTGAGTCCCACTTGCTCCTTGAGGAGGCAGAGATGATGGCCCATTCCTTTCCTAACAGTATCTCCAACTCCTAAACTCTGTGGTCACACTTTAGGAGTCAAATCCATGAGGGAATAATGAAAGAATGAATGAAGTCAGTCCTCCAAACTTTCCTTCCTTAATGGTAGAACAGAATGGTATGTAGTTACCACTGGTTGCATGAGAATTAAATAACATGTAAAGTGTTTCATGCAGGGAATAGCAAAAGAGAAGAATTCTATTAATGTTGGTTATTTCATCCTCATACAGAAAGGCTAAATCTCTAATTCAGAGAGATGGCTTCTTTATATTTTACTCTCCTTCATTTTCTTATGTGGTGCAGTGTAAGTTCTACTGGCATTAAACAAGTAAAACTCTTGTTTAGAGTAAAGCTGCTGAGGACTCTAAGTTTGCATGCTTGAAAAACAAAGGGAGTCGATTTTTCATTGACTTTCTACCCATTTCTCACAGCAGCTGGGCAAATCTTCACTCTTTTTTTTTTTTTTTTTTTAAGATGTAGTCATTCATTTGAGAGAGAGAGAGAGTCAGAAAGAAAGAACACAGAGAGGGGCAGAGGGAGAGGGAGAAAGAGAATCTCTAGCAGACTCCCTTCTGAACAGGGAGCCTGGAACCAGACATGGGGCTCGATCTCAGGACTCTGAGATCATGACCTGGGCCAAAATCAAGAGCCAGATGCTTAACCGACTGAGGCATCCCAACATATCTTCAGTCTTTTTGAGGACTCCTCTCTAAGGGTCTACAGCCAGGCTTTTCTTCTGTATTTCCCTTTTCTGAAAAAGTAAAGAGCAGAACTGGATGGGGAGCGCCTACCCCGTCCGTCTCATCTTTATGTTCAACTGATTTGGAGATAACACCCCTCCTGTCCAGCCACTTGACGTAGCAGTTCTGAAGGCTCTGAATCATGACTACTCAGGGTCAGTTACTTCTAGAAAATCACCCAATTTAACATTTGCCCACATCCCTAGTTTCCAGCCCGTGAACTACAAGGAGTAATGCAGATCTTCAGTTTTCTGGGAAGGCACATTATCCCTTTTTCTCTTTCTCTTCTCAGTCTAATGACTCACATTCAGATGGTTCTGTCCAATTTTAGAATTATCATGATCTACTTTTCAGGAAAAAAAAATAACATTTTATATACAGTGTAACTTACATAATTTTTTTTTCAAGAGATAAGAAAAATACAATACTCGATGCAGAAGAATTTCTGACTCCTTTAATATTAAGAGGTAAAAATGTTTAGTATTTTATCATTGGGGGTGTGTTGTAATTTATTTATTTACTGTATAATTCCCTTTGCAGCTAATGAGTTAAAAAGAATACTTAATGATTGGGAAAATATTCTGAAAACAATGACATAAAAGTACAAGCTGCAAATCAACACAGTATAATTCCAATTCTGTTTTTTAGAAAGGTCACTATAAACTTTTTTTTTTCTTTTGAAAAACAGGAAAGAAATATCCCCAAATGTTTACCCTCTCGAGGAGGAGATAAATTTGTGTAAAACCACCCTTTTCTCTTTTGAGACACTTGCCCTCTCCCATTCACAGGGACCTGTCTGAGAGGCTTGACTAAGTCATGTTTCAGCAATTGACTAAGTCATGTTTCAGCAATTTCGCGTCTTCAAAAATAAAGGCAACAACATAGGCATTCAATGAGTTACAATAGAACACTGATGACACAGCATTTCTGGTAAGATGTTCTTGAGGAGGTTTGGTTTGGGTTCCTACGAGAAAGGACAGTCAGAGATCCCTCATGGGACCCCAGCAGGCCTTTGGGCAGAGGCCCAGGCGCCAGAAGGCAGTTTGCACTGGCCTGTCTCAGAGAATGGGGGTAGCTCAACTAGGGGCCCTGCCTCAGAACTCACAAACCAGAGGAGATCCCGCCCAAAGGGGGAGCCAGGCCCTTGGCCTCCCTACTGGAACAGGTAAACAAGCGTCAGGAACCGTGAAACCTGGGAGGGGGCTTTACGCTGACCTCGCACCCAAGTCCGCTGTGACTGATAAAATGGTATATTAATAGGATTTTTAAAAACTGATGTTATCTGCTTTTGAGTATCTTTCTTATGGACACCACTAAATAGACTTTTTCCCCTAATCCAGAAGATTCATGCCACTCACTATTTTGCATCCTTTTCTCAAGGTCAAGTATCCATGCTCTTTTAATGGCTTAAAAAAAAACCCCAACAACAGGTGCAGTAATGAATTTAAATCCTTTCCTTTAGGGTGTCTAGGTGGCTCAGTCATCCCAGGGTCCTGGGATCGAGTCCCGCATCAGGCTCCCTGCCCAGTGGGAAGCCTGCATTCCTTCTCCTACTCCCCCCTGCTTGTGTTCCTGCTCTCACTGTTTCTCTGTCAAATAAATAAAATCTTTTTAAAAAATAAATAAATCCTTCTCTTCATCTGTTATCACTTCAGTGCACAGTCTCATCAGGATATAGAAGTCCCCGGGCCGCCCCCCTAATATGGAAGGAGCTGGAACTTAGACTAGAACTCGTCTCCAAAGGGCCAACAGCTCAGATGCCGTATGCATATGAGGAATTCCAATCGGCTTTGCATGTGGCAAAATGCAAAATAACCACCTCACAAATCACTCTCTTGTATCTACTTCCCAAAATATTTATAAAATGGCTTTGCTCTGTCATACCTAACTAAGCCTGTTGGAATTTCTTTTTTCAGTAGATTCTCTTTTGTCCTTACACAGCCTGATGCAGTGACCACACACTGACTTTTAGAAAGTGGACTCTCCCTCTCACTCTGCCTCTTGTCTCTGTTTCCAGATATTCAGTCAAATTGGCATGCAAATGGAGGATTAAAAGTATCACACAGATTATTATTATTATCCATCAAGAATAATACATTCTTTCTTTTTTTAAGATTTTATCTATTTACTTGACAGAGATCACAAGTAGGCAGAGAGGAGGAAGCAGGCTCCCCCCTGAGCAGAGAGCCGGATGTGGGGCTCAATCCCAGGACCCTGAGATCATGACCTGAGCTGAAAACAGAGGCTTAAGCCCCTGAGCCACCCAGACACCCTGAGAATAATACATTCTACCGTCTGGTATCTGTGCCCTGATATCTAATCCCCTTTGTGGAAAAGTATGCACACTGAAAACCTGATTTAGAATTGAGGAAGTCATAACTTCCCTTTTAAAAGTAACGCCTCAGGGGGATTTGGAAAGCGCGATGGAGACTGGTGAATCTTACAAACTTTTTCTGTGGGAAAAACATAACTCCAGGGCTTTCTGTAGCATTCTGGTATCACAAGAATCAAGGGATGCATCAAGCGTTAGAAAAACTCATCCCCTTGAAAGACAATCTCAACATTTGTGGGTGGATAAGAAGGGCCTCAAAATGTGACAGAAAGGATGTCAGAGAAGAGTCATCTATTGTAAGGATGATCGTAGTAACTAGGAAGAAGTAAGTTGTGGGTTTAAAGTTCAGGTAGTTATTTTCCAGGGACTCTTTGTGCTTTAGCAGTTCAGGATTTCTCAGGGAGACCAAAGTGCCTGGTGATAGTGATGGGCAATTAGTCGTCTGTACTCTGGTCTTACTCAGAAATAGCCTGGGCCACAGTCCTGCCAGTGAGGAGACTGTGGTCTCCTTGACCCCTGCAGAGGGGTCAGTTTCATGGATGTGGGAGCGGTGAGTGCCGTGACAAGGGACTGATGGGTGTGCTTTGAGCACAGGATGCATTTTTCTGGAGCTTCTTCCCTGCTTGAGGATGACCCAGTGTCCAGGAGTGGTTACTGTGGCATGAATTGTGCCCCAGAAAGATACTGTGAAGTCCTAATCCCCGATACCTGGGAAAATGACTTCATCTAGAAAATAGGGTTTTTGCAGATGTCATCGAGTTAAGATGAGGTCCTACTGGTTTCCAGTAGGCCCTGAATCCGGGCGCCGTTGTCTTTATAAAACATAAGAAAAAGGAAGAATGCCACTGGAATGATCCGGCACAAGTCAAGGAATGTAAGGATTTCTGGCCTCCACCCCAAGCTAGGGAAAGGCAAGGAAAGCATTCTTCCCTTGGAGTCCTTAGCCAGGGCAAAAGTCCCAGCTCATATCTTAATTTCAGACCTCTAGCCTCCGGAACTGTGGGGCAATGTTTCTCTTTTGTTGTAACCCACCTAATTTGTTGCACTTTGTTATGGCAGCCCTAGAAAATAGATACAGTAACTAAAATATATTCTCTCGGTTTCTCCACTTATTTTTTTTTTTTATTTTTTTTTTTTAAAGATTTTATTTATTTATTTGACAGACAGAGATCACAAGCAGGCAGAGAGGCAGGCAGAGAGAGAGAGAGAGAGAAGGGAGCAGGCTCCCTGCTGAGCAGAGAGCCCGATGCGGGACTCGATCCCAGGACCCTGAGATCATGACCTGAGCCGAAGGCAGCGGCTTAACCCACTGAGCCACCCAGGCGCCCGGTTTCTCCACTTTTGCCATCCAAAGATGGAAACAATTTATCCTGAAGGAGTAAAGAGAACTGAGTATTTTTGAGGAGCTAGATTTGGGTAGATTTCTCCATGATGAGTTAGAGGAGTAACATACGGTAAAGTAGAAGCTGGGTAATACGAGGCCAGGGTGACTTCAGAAAAAGAGCCGGAGAAACTTGGGGAATCAGTGGTGGAAGCCATCTAACTAGCCTAGAGCAGCAGAGAGCAACAACCAGAAGCGGGGCTTTGCTGTCCTGTTCACCACAGGAGCGGAGTGGGGTGGAGAGCCTGGGGAAATCCCACACAGGAGGCATGGAGTGGCCTGGGGTGGGTGTCCCTGGGAAGGGTTAACAAGCAAGCAGCATCTCCTCTAACAAGCAGGGGCTTTCTGGGATGCCTGCAACGGAGAAGCTGCCCAAGGAAAGAGTTTTAGGATAAAGATGAGGCTTGGTTTCCCCACATTTTTCCTAAGACCCCAAAACATTCCATTGCGAAATAAGGCAGAGTAAAGGATTGCAAAATAATCACTCTGCAGTGCAGTCTTGATAACCCTCTCACCTTCCTTACCCGCTTCCTCTGATTTCCCCACTGGCTTCTTCTAAGTCAATCAGTTTAAATCAAGGGTATTCACCTAGAGTCTCAGGACAGAAATTCTACTGGGAACACGACAGGCATGAATGTGCAGAGCGATCTGGGTATACTCGTGTTCTTTGGTGCCCATCATTTTATTTCATTGACTTTGCTAAGAAATCGTTTTGTTGAAGAGCATGCATAGACTTCCAACTGGCCTCGCCAACCCCAAGCCCAGGCAGCCACCATCCCCCATGAGCACAGCGTACCTTCTGAAGAAATGCACCCAGATCAGAATGGTATATGAGTCTGTCCTATTCTGGCTCTAGAAGAGAAACGTTACAATGAATTGGTGGGTGGGATCGGCCCCACGATCGCGAAGCAACCAAAATACCAGTGATATCAAACTGAGGGAAACTTAACTCTACCATTATATACTTTTTTCTTCACAAAGTTTGATACCTACTTCTCAGGGAAAAAAAAAAAAAAGTGAAAAGGAAATTGTGCAAATACTTGCTATTATTTTTAGTTTGTTATATATCACAATTAGTCACCAAAAGTACATGGAAACGGGTAAAACAGGGCTGTGTTACCCAGGATTGGTCTTGTAGGTGGGGGGTGGGGGAGAGGTGGGCAGTGTGACTTTGGCAGCCCTGATTTGTTTTGCTGATTAACTTCTACTTTCCTTGTTTCTTTATTTAAAACAAACTTTCCCTAGCAAAGCTTCATTCCCACTGACCAGCATGTTAGTAGGATAGAAGCGAGCTATACAGCAAAGACCATAGTGTTAACATATGTTACACCTGCTCTCTCTTCTTTGCTTCTCCAATCCTTTCTAGATCTGTGTGGAGCCAGTTAGGAGAGCAGGGAGACACAGGGTAAGAGGGAGGCAAACCCATTTCCTGCCGGATAAAGTCAGCTCTCCCAGAGTGTTCCCACCCTGTCCCCCACTCCGTGCTCTGTATTTTCCTTCCACCCAAAGAAAAATTCATTCTATAAGGAGATCCCTTTATGTCCCCCTCTTCAAAGAATCTTCCCTTGATCGGTACTCCAACTCAATCTTTTCTTTCTCTGCAATTCAAATTTCTGTTGCCCAGACTCTTCACTACTGAACATCAACTCTCAGGGACGTCTCTCTGCAGCCTAAAAGGGTACAGGAGCTTCTGAGACCATTTAAGGCTCTAAAGTATGCTAACAGAAGTTGAGTACATTCTCCTCTCTCAGATAAACTGGAAGATATCTTAAGCAAGTCATCTGTACTTCCGAAACACCAAGTAGACATCATGGGTGGGAGTTTCAGACCAGGTAGGAAGTGAGCGTCACGGAATGTGGGGAGCTCCTTGGGGGTTGGTGGGAACATGTCAGGGGTCCTCATATCCCTTTAAGAGGTAGCTGTCTAATCAACCTATTTCAAGGGATAGTCTTGATTTCATGCTGAGAAGGAATATGTGTTTCTGCAGATAAATCAATCCTCTAATAGCAATAAATAATCCACTTGGACATCCTAGTAGATTTACTTCAAATGAATCATGTTAAACTATTTTTTTTTCCTCTGGGGCAAGAATACTATTTGCAGATATCTGCAAATTTGGAAAGAGAGTTGTTTCCTAATGGAACTATTTTGAAGGAAGAAGATGGAAGAAAAGCTCTACTACACACACACACACACACACACACACACCCCTCTCCCCGTCTCCTGCCCCACCCCAAACTCCCTCCAAGTCTTCTTTCTCTTTAAACTACCTGCTTATAAATAATATCTGATAAACATCTCACTAAAAATGCATCTGCTTTTATATTAAACTTCAGCTAAATCTCCATTCCTGGACCGTATCATTCAAGTACTTGAGTGTGTGTGTCTACTTTTGCCCCTTTCATCGATAGTGCATCAAAATAAGTGGTTTATTTACAGATAACTAAAGTTCTGTGTGTGTGCCTAGGCGACGTTCAACTTATTTAACAATTGTGATTAGTAAATATCCTGGAAGATGGTTAGAATTAAATTTTTAATACAATCCTAATGTTGCTGGATTCCCACTAACACAATTATAGTATTTATCGCAGCCAACATTTACCAGACTTGACCATGTGTCAAGCTCTTTTCTGAGTGCTCTGGTAATTTCCCCAGTAACACATAAGGTGGGGCTATTTACCTTATAGTTGCCTTGTGCCTGACAATTTACACAGGTATAAGTAGTGGGATCCAGTCTCTTACCCAGGCAGCCTGACATCAGAATCAGTCCTCAGACATACTCTGAATTAAAAGTAATCCATTGTGACTATCCTAACACTACCCACCCCCCCCCCAAAGCAAATTGACCTCCCAATAGGACAAATAAACTCATGTAAATTCATGTACAGAAATCTAACTTTCCTCACTTGATATAAAATGTATTCCTTTTTTTTTAAGATTAAAAAAATGAAAGTGATCCATTGTAATAGTCCCAAATAATTTGCTTTATTGTGGTTTCTTGACTGCTTGGATACTAAGACAATGAAAAAGCAATCTCAATAAATTTTGTCCTATCATCCTAAAAAAAATTACCAACCTTCATGCAGGCGTTATAGAGCAAGTCTGAGTTTGTACTAAACTAGAAAACAACAAAAGCATGCTTTGCATCTAAGGTAATTCATAGGATTAAAACAAATAGCAAATGGATGTTCTCATTTAAAAGTGAAAGGCAGCAGAATGTGCCACCCCAAAATATGACTGTAGGAGTTTGGGACATGCAACCCCATGTATACTGTATATTGGTTATCTGGGGCCGTAGGCACTTGGAAAAGCAAATGGAGGGAGAGGCTTTCTCTGAACTCTCCTCATCTGCCTCAAGGCAGATCCTTCAAAAGGAACTCAGTTGTCATAAATCCCCTCCTGGGAGTGTCGTCAACCAGGGAGAACTAACTCTGGTCACATGAGAGGATCCTCTCATCTTTTCTTCCAAGGGCCCATTCATCTTTCTTAGAAATCATTTGCTCTCCCGTAAGAAGCCTGCATCCCCTCTCCCCTTTCACTATGAAGATAGAATTTAAGCCTGAATTCTAAGCTACCTCAAGGAGTTACTCATTTTTCTCCGACTATCTCCCATGTACACATGATGTATGCATGATAATAAACTTCTGTTTTTCTCTCGTTAATCTCTCTTTTATTACATGGATCTCAGCTAAGAACTCAGGATAGAGAAAAAAATAATTTTTCCTCCCCTACAACAGTCTTCTCTGTTGTGTGAGTGCCCTGGGACCATTAAGGTAAAAGAAATCTGCGCACAAAGGAACTGGTATACTGGAAGTTACGCAGACTTGAGGACTCAGGAAAAAGTAGGAGGAGAAGGAGGACCTTAAAGAGAGTTGAAGCTGATGACATTTGATGTTTGTGAGCTTTGACAGTCTGACAGTGAGGTTTCAGATGAACTACCTTTGCCAAATGGAGGCATTACTTGATTAGTCACAGGTACAAGGAATGTACTATGGGAGACAGTTAGTCCCTGTCCATTCTCCAGAGCTGTTTTTTTTTTGTTTTTGTTTTTTTACCACTCTTACACAACCCATGAAACCCAAGGGTACTCCAAGACTACACTCCAGATTCACTCACCCATGTTTGCCACCTACTTGTTCCACAACCACCACAGAATGAAAAAGAAAAAAGGGTCATCCACACAGCAGGTCACTTGGAATCAGAACTGATAGTCCAGGTAGAGGTAAACTGAGAAGTTCCCCAACAAGAAAGCATCATCTATTTGACCTAACTAGACCACGTTTAAGTTCTTCCCTTGTTTCCATCACTAAAAATTCTAAATTAGCATGTCACGTAAGGCATAATAAGAATGTCAAGGTTCTGGGTTGCTCTTAGCAACATCTATTAATCTGAGCTTCTGTCCCTTTTTACTAAAGAATAGTAACCAAGGTCAGAATTGGCAACATTCGTTGGCATTGAGATTGCCCACAATTTCTCCCTTTCCAGTGATTATTTAAGTGCTTTAAAAGTACGGCTTCTTTCACTGTTCTTCAGGGCAAGACAGAAGGAGAGGTTGATTTTCCAATGACTGTTGTGACTTGGCGTTTGTACTTAGACTTTCCACTGCTTTCAAGTTTCAGTTTGGGGACTTCAAGGGTTTGGTACAAAGTGCAGCAGCTCATGCCTGCTTCAGGACTGGAGGAGGGGTGCGGGGGAGAACAACAGGGATTCTCAGTCAGTGTCAAGAATTTGCTTCTTTAGAATGCTTCCCTAGAATGGCTGTATTTTTAGAGAGACCTGTGTTCACAGTGCTGGTAGAATTAAAAAAAAAAAGAGAGAGAGAGAGAGAGAGAGAGGTTTTGTTTTGCTTTGTTTTGTTTTATTTGTTTGTTTTTAAGGTTGGGCACAGAGGAGGGGAATTCTATCCTTAAAAACAAACGAACAAAACAAAACAAAAAAAACCAACCAACAAAAACCATAAAACATCACCTTTTCCAGCAGTTAAATGGTCTATAAGACCCCTGGCAGGTTAGAGGTTTAGAGGTCCTGTTTCTGAAGCATGAGTGAGAAGCTTAGGGGTAATCGGAATCATCCCAGAGCGGGAGAAGGTAGAGTGCCTTTATGATGGTTTGCATTTTACATAGGAGGGATGGCAGGTAGAAAGTATTAAAGGACTTTCACACATATAATACAAAATCCCCCCAAAATCAGGTTCCGTCTAGAGTCTAAAGACCTAGACCTCCTGTTGAGCTCTGGGGTAAAATAGGGGAAAAATTTAATAATACAGTGAAGTTTCCTCTCAATAAGCAAACGTTTTCACTCCCACTCACTTCCTTTACTCCAAACAGGAGGCAGAAAGGACACCCTGGCTTACGAGTTCAGAGGAGCTAGTCTGCTGGTTGCTTAACAATCTCAGTGAAAATGCTTTACAAACACACTACGGGACAAAAAACATGGAGAGAAAGAAGCTAGAGAATTCAGAAGGAATAGCAATAGAACATTTTTGTGATTTCCGTGTCTTCTCCAACGTCTGCCTCCATTTCCGATTTAATCAAGGCTGCTTGTGTTTATGCAGCTTTGAGCAGACCCCGCTACTTTGCTGATGCTCAAAGAACACATTATCCACATTTGAAGCAATTTTCGTGTAAATGATTGTGCTGCGAACCTCCAAGGGTCATTCAAATATTTTCTGAGAAATTGGCTCCTTGACGTTCTTTCTTAGAATGCCATGTGTTTCATTTTTGCACAGAGGAGATGACAGGCTGGGCATTCCAACAGGAGTTTAGTTAATTTAGCTAATCCCTGTCAAGAGAAATGAAGTGATGGGACTCATAAGGCCAGTCCCAGCCCCAAGTTACTCCTTCCCTAATGGAAAAAGCAAAACACGCAGTGTGGTTTTGCAACTGGGCAAGTTTAGAAATATTTTTGAGCTTTCTGTTTTGCCAAGGGTTTCATAAAAAACTCTCTTCTTTCTATTTCATGCCAAAAAATGTCACCCCATAAATATGTTTTCCCATATCTGGCTACATGTCCGGGATTTCTTCTTTCCTAAGAATAAATCATTTTTTCTGGGGTATAAAAATGCCACTTGCTCTATCAGATTAAACATATCTTTATATAGAAAAGGTATTTGAAACATTCCACAGTGGGTCTAAGGAGGGATCCTTACTTAATATGATTTTGTTAAATTAACTTTGATTAAATATTTGGTCTTTGAATTCTTTATGTGACTCTTAATGGAAAGTTCAGGCTTGTTTTATAACACTTCCAATTCTATTTTTTTTTTTTTTCTCACTGCCCTCATACCATTCCACTTTGCTAGAAAGCATTAAACAAGAATTAATTTCTGTCTTTGACCAAAATAATACCTTGGAAATGATACCAATGCAAGGGAACCCTCTGGGTTCTATTCTCTATCTGCATATTTATCTGCATAGTTCAGCCCTCAGGGTTCCAAGAACTCTAGCATTAAAAGAGTGTGAACTTGCAAATTAGCTGTCAAGTTTAATAGCAAGTGAATAACACCACCCAGAGCTGACTTGTTTCCATTTCTGGAGTCCTATTGATTTTGCTTTTAGGTAAAACACAGACACATAGGAACACTGAAAAGTAGCATTTCATATGTGCTGGTTCAGTATTTTCTTTTTTACCAGCTAAAAATGGTAATTACATTCACAGTCAAAAAGCTGAATAAATCATCTGAAAGTGGAGAAAATAGGATAAAAACAACAACATGCTTGAAATAGCAATCGTTGTATGCTTAATATGTGATCAATATTTATAGAGAAATAAATTGCAGCATTAGCTCTCATAAACCACCACCTGAAGAAATACAGTACAGATTTAAACCTTAATATTGGACAACTTTAATACATGGTCATCTGTTCCTGATGTGTAACAAGTCATTGTAAGTAAATCTACTGTAAGTAAGTATTCTAAGCTGATCTATAATGTTATTGCTAGTTAGCTGGTTAATTTTTAAAAATCTCTGTGTGTTAGTGTGTGAAGGGGTCTTTGCATGTGTGCCTGTGTTCTGGAAGCAGGGAGAGGGCTATGGACCTTTATAGATGGTTTCCTCTAAACTTTCTGGTTTATAAATCTTTGGCATTTTTTTTAAAGATTTTATTTATTTATTTGACAGATAGAAATCACAAGTAGGCAAAGAGACAGGCAGAGAGAGAGGAGGAAGCAGGGTCCCCACTGAGCAGAGAGCTCGATGTGGGGTTTGATCCCAGGACTCTGGGATCATGACCTGAGCCAAAGGCAGAGGCTGTAACCCACTGAGCCACCCAGGTGTCCTAAATCTTTGACATTCTTAAACATCCCAAAATCACAAGCTTATTCTATTTGGAGAGCACATACAGATGAGGACATGCAAACATTTCAGAAAGAACACACGAAAATATGATTCTGAAAAGTGGCAACGTTGCTTGAAGAGTAAACCAAGATTGTCTTCAAAGATTAACGCTACACCGAGAAACCAAAGGATGGAAGAAATAGTTTTGCTCGTCTTCAACCCACAGTCATCTGCCACACCTGGTACCCAATAAAATTTCCATCCCTATCCCATCTAATCATCACACGGCCCCTTCTCCCTCATTCGTGGGGAATTAGTTATTTACATTTTGAAACTGTCAAGCATCTCAACGCACTTACGTTTTGTTGAACCAGGTCTCCCATGGTAAACGGTAAAACCCAGCACAGTGAGCCTGCTTCCAGGAAACGGCGAATCAGCATCGTGATGCACCCAAGCCAGAAATAATACCCTCCATTTGCTGCAATTGGTTTAGTATCAGTGCTATAAAAAATAGATGACGGAAAACCGAAGCCTTTCACAGAAATACAAGTCTGCCGTGTGTGGCTTCTACAGGACTGGAGCAGAGCGAGACGGTCTTAGTTATACATTGAACTTGGGCTTCATCCTAGGCTGGCCAGCAGACGCACGTGCACCGCGTACTCACGCCGTGGCTGTTGGGGCGCTGGGTGGTGCCCACGCTGGCGATGCCTGGCTCTAATTACAGAAAGGACAGAGCGCTAAAGGTATGCCCTCCAATTAGAAGTCTTTTGGCATAGAAACTTCAGTCTATGGGGTATCTCGGTGGGGTGGGCCGGCCAAGTGATCTATGGTGCTTGGCTTATTCTCTTTGCTTTTGCAGAAAGGCAATTTCCAACACAAAAGTGTTCCTTGGCTTTGGCATCAGGAAAGTCGGAAGCCAGTGACATCCAGGGTGGAAGGTCACCCAGCCTGTGTCGTGGCACAGAGAGAGAGTTGCTGTAAGGCCAACATGCAAAATAAGCACCTCAGATCAGCTCTCAACGTGTGATTTTTTTTTTTTTTTTCTTTTTCTTTTTGGCATGGAATTGGAGCCAACGATTGTGTAGAGAAAGTCTAAGTAAAAATTGCAAAATTAGGACCTGTGGTCCGTGCCTTGCTTGACGATGACCATGTCTGTGAATCCAAGAATGCTGACCATGATGGACATAAAGACATCAAGGAGATTATTATTTGGAAATTTTAACTTTAGGTAGGAGAGAACAACTGGAGTCAAAAAGGAAAAAGGCAGAGAGACTCAGAGAGAGAAATGCATGGAAAATATCTTCTGCTTCTCCAGTCCTATCTCTGCTTTGGAACCAGATGTTAGGCCCGAGACTTACTTTCCTCTCTTCCTTGTGTTATGCACCCCTGCTTTTGCGGCCCTGATTGGACACTACGCTAGAATCTACACAAAGTAAACCCAAAATGTTCTTTTGTTTTTGTTATCTGCTTTATTTCTGGTCCATTACGTGGGACTAGCTCAGCCCCCAATCACACACTGGCCAGCTTTCACCGGCAAACTTGAATGCTTGGTCTTCGGGGTGATTATGAAGACACCCACCACCTCCCACCACAGCTGGGCCTGCACCCCATCCTGGCTGTTGTTGGCTCGTCCTCTCCCTGACCCTTCAGGACTTCCACGCAGCCTCTAGTCGCCCCAAGGTTGGAGGCCCTTCCCGATCCTCTCACTCGCCTTTCTCTGAAATTGCTCTCTCAATTTCCTTGCATTCTCTCTGATTTAACTCGCCCGACTGGCTTCTTTCCTCTGCTCCTTCTTGGTGGCGATTATAATTTCCGACTCTCAGGGGTCAGCCCTCGCTCCAAGAATGTGGGTGTGGACTTCAAAAAACCCTTAGAGAATCTTATCTTTCAAACCTGTCAGGTGCCACTTTAGGATTATTCGGTTCTGAAAGCAAGCAGTGAGTAAAAACAAAACCAAACCCACTGACCTTTGTAAAAGCAGTACCCATCTGCACACATCAGGAGCCCTGTCTGTGGGGACAGACTCCTGGGCTTTGCATCCTGTTCTCACCATTGACTGGCCCTTTAACCTTGCATACTGCGAAAGGGAAACAGTGGTGGTATCTAGTTTATAGGTTGGTCTTTCACTTACTCAGCCGTAACAATAAACATTGAACAGAAGTTTCAAAGTTGAAAAAAAATTAAAGATACACCTGTTAGAGTAAAAAAGGTAAGAAAATATAGGGAAGTTAGGAGAGAGGAATAAAAATCAGGAATCTGGCATCAGATAGATTCTCAGGGTTTCCTAATCAGTGACCTCTCCTATTTGAGGTGGTGGTTCTAACTGAGAACATGTATACATGAAGCGCCTACTTAATGAGCACTGCCCACTACCACTCCACAGCTGCACAGCCCTCAGCACGTGTTAGCACCCTCCTTAACTCTGAAGAGGCACAGTGAGCATGGCCACCAGTGGCTGTGAGCCCTGCGGGCGTGGGCAGTACCAGCTCTAGTTTCCTGAGAAAGGATCTCATTCATGCCCATCTCTGAAAGCACCCTAGATTTGGACCATGGATCTCCAGATGGGGTAAGATTGAGGTTTTGCACTGTTACTCTTTAGTAGACACACTATCTTTTTTTTTTTTTTTTTTTAAGTTACCATATTTTTACAATAATTTCCATTTATTATATATTTTTTGTAGCATCCTAGTGTGAGACAGGCTAGTTTGACAAGGTGTGGCTTAAAGATTTATGGTTAATAAATTATTTGACCTCACTAAATTTCAGCACAGCCTGAAAACCCAAAGCATTTTGAGCTTGTGGTCTCTTGCGGACCCACTAACTCCTGATATTGCTGTTGATTTTTTTTTTTTAAGATTTTATTAATTTACTTGACAGAGAAAGATCACAAGTAGGCAGAGAGGCAGGCGTGGGGTGGGGGGAAGCAGGCTCCCTGCGGAGCAAAGAGCCCGACTCAGGACTCGATCCCAGGATCCTGAGATCACGACCCGCGCCGAAGGCAGAGGCTTAACCCACTGAGCCACCCAGGTGCCCATTGCTGTTGATTTTATAAAGACTGCCCCACCTGTTCTCTCATGACTTTGTAGGATGGGGAAGGAGCAATAACCCCTCAGGCAACCAGTGTCAAACCAGCCTACAAGTTTGTAATTATTTATTCCCCATTGTCTTTTACTCCCAAGGATGAAGACGGAGAGCTAAAAAGTATATTATGCAGTGATTTATTGCTTCCTTTCAGTAACACCCAGGCCTCTAGAGCTGTTTCTTGGTTCTGTAGTTTACTATTTTGTACCCCTGTCCTACTCCCGCACACTCCATGGTAGGTGAATGGTTAGACAAGGCAAACTTGATTCCTATCATTTCTGCTCCTCCTCCTCCTAATTCTTCCTCTCTTTGTCTTCCCCCTCAATCTTCTTTTTATTTCCTTATCATTCTGTCCCCCACTTTTGCTTTCTAAAAGTTCACCTGGCCAGATGCTGTTGCAGTGATACGATTCCACTATGATTATGGGAGTGCCGGTGGTTTCAGAACAGTATACCCCACTGTCTAAATTATGGCATTCCTCTATGATTTGGAAATATACTAGTTCCCTGAAGCCTTTTCCAGGGTCCCCAAGAATACCTGGTGGGGATTAGATCCATTTTTTTGTATTACTCAAATAGTCTGTTACTCTAATCTCAAGTGCACTGTATAGTATTTAGTAGAATACTATCTTTTTAAAAAAGATTTATTTACTTGAAAGAGAGAGAGAAAGCATGTACATGCATGAGCAGGGTAGGGGGCAGTTGGAGGGAGAGAGAAAATCTCCAGCAGACTTCGCACTGAGCGTGAAGCCCAACATGGGTCTTGATCTAATGACCTTGAGATCACTGAGCCAAACTCAAGAGTTGGGCACTTAACCAACTGAGCCACCCAAGTGCCCCAGTAGAATATGATTTTAATACTTGGGGAGAATTTAAACTTAAATAATTTCATGGGTAAAAAAATAAAGCACTATCTTCTGGCCACGACTCTTCCTGCCATGTTGGCTCTCCCTGAAAAGTGGGGTCCAGCCCAGCTGTCATGACTATGTCTTTCTTATCATATTTTGCTCTCTTCCCTCATCAGCAAAACCTCTACTATGTCTCTCTACACTATAAACCATGGAAAAGACAACTAAGGGAGAAATCATAGAAGGAATAACAAAATGGCAGAAACAGAGGGGGAGAAAAGGCTTTTCGTCATGGGCGCCCTTGGGTAAGATGTACAGGAGAGAATGTTTTCCCTACACTTAGGTGTCCCAAAATGTTATAGAAGGACGATTCCCTCGTGACTGAATTCAAACCCATTTAGTTGTTCCAGAAAAGTCCTCCACTGACGTCACCCTAGGGCATGTCTTTAGGATTATTTTTCAGAAGCATGATGGATTTCTGGGGATCCTTGGGGTCTCTTTTATCTGATTAGTTGCTTAGATGGGAATGCAGATTGTAGCTCTAGGCTGGACAGGTTACAGTGAGCTAAATCCATCCTGGGTTGATGTACAGTTTGGAAGTCCCCGGAAAATGTTCCTGTATGGAGTTCAGCCTTTGAGAGGAGAATTTCTACCCCCTTCAACCAGACTGCCCTCTGAACCAGTGCAGCCTGGAGGCTGTAAGCTAGAAGCAAGAGATACATCTTTTTTGTGTGATGCAGAAATTTGAATTGAGTTGCAAATGTTTGAATGTGAGCGCAAACAAGCTTCCAGTAATCTGCTTGGAAAGGACTAGAAGGTACAAGTTTATGGGGTCTGTTCAGCGGTGCCTGACTTCTCTCAGTCAGAACCCCACAAAAGAGAAAGCACTCTCTCCTCTCTCAAGGACAGCTGGAAGTTCAAATTCCAGGACTGTATCATCACCGGTCCCTTCCTGGTTCCTACGGTGGCCCCAGACAGGTGCACGAGACCCACAGGTGAGCACGGCAGTGGCTTTTCCTTGCCCTCTCTCTCCGCATGCACTGCTCTGGGCCTGCAGGGGAGAAGGATGTGACATTTGCTGCCTCTTGGACGAGGGTCCTTCCACTTCTCCCCAGATTAGTCTAAACTGTGGTAAGAGCTGGTAGCAAAGCTCACTTTATCTGAAGCACATCTTGTGAGTTTTGGGGTAATCGCCTGAGTTAGACCGGGCTGCTCTCCGGGACACTGCGGAACCAGGAAATTTGCATTTAACTGTACAACACCCAGACCTGTGACCTTGGCTTCATCAGCAAGGACCGGGGTCTGAGAAAGCAAACTGTGGGTCAGAGCCCCAGTGCATGTGAAATAGGCTTACAGGAATCACTGTCCACTTTCAGGTGCCTCACGCATCCACACGTGCTACCTGAGCACGTTTACGTCTCTTGAGTGAAGCTCTTTTTCATCATGTTGGCTTTGATTCACACCATTTGTCCTTGAAAATATTTTTGGTTTAGCAACCCTCCATCTTGCCCTTCCGTATGTCCATCTGCCTCTGGGATGTGAAGTGAGGTGAGATGCAGACCAGCGTGCCTTTACAAATGGCACAGTCTCTCTGCACAGCGCAGGAAACCTTCCCTCTCTAGCCAATCCCAGCTCTCAAGGGAGGGCTCTCTGGGGGAGTTTCAGGAGGTGAAAACTGATGGTGAGAGGAGGTTTATTATGGGTTTTGTTATCTGTCATTTTGACATCAATGACATTTGGGCATAGAATTGATTTGTTAGCTACCTCAAAGCAATTTTCCAATCTAATTAGATTTTGTTAATGAGCTAATTCATCATTTTTGTTTGTTTGTTTTTAGGAATCCAAATAATGTACTGAAAAATAATGGCCAAACCTGACTTACTATATATTAGAGCTGGTTTACATTCTACCTTCGGCAGCTCTCAGATTTCCCTGGGCTGTTTCTGAAGCCTAGTTTATTGAAGAGTTCCTATGCTCTCCTGCACGAAGAAGCATCTTTCCACCTGAAGAAATGAAGG
The DNA here is from genome assembly GCF_030435805.1 of Mustela lutreola. Lineage (NCBI taxonomy): Eukaryota > Metazoa > Chordata > Mammalia > Carnivora > Mustelidae > Mustela > Mustela lutreola. The sequence continues at coordinate 26,733,207 of NC_081307.1, read as the reverse complement.
GCTCTACCTACATTACTCTTGGAAGATACTCTGAGCAACAATGCGAGGGAACCCCACACTGAGATGGTCTTTTTTCCAGAGGGTGGCAGATAGTGCCAAAAGTGTGTTTAGAAATACAGCTCTGTTTGCTACAGGTATGGCTTGGTATTTTTGTTTGTTTTTAACACACATTTAGTCTCTCTGCTCAGCAGGGAGCCTGCTTCCTCCTCTCTCTCTGCCTGCCTCTCTGCCTACTTGTGATCTCTCCTGTTAAATAAATAAATAAAATCTAAAAAAAAAAAAAACTTAAAAAAAAGGGGGGGCGCTGGGTGGCTCAGTGGGTTAAGCCGCTGCCTTCGGCTCAGGTCATGATCTCGGGATACTGGGATCGAGTCCCTCATTGGGCTCTCTGCTCAGCAGGGAGCCTGCTTCCTCCTCTCTCTCTGCCTGCCTCTCTGCCTACTTGTGATCTCTCTCTGTCAAATTAATAAATAAAATCTAAAAAAAAAAAAAAAACTTTAACACACATTTAGGGAACTTCGATCTAGACCATTTTAATAAAAACTGGTCCTGATAAAGCCATAGAATTCCACTGTCACCGGTAGAAATCCATGTCTGCATTGCCTTTACTCAAACTCTGGAGTGGTACCAAGGGAGGGCACTGAGCAACACAGTCTTCCTGGGACACGGAAGGATCTCTAGGGCACCTGAGGAGGGAAGCACTGGGACAGTCGGTAGAAGTTGCTGTTGCAAAAGCCATTGGGTTCTGGGACTGCTGGGAGCCACAGCCTGGGGTAAAAAACTATGTTGCCAAGAGCAAACAGCTTCCAGGAACTGCCCCGCTCTGAGCTACCTCTGGGAACAGCAGACACTGTCAGAGAAGATTTAATTGCTTTGAGCTTCTTGCCTTCTTGATCTCCCACTGTGAGTCATCCTTCAGGGAGAAGGAGGTAAAGTGCTCACGTTGTATTGAGCAAGAACAAGAAAGAAAGAAAGAGAGAGAGAAGGAAAGAGAGAAATTTTTCTCCTCAAAGCTGGAGGACATTGGCTATCAGAGCTAATTATATACAATTACTTAATCTCATGGACCTCGGATTCCTGGTCATTCTGGGTCAAATTTACAGAGACACTTGTATTAAGTTGTAGAACCTCTGGGTATATGGATTTTGAAGCCAGTGGGATTTTATGAAGGAAAGAAACTCTAAAGGTAAATTAGTCCCGTATATGCAGTAACACTTTAGGAAATAATTTTGGAGCTGTGGCAGAGGCAAAAGCAGAATGGGCCAGAGTAGACTAGTTTGCCTAGAGTTTCTGGATCTCACAGGAGACTTTCAGTTGCTCAAGTAGACAAGCAAATACAGAAATGGAGACCAAAGCCTTTAATGCAACCAAGAAAAAAAAAAAAGAGAGAGAGAGAGAGAGATTGCATGCCTACCATGCCTACCAAGTGTGTACCACCAAGTATACACCCATTAATATCCTTATAAACAAAAAAAATTAGAAGCTATTCTTTGGAGATTATTGCTCACCCAGTGCCCCAACCAAGTGCTATGGCTTCATTTTCCATCTGTAAACACTGGCTAGGCTGGTTGCTAGGTATATTCACTGGGGAAATAGGAAACTGTTTATATGTGACCACTTGGATGAATACATGCAAATACTTCCCTTTGAGTCCATCATCACATTGCGGAAAGACTCTCTGGTGTAGATCCCGGATGCTGAGAGTCACACAAACCCAAGTTAGAATTCGGGCTCTACCACTCACTACATGTGTGACTTGCAACAAGTTCTTTAGCTCGTCTGAAGCTATTCCCCATTGTAAGTGAAAAGGATGCTATAAACCATCATTTTAAGTGTCAACTATCTATTATCAGATACAAAATTCGGCTTCCTTCAATCACCAATGAGCTGTGGGCTTAAATTTGCTCGTAACTTCAGCAATACTTCCTCTTCCCCATTGGAAAATATCAAGAACTTGGAGCACACATGCATTTAGACACTGTATCCCTCAAATCATATATTTAAAAAGAATTTCACAATTCAATAACATTGTATCATCCATAATAATAGTTAAGATAATCAGCATGTTCTGTTCTAGTCACATGGCACAATGAAAAGTTCTAGAAGTCAATCAATGGCTGCTGTGGAATCCCTAAATATGGTTTTCACCAAGATTTATTGATAAAGTCAGTACACTCTTTGCATATGGAAAATAAATGGACTAATTCCAGAGTAACAAATGAGCACCCCTTTCAACCACATTTCCTACTGTGTTGCTCATTTGAGAATTAAATGCTCCCTCCTGGTGCAGTGAGTAGTGCTAAAGACTGATATGGAAATTGAATGAGAAAATGTGGTTCTTTGTTTTTTTTGGCTTTCATTTGGACTTTGGAACTTGGGGGACAAACTAAAAGCTACTTAGGAGCACTTATTCTTTTTTCTACTTCTTCTTTTGATACAGTTACTTTCTCTTCTTCTTGACCTTATGTGGGTGTTGAAATTTAAATCACATGAACAAGTAGCAATCAAATCCCCCATTACATGTATCAAATTTCAAGGGATGCACAAAATTTACAGCACAGCTTCTGTCTCAAAAAGTTTATAACCTTGTTTGGAGGAGACAAAACCAATCCCATGAAAAGTTCATGATAGAAGATTTAAACAAAGATGCAAACAAATCACAGATGAATTGTTATTTAACATGGGCACCTAAATTAATTCCTCATGAGTGCTATTAGTCCTAAATACCACATGCATTTGGAAAAGAGAGAAATCTATGAGCTTTTCAGTTAAGATTGAGGTAGAGGGCATGGGGGAAACAAACTCTATGAAAAGAATGTTGGTGGCATGGAGTCAGTCTGGACATAGGAAGTAGTGCTGAGACTCAATGATGGGGAAGACCAAGGACAACGTGAAATGAGGCAAACCCAGGACAAAGTGAGATGAACTGAAAACCAGCGAACATCTTGGACATTATGCTAAATTGGGTGGCCAACAAGCAAAGAATAGGCATCCTTAGGCAAAGCCAATCTCTGCTAAAGCTTGAGGAAGACAAATCGAGGGCTGTGAGGGGCAGGAGAGGAAGCTGCCCAGCTGTCCTTGGAAGATAGTTGAGGTGTTCTGAATGCTGTAGATACACGTTGAACACAACAGGAGAGTATGTGTGTCCACACGTATCCATGCACATAAGCAGATGGAGTTCTAAGAGCAGAGAAAATACAGAACAACAGGAAACCAAGGAAAGATGCCTGACATTCCCCGGGAGAAGCTTAGGCACAAAAACAATTGGAACAAGTCCAAGATGCTTTGGAGAAGGGTTTGTTTCTAGTTAGTATCTATTTGGTTAGATATGAATTTAAGCAACAAATATTATAATGGTTGGAATTTAATATATCCATTTACTTTTAAAAGTAATATGTTCAGCCCCATCACCCTTTTTTAATATGTTGAAAATAACTTCCATCAAAATCATGCCAATAGAAAGCCATGATATGCTGAGCACACTTTCTTTTCAGAAAGAATTCAGATATAATGAGTGGAAAATTGCCTTAAAGAAAAGATTGAAGGAAGTGACAACTTAATTAAACCCAGCTACTGGTCCCATTTTATATTTGTCTTTCCAAACTGCAAAGAATTCTGACCTATTTAGTCATGACAGAACATATCTTCTAAACAATCTGTATCTCTTTGGAGGCAATGAATGGACATTTATCAAAGACGAAAACATTGCATGTCTCTTACTCATAATATTTGATCTTTAAGTTAGTCTTAATATGTTACATTTAGAGTACCAGGAGAACCTTCAGCCACATATGTAAAGCAGTGACAGAGATGAAAGGCATTCCACAAGGGGGCTACTGATCTCAGAACGAGTTAACAGTCATGAGTATTTTATGGGTTACTACAGCACATTAGCCACAAACAATTTCCATCCTAGGAAGTACACTTAGTGCAGCTACTGGTGCATAATAAATATTTGATCCTAATTAGACCTAATGAATGAATCTTAATTCTGTATCCATAATGCTTTTGTAGGACAGTGACCCATAAATTAAAAAAAAAAAAAGTTTTGGGGGTGTGGGTATAGAACTAAAGCCATTTTAATACCACTAACATTTTTCATTTCTCTAAGTTATTTGGTGATGATAAAGAATTGTCTGGAAGTCTCTTTTAAATGACAGGTTATGGTATAAACACACACCTAGACACACATATTATCAGGAGAATTATAAAGTACGTAAAGATTCAATATTATGTACTTTATAGTAAGAAAATCTTAAATGTCCTTTGTTTAATTTATTTTAATTCATTGAGGAATTCAAGGTAAAATATGATTTCTAAAAATTTAATCTCACAAATTTTAGTTGGAGTACTGATTTGGGATTTGACAGATTCAAGTCTGTTTCTAAAGATTATTTATAAAAATTTTCTTCTCAGATAAAGTAAAAAGGATAACAATTTCATTTGGCAGAATTAAAAAAAAAAAGTCTTGTCGATTCTTTACTTTTTTTTTCCTTTATAGAGAGAGACAGACAGCATAGGGGGAAGGAAAAAAGAGAGAATCTTAAGCAGGCTCCATACCCAGTGCAGAGCCCAATGTGGGGCTCCATCTCACAATCCTGAGCTGAAATCAAGAGCTGGACACTTAACTCTGAGCCAGCCAGATGCCCCTTCTTTACTTTTAATCGTTAACTTGTATCCTCTTAGAAGGCAAAAATATTTAGTCAGCATTGTCCATAAGATATATATGTAACTTAAATACTTTCAAATGAATTTTTAAAAAGTTACATTCTATCATGATTTCCTATTGTTTTAAAGTCATGGCGCCATGATTTTCTAAAATTATTCACTTATCTTTTAAAAAATATATCCTTGAGAAATGTTATCTGCATATATAATTATACAACCTATTAAGATACATTGACATATTACACAACAGAGTCATGTAGCTCTGTAGTTTTATCAACTGTGTCAAGTTGGCCAATGTCTGTACCCTGTAACCTTCAAATTCTAGAGGGTGCAACTCAAGGAAATTTTATACCAGTGCAGGTCAGTGGAGTGTGGGGGTGAGAACTGGGGTGGAGGAAGGCTTCTGTTCCAAGCAGTAATTTGGGAACAGACCTAGTTGGTCATCATGCTGGACACTCCCTTGGTCTTCCAAGCGATCATGCTCCTTTGGTGACTGACAGTCTTGTTTCCCATAGCACATGTCTAGTTTATGGGAAAGATTTGATTAGTATCACCCGTATCTTTGTCTTAACACGGGGAAAAGTCACGGCCACCTGGAATGAGACTATGGACTCCACTCTCCTTAGACTGTATCAGAATCATGCTCCTTTAAAGTACTTGAAGGGAAAGTCACAAAAAAATAATAGGCACCAGAAATATCACAGATGTGAGGCCTCTGACATGTAAGACACTTTCTTAGTTCTAAGATACACAACTTGAAATTTGGTAGAAACATCAGATCCCGAATTATGATAGCCACGATTTTACTGGCAGACAATTGGCAAAGAAGACAGAACAACAAAAACTGTCATAGAGCTCAGAAGTAGCAACAAGTTAAAAAAAAAAAAAAAAAAACAAAACAGATTTGGCTAGCAAGCAGGGACCAGAGCACCCATTCACTCAGATCACAAGAGCCAAAGGTCTCATTTTGACCTTCTTACCATTCAAGAAACATCATGTAGAACACACCACCAATACCATTTTGGACTATGAACACTCTTAGTCATTCTTTCAAGACCTTTCCTTCTAATTACATATAAAGATGGCAATGGCTTCTCATTTCTCATATCTCATTTGAAGTAAAAATCTTTTGTTTGTTCATCTCACTTATTCTGATCTCCTACACAGTCACACTGATAAAAAGAACAAATTTAACTTCGAATGTTAGAAAACAGATCTGAAGTAAATATCAGTGTATTATTTGATCATACACTATTAAATGTAAAGCAAAAACAAAAAAAAAATGTTTAAAGTCCCCAATTTTTACAAATGTTTTACAACATTTACAAATGTTGTGTTTTAAAGCAACCATAAAATCAAGGCAGCTTGATGTTAAACAAATGAAGACATCCAGGAATTTTAATGCTGTGCATAATTTAGACCAGTGGTAGAAGTAAAGTCAGCTGGACCCTTTGCTTACAGCTTCTTGGAGGGAGAATTTTCCAAGAATATCAAATAGAAGATATGCAACAGAATCTCTTGTCAATCCAACTCATGATTGTCAATTTGTTCATGCTATCAAAAATCATGACTCACATTTGAACACGTATCTCTATAAGATTTAAAGATTACTGTAATTCAGATTAAAAATTTCTCTTCAGTACAGTATAATCATACAGTAGAGTATAATTTTTCTGTTTAATTTAGATGGGTTTTTCATCATGTTTTCCAAAAATGAGACTATTCCATGAAGTTTACTAGGATCTTGGATCTTGGTTCTAAAGAAGTAATATTGATCAGCCCTCAAAATTTAAAATTTTTTTTTAAAAAAGTGTATATTTGAAGCATCCAAAGCTCAAGCAGTAATTCTGTTCCAAGCAGTACTCACTGTTGAGCATGGCCTGAACTCTGCATAGCTTTAACTATACATGGTCAGCCTACACAAATTTATCTGCTATATGCACTTATAGGTAACATAAGTTAACACCCAGGGCTGGATACTGAAGAGGTTTTCCATTTCCACTTTTGAGCTGGTTTCCTCGTTGAACTACATGGAAAGCCAAGAAGCTCATTGTTCAGGTGGTCTGGTTTTCTACTAGAAGACTTTAAGATATTGTCAAGTTTAGTTCACTTCTCTGGACTACAGTAGCTTCTATATGACATAAGATATTGAGTGTGTGCTACGCCCTTTCAGGAAACATGACTTTATAAAAAGAAGCATCTGATTTTGTTGTCATTTCATGATTAACTCCAGAAATGAGACTGGAAATTCATGTATGTGATGAAGGCAGGGCAGGAAAAAAATGCCCTTACTGCCTTTCAAATTTTGATCCCTAAACCTCCTATTAAACTTTGGTCTTTCATTGTACCTTATAACATTTAGAGATTTTTGTTAATGTTTCTTTTCTTCATTAACTTCATATTCAAGAGACTTCAGAAACTAATGCCTTCATAAAATAATCTCAAGGTCTGAATAGCATTTATCTTTGATGTCACTTGGTTTGTACCAACACCACAATTCTATTTTAATGGTTATTCTCAGTCCTAGGAATTTGAGCCAGTGTATTAACTTCTTCAAGGTGATATAATCAAGACATAAAGGCACGATAGTCTAGCATAGAGAAATCCATTTGGTATAGAGTTGCTCCCTATTGTATAATATATCACAAAGACAAGTTAGTCCAGCCAGTTCAAGTCCTTAAAACATCTGGCTTCCCTCCAGTTAGATCTATACAACTGGATGGCAAAGATCAGGCTTCGGTGTTTAAAAATTGATGCCATAATGGTAGCTCTCTTATTTTACTCCTACTATAGGAGTTACCTTCAAGCAATAGCTTATACAAATTGGTTGGTCCCCTGATGTGACTCGAAGTAATAAATGGAACCTGTTGTAGATTATTAACGTAGAGGCTGATGATCAGAATAAAGACTTCTGTATTTGACATCTCTTAGGTAGTTAGAGACTATTGTTCATAGCGTTGCTGACATCAAAGCATCCAACTGTTCCCACAATTAATAAGAACAGCGGAGCAGAAACTCTTGAGCCCTAAATAATTCACAAGTTGCCAATAAATCAAAAATACTTTTGCTTGTGTTACACTTCAGTGTTTTCTTTAGTAAATATATTTATCAATACTCATTTTATAAAATTCAATGAAATAATCCATGTATATAAAAGTTTTTTTTTTTTTTTTTTTTTTTTTTTTGTCACTGTGGTCCATGTGACTTTGCATCGTGATTATCTGCTTGGTAGTTGGAATCATCTGTGGGAAGCACTCAGAGTCATAGTGTTAGGTCTACAGACTTGAATACAAATATTTCATTAAACAGTAGTGCTTATGGATGCAAGTGGTCTAGGGCTTTGGATATATGACCATTGGGTATATGGGCTATAAATAATGTGTATGTTTAAATCAACAAAAAGAATAATCAATCATCAACAAAAGGAAACACTTCAGTTTTTCATGCAAAGGACTTTCGGAATTATATCACTCTACTGCAAGCCAGGGAGTGATCCTTCTATAAGGATCTCTGCCTCTCTGAGCTCCTCTCCAGTAATCTCCCCTCTCTGCAGGCTTCCTGGCTATACCTCAAGCAAGGATGCAATGGTTGCCTTAGGCATTTGCTGGGCCAGTTCCTTCTGCCTAGAACACATCTCCCCCAGATAGCCCTACGCATAGGGCTGCCCTCCATTCTGTAAATCCTCTTTACTTTGCTCTATGTTCAAAGCATTTTTTACTGTCTTACCTGCTATGTAATCTCTTATTCTCTTTATCTTCTATTATTTTTTCTTCCCAGAGGAGTTTAGCTTTTTGGGAGCAGGAATTTTTACCTGTGTTTTACCAGTTGGGGTTCACTGATAAGTCCCCACCACTAGGAACAGTGCTTTCCTCTTAAAGGTGCTCGGACGATATCTGTGTACGTGAATGACTGAGCTCTCTCTGCAGTGATGGCGATGTCAGTGTTGTTCTAAGTTTAGAAATGAAGCATGTCCTGTGGTACGCCAAACGCCTGAGCGAAAGATAAGTTTCTTGCTTAAAGATATGGGGTGGGAGGAAAAACTATTTCTGCCTCATAAAAGGAAGGCATCTTTCAGCTGACAAACTTGAAGAGGTGATTGCTTTTTTTCCCAGTAATTGTCACCATAGCACTCATTATTGGGTTCTCCTGTACTCTTTTCATAGTTGATGCTAAGGTGCTCCATTTGATCTACCTAGAAACAGAATAAGATGTGTGTGTGTGTGTGCTCTTGCATTGGAGGAGAAGAGAGATACCTTTTCCTATGAGGTATATTTAATGACAGTGGGTAAAGGGAACATAGGTACAATTCACAAAATCTCGTAACAGTGGAGGATTAAAGCAGAGAAGACCTAAGAGATTTCTGAAATAGATGAATTGTTAAAGAATGTGGAAGATGGAAATACTTTGATAGGATAAAACTAGAAAGCTGTAAGGAGTTCTCCACAATGATAAATATTCAAAGATAGATGGTGATAGTTCAGATAGTACATCAACACAATAAATCTGTAAGACTCCATAGCTATAATTCCATTAATTGCCTACATGCTTTCATATTACTATTATTTCAAAGTTGATCACATTTTGCAAAATCCTATACTTGTAATCAGTATTCTAAGTTAACTTTAGCAATTAAGTAAGGTTAAATATTCAACTTCTATAAAAAACATGCTTATGCCACAGCACTTTGACATTCTTATGTGGTAAATTTCTGTTTTCCACCGCAAGATGGCTCCTTGAAATGGCGTATACTCAAGGACAGCACAATTTAGGGGACTCCAACAGCCATTTTGATTCCCACTTTATTTGACATATTTCCATTTCCCATCCATGCCCACATTTCCCAGCTCTTGTGTTCAACTCATATCAGGAACAATGGTTGTTTAATTATTGTCTAATATTTATTGAATTAAAGGTAACTCTTTACGACTCTTTTTTACTCCATTTTGTTACTGTCAATGGTTTAGTCAAACATGAGGAAGGAATAACCTGAAAAATTAATAAAATGTATCTATACAGACATCCACTTTGTCATTTCTACAGCATTTTCAAGAGTAATACTGATCTCCGGAAAAGAAATACTGTAAGAGGACTTAGCTGCCTTTTAAAAATAGGGTGCCTGGGTGGCTCAGTGGTTAAAGCCTCTGCCTTTGGCTCAGGTCATGATCCCGGGGTCCTGGGATTGAGCCCCGCATCGGGTTCTCTGCACAGCAGGGAGCCTGCTTGCTTCCCTTCCTCTCTCTGCCTGCCTCTCTGCCTACCTGTGATCTCTGTCTGTCAAACAAATAAAAAAAGTCTTTAAAAGAAAAAAAAAATAAAAAATAAAAATATGAGTTCATGAACATCTCCAGAAACAGGAACACGTGTAACCACATTGCATGCAGTTATTTTTGTTTAGAAAAACACTGACATCCTTAGAATAGCTTGCTGCCGATTTCAAAAATATGATTAAGTCTAAGGAGCAGAAGAAAAAATTATCAATCTACTCTGAATAATTTATTACCACACTATGAAAGCAGAAAATATTTTATTTTAAATGATTGCTATTTCAGTAACAAAATAAAGATGAATAGATATCATTCCAACCACAAGATTTAATTCACACGTACACACACATCCCATACACACACACACACACACACATACACACACACTTGTGTTCATCTATGGAAGAAATACGTCTTTTATGTTGAAATTATGTATTTATTTGAAATGTCATTAAAAGTGAGAAAGAAAACTTTAAACATTTTCTTTCACTTTTAACTCATACGCAAACACCTGACCACATGTTAAAGTACTCAAATACACAGCTGCAATCAGTAAGGTCTTTATTCATTGAGGAATTTCATTTCAATAATCCTCTGTTAAACTTTTTCTTGGACGTTTATCTTGAAAATCCCTACTTAAAGCTGAAATAAGTTTTTCTCCAAAGTCACATTCATCTCTCATAGATCATTTCAGAAATCATACTCCTTCAATATTTAAATAGGAGCAAATACAACATTATCTCTATAATCCATGGAGAATTTATATATAGTAGCCTAGCTAGCTATCATTCTCATGATGTTTCTCCAAAAGACAAAGGCCACTACACAAGTAGACTTATATTCAGACAGTAGATATTCGTGGTGGTCTTGATATATATGTTTTTAGAGGGATCATACTCATAATCTCTTTATTCTTCAATCTCAGCTGATCAGGAAAGGGCTCTCATTCTAGGAATAACGCCACATGTCTTCTGATTCCTACTCCGAGTAATTCATCTTACTCCAAGTAATTATGTCACTAAGTTCCGAATCTAGAAGTCTCTTTGTCACTGATTCCTGGTTCTCAAAATTGCAGACTCTTCTCTCAGCCTCCTGAATTTTTCTTTCATAGTCCTCTTTACAATTTCAATCACATGGTTGTGGTAATTACCTTCCAACAACTATCTCCTACTGCCCTGCGGACAGAGTACCAAGTAGACTCTCGACAAATGGTTATTGATGAAATGCCATAAAGACAAATGATGCCATGAATATTAGATGATTCAGAAGACTGATAGTTCAAATTTTATCCTTTATATCATGCTATTCAAATGAAGCTATATTTAATTATCATCATAATTCAATGAGTAGGACCTTTCCCTGCATATGATTCCATCTCTTGTTTTTATATTTTTACTGAACATTATAGCTTCACACATTTGACACATGGCTGTGCTTATATTTAAAAAGAATGACCTAACATATATATCAGAAGGGAAAGAAATTAGGAGTTTCGTAATAAAACCAAACAGTGTTTTAACTGGTCATGGATAATGAATTTTAATGCATAATCAATTTCAATGTATTGGATGAAATGTTGTCACACCCTCTTTTTAAATTGCTTCAGTCACTTATTTATTTTTATATTTAGTTTTGAAGATATGCATATTTTGTTTAATTTAAATCTCTATTTAAAATAATTAATTTCTTAAAGACTTCATTTACTACCACACGAATCATATGGAGTTTGTGGTTGCATTGTAATTATATTCCATTTTTTTAAACAAAATATTTATTATTTAGTATTTGCCTACAACCATCACAACAGTACATAATAAGTGACAACAAAACAGGTGATTTGTGAACATTGTCATTACTCTGTTGGAAAGAGAATCTTGAGGACAAGCATTTTTTGAGATATGTAACAGGACTGACATTAGATCTCTGTTCCATGTCTGGCACAATAAGCCACACCCTTTTCTTACTGATGAGTTTGGAAAAGTAGCCAACTCTGTCTTTTATCTGGGCAAACACAGGGCTATTGATGCCTAAACCCCATGCGCCAAATTTACTTCCATTGGTCCACATGGCCATCTTTCCTGGTGCTTAAAGACTTACGAGAAAGCAAAGGTAATGTATTTACTCTATGATAGGGGAGTTTGGTAGATGGTAAATCCACATGCAAAGTTTGTTTATTTTGGTAAAATAACTTTAGCTTCAAGGAAGACATGTATGGGTAGGTAGAATCAATGAATAGTGACTTAAACTGATATGAAGGAAAATGTGAATACTTGTTAAAGATTCTAATCCCGAATTACTGGGTGACACAGTTATTAAAATATAGCCCTGGGGAAGAAGAGCACGTTGGGACAGGAAGAGGATGAGTTTTAGAAGTATTGAGTTCAAGGTGATCTGCTGATGTTCATATGAGATGTCTACCAGTTACTTGGAAATATGAGTCTGGAGCTTGTGAGAGAGATCAGGGATAGAGACATAGATTGGGGGATTATTATGAGGGAGGAAACAGGTGAAATCAGGGGAGCCTGGACAAGAGGGACAGAACCCAAGGGAATATCTTGAAAGTCAGGCAAAGAAAGAGGCTCTTATGAGCAGAACTGAGGAGTAATCAGAGAGAATGAAGGAAAATACTCCAGCGTCATAGAAGACAAAGAAGAGATTCTAATGAAGGTCAGAGAAACAGCACTAAGGGTAGTAATCTGAAAGTCCTTTTCTCATATTTGTTTCCATATATTACTCTGTATTAGTAATATAAAAATAGGTTTCTTGACTTTAGTAACAATGACAAGAGGAAATTCAAAGTCACTCTTTGTGTTATTAGAACATTACTATTTTTCTCAATCTGTTTATTATTAATAATTTAAATATTTTTTATATATATCCCAGTGGAATTTACCTAGAAACAAAATATCTTTTTCTTTGAATTCTATGATTTCAAATAATTAACTTTTTTTGGCTCCTATACTGAATTTTCAGATAACATGTAAAATTACTTGTAACAACCAAAAAAAAAAAAAAACCAGAAAAAATTATTCAGTATTATCTATCATTTATCAAAATTCTTTTTTTTAAAAGATTTTATTTATTTATTTGATAGACAGAGATCACAAGCAGGCAGAGAAGCAGGCAGAGAAGCAGGCAGAGAGAGAGAGAGAGAGAGGAGGAAGCAGGCCCCCCGCAGAGCAGAGAGCCCGATGCGGGGCTCCATCCCAGGACCCTGGGATCATGACCTGAGCCAAAGGCAGAGGCTTTAACCCACTGAGCCACCCAGTCACCCCCATTTATCAAAACTCTTAAAAATATAGTGATGTCTGCCAGCTTTTCCATTTTAGCATATTGGATTGACTTTCTATATAAGACAAATGGAAAAAAATCAGAATAAGAATTCTCAAAATTAAATATCGATTTTAACCAAATGGTAATGAAAAATCATTAGATTTTTATTCTCCCGTGATGTCCAAGAAGTGTTAAGTGTCAAAAGTAAGGACCAGTTGTATGTATGTAAATTTTTTAAAAGAAGTTAAAGTCTTTATATTAAATATAGGCAGTGCTTGCTTTGCACAGGATCCTATTAACTGGAACTCATGCATATCTAACTGTATCTTTGGTCCTTGCTATCTACTGCTTCTGACTGAAGCATCCGCCCTGCCTCTGGTGTCTGAATTTCACATTTTTCAGTCCATATATTTCTGTGAACTTGTATGATATAGATTTTTGATTGGCGCTTTTTTGTTTTGTTTTGTTGTTGTTGTTGTTTTGTTTTGTTTTGTTTTAGTTTAAAGCAATTCCTCCCTAATTCTGGTTGTGGAATTTTTATTTGAAAGTGCTATCAATTTTTCCTGCATTGAGGTGGGTCTATAGTCAGAGTGTAAGGTTTTAATCCTCGAGCCCCATATGATTCACATATGCTAGGAAAAGCAATCTCTCAGAAATAAGTGACTGAGACATTGTAAAAAGATCTTTATAACAATATCTCAGTCAATGAATATGAAATTATTTAAGGCACTATGGGTCACTGAAAACAGTATTCAGTTTTACTAGTAAACTCCCAATTTTCTTCCTTTCTGATTTATATATAGACCATTCTTCTTATATTAATAAGCACAGTCAAGTGTTAAATTTGCCAAGCTATGATGTTCACTGAAATACAAAATGGTCTTCTGCCAAGTGTTTTTACGCATATGCTCTTATTTAGTTACTCAGAATATTGATTTTAAAAAAGGATATGTGTGAATACAGGAATTTCTTATGTGGACACAAATGATTTTTAGCTCTCAATGCTTTTTGTTTAATTTCATCAACTAAAATAGGTAAAGGGTTGTAGGGAAGATAAAAATCTCACTGCAATCACGTTTTCTCACCTTAGCATAAAAATTATCACTTTGTTTCTAGACAAGTTTTTACAAGTTTTTACACAAGCTGTGGTTAGTAAGTGATGGATCTCCCCATGTGAGACCAAGCCTGAGAGCCAACTCTAAGTTAATTTTGGAACATGAAATGCATTCATTAATTTTTAAAGTAAGGTTGCTCAAACACAAGTTAAAATAAAATGTATTTTGTATTGAAGACTACTAGTCATCTTAAAAGTTCTTTTTTTAAATAAAAGACAGCTTTCATTATTCTTTCTATTAAAAATTGTCTAATTCCCGGGCACCTGGGTGGCTCAGTGGGTTAAAGCCTCTGCCTTCGGCTCAGATCATGGTCTCAGGGTCCTGGGATGGAGCCCCACATCGGGTTCTGCTCAGTGGGGAGCCTGCTTCCCATCTCTCTCTCTGTTTGCCTCTCTGCCAGCTTGTGATCTCTCTCTCTCTCTCTGTCAAATGAATAAGTAAAATCTTTTTTAAAAATTGTCTAATTCCTATTGAATTTACTCTTTCACTCACTTTTTTATTCTTCTATTTATTTTTGAGAAGTTTATCATAAGCCACAGTCTTCTGTGTTATCAATATAAAGTTTAGGAACTTGTTTACACCTAGCTTTGGTTTTATTCTGCCTTGAATGAAAATAATTATAGTTGACACAAAAAGAAAATTTCAATGATTTAACTTCATGTTAGAATTAGTAATGGTAAAGTATTGATTTTTTAAAAAATTTATTTGACACAGAAACAGAGAGATCACAAGCAGGCAGAGAAGCAGGCAGAAAGAGAGGAGGAAGCAGACTCCCTGCTGAGCAGAAAGCCTGATTCGGGGCTCGATCCCAGGACCCTGAGATCATGACCCAAGCCAAAGGCAGAGGCTTAACCCACTGAGCCACTCAGGTGCCCCCAAAATTCACATGTTACATGCAAATAATTTATATTTCAAACTATAAAATGATTCATGGTTTATTTAAAATTTTATATTAGTTATATAAATAGAGCTATAAAACAATTTATACTCTAAGTTATAAAATGAGTTTTATAGTGAACAATTTGATTTCTTATTTAAACTCAGTCACTACGAGGGGATACCCTGGAAGCTGTTTATGTCTCCCAAAAGTTAGCATTTTATTGCGCTTTACAGTCAAGGACAATGACCACTTCCTACTTGAGAGTGAGGCCTGGATCTCTTAATTTGACATTTAACACACTTCTTGAATACGCACAAAATGTCTTCATTTATTTCCAACACTCCCCTGCTGAATCTTTCAGTACAGTCTCCCTGTTCTGGTCTATTCACAGACCGCACATGAAGGTCAGGCAGATGCCACGTGGCATCTTCTAACACGTGGCTCTGCTGGTACCACAGCGTGGGGTTTCTAATCTAACTGTACATTTAGGTAGCCATATTTGGTTTTGGATAATTTTCCATTTAAAGAGTGAATACTTTCATAGTAAAAAAGATAAATGTAGAATAGAAAATATTTTTCGTCTTAGATCAAAAGTAGATTTTTAAAAGATTTTTATTTATTTATTTGACTGAGTGAGAGAGAGAGAGCACAAGCAGAGGGAGAGGGAGAAGCAGACTCCGTGAGCAAGGAGCCTGATGTGGGGCTCCCTCCCAGGACCCTGGGATCATGACCTCAGCCAGAGGCAGAGGCTTAACTGACTGGGCCACCCAGGCGCCCCTCAAAAATACATTTCTTAACTGTATTTGACTGTATGCTCGTTAAATTCACTTAAAATGTACCCGTAAGTAATTTTTTCAACCTTCTTGGGTTTTTGTGTTTTTGTTTTTTGTTTTTAAGATTTTATTTATTTACTTGAGAGAGAGAGGGAGAGTGAGAGAGAAAGCATGAGGGGAGAGAATCAGAAGAGGCAGATTCCCTGCTGAGCAGAAAGCCCGATTTGGGACTCAATCCTGGGACTCCGGGATCATGACCTGAGCCGAAGGCAGTTGCTTAACCAACTGAACCACCCAGGCGCCCAGGTTGTTTTTAATAGTAAAAATTCGCTCTAAAAGTTGAATGCTGTCTAGTTTTAAAATATTTAAATGGTCAGTTCAAACAAACACTAAACTTCTGAATACTATTTGGAATTAAATTCAAAACCAGCCAAATGTCTTAGGTTTGCAAAATTGAACAGGAGAAGGACCACCGAGCTGAATGCATGTCAACAGTGACGGCCCCACTAGAACGAAACCAATCCAAAGTCGTACTTGGACCAGGATATGCAACAAGTCAAAGTAACTGAAATACAGTGCTTTAAAAACACATGCTGTATATGTGTTTTTCCATGAAACTAAACTGAGTTTCTTTTTTTTCAGGCCCAAATTTAGATTTAGAGCAAGAGACTAATAATTCTATTCTATCCTTTCTAACAGTGAATTGACCTTTTATAAGAGAGTACATTCTTTTTCTTAAACTGTATCAGGTTTCAAACTTTATTTATTTATTTATTTTTGCTACCTGTATCTTGTTTCTGTCAGCCTAGTTGTAACTGATGGTCCATTGTACTGTTGGCACATTCATGTCTTTCTCTGCAATCTTCTTCCCTCTTTTGCTCATTTTTTTTTTTCTTAGTGAAGTATAGAAAGTCACAGAAATATGTCCTTCATTGCCTGGACTAATCATTTTCTTTTCTTTTTTTTAAAGAGTGAGAGAGTGAGCGCACAAGAGAGGGGGATGGGCAGAAGGAGAGAGAGAGAATCTCAATTGGGTTCCACATCCAGTGCAGAGCCTGATGCAGGGCTCGATCCCACCACCCTGAGATCATGACCTGAGCCATAATCGACAGCTGAATGCTTAACCGACGGAGCTGCCCAGGCACCCTATGGACTGGCTTTAGACCCTTTTCTTATTATTCTTTGGTTATTATTTCTAATCTATTTTATATCTTTGCTTTTTATAACTGGGTAGAATGGCACACTTTGAAAAATCTTGACACGAACATCAATCTACCATTTGCTATTTACTAGGGACGCAAAATGGAGGATACGGCAACTTATCGGGGTGTCAGTGTCCTCAGGTGTGCACTGGGGAACATAAAGCCTGCTTAACCAACCCCATATTAATAGTAATACCACCCTAGATCTATTTTATAGACAATCAAGGAAATCAAAAGTAATTTCTGAACATGAAATAGCTATGCATTTGGCGAAACAGTAAACATACAGCCTATTAGCTCTGATAATACTGAATATTAAAATTATAGGTGCAATCATTTTGCAGGTAGACTTTCAGTTTCTAGGGCAAAGTCTAGTTGAAGACAGCAATACGGAACCATCCTGGTGATTCATGCGCCATAGCAGCTAGTCTACTTTGCCCACTTCTCAATTATATCTGCCTAATAGGGTCTGTCCTATGCTTCATCTTCTTCATCATCTTGAACATGAGACAGCAGTCGTAATAACATAGGGACCTAACTGTGAAAATTTCCTTCTCAACAAATGAACACCAACCCTATATACCTTTCCAGAGGTCTCCTGTCGGGCGCAAGTTTTGCAATACCAAATTTCTGGATATTCTCTGTCTACTGAGTTTTCTCTCCTCGGAGACTTTATTTACAATTACCTTCTTCCATCTGAATGTCCTCTTTTGTGGACCAAAGACTCCATTCAAATACAGCTCTTCCCTCTGTGAGAACCTTTCTGATTTTCTCGTAATATTGAAGCCTAACTCTGTGCTCCCATGGCAGTATATGTTTTTTTAATTTAATTTATTTACTTGAGAAGACAGAGAGGGAGAGGGAGAGAGATAGCGAGAGAGAGTATGAGCAGGGAGGGAGAGGGAGAGGAAGGCTCCCCGCTGAGCAGGGAGCCCAACATGGGGCTCCATCCCAGGACCCCAGGATCAAGACCTGAGCTAAAGGCAGATGCTTAACTGAGTGAGCCACCCCAGAACCCCTGTCCATCTTCTGATGTATGTTGAGTGGCTCTGTTGTCTGAGTCTTCTATGGGACTCAAGTGGCATGCGACACAGTTCCTCGAACATGGTTAGTGGCAAGGCTTGGCAATAGAGTTCCACAGTCATTTAATAATCTTGATTGATCATATTTTAAATAATGTAGGATGTTCTTACATCTATTTAAGGAGGAGACCTCTGATTTCTACCTTTACATGGTGCATTTAAGACTCGAAGACCACATCTAAGATTTTCAATCTCCCACCAAAACTAACAATGAAGAGCAAATTTGATCATATTGGATTAAATTTGTTTCAAAATCCCAGTATGGTAAGTATGCAAGGGCAGCTTGTGTCCCTTGAGTCTGAAAAATCAAGAAAGGCTACCCTTATATATGTATCAAGTTATTACCAGTTATAGAATGAAAAATCCATAAACAAAAAAGATTTTCTTCAAGTGAAAAAACAAGTAGCTGGTAAGGTCACATTCGCAAAGTTAAAATAGGTGCTCTGGCCTATCATTCTTTAATAAAAGGAGTTAGGGCTCCTTGAAGAAATGACTGATTCTAGAA
This sequence comes from Mustela lutreola, assembly GCF_030435805.1. NCBI lineage: Eukaryota > Metazoa > Chordata > Mammalia > Carnivora > Mustelidae > Mustela > Mustela lutreola. Next base: position 26,714,445 of record NC_081307.1, on the reverse strand, counting down.
CTGGGGCAGGAAATATATACAGTGAGGCTGAAGCATCTTGTAGTACCGGGGGAAAAAAGTCCTCACAACAATGGGACTATGTCAAAGGCCACAGCTGGGGCGCCTGGGTGGCTCAGTCAGTTAAGCATCTGCTTTCAGCTCAGGTCATGAACTTAGGGTCCTGGGATCGAGCCCCAATTTAGGGTTCTCGCTTAGTTGGGAGCCTGCTTCTCCCTCTCTTTCTGCAGCTCCCCCTGCTTTTGCTCTCTTTCATGCACTCTCTCTCAAATAAATAAATACAATCTTAAAAGAAAGAGAAAGCATAGCAGCCTCCCATAAGAGGTGCCCATGGCTACAGCTACAGTAATTTGCTGAGCAGTTTGAGCAGCTACTTTACTTAAGCAGTATCAGATTGTAATGCAAACTATAAAACATACATCCATGTGTTTGTATTGATACAAATGATTGAATTTAAAGAAGCTGGGGAGAACAGTCTCCCTTGCAGAATTCCAAATAATTTATGTAGATATTCCATCAGGAAGAGGAATGTAACTCCCTACTCCTTAAGTGTGAGGTGCATGAAGTTACTGCCTCTGGTAGAGTACAGTAAGGAAAGGAGGAGAAAGAGTAATGTTACAGTGGAGAAACCCGACAGACATTCCCTCAGCCAGGTGATCAAGGTCAACATCAACAGTGATACCTCATGTTGATAGTATGTGCCTTTGTTTTGATGTGATAAGAACGGCACCTTACCTTTGTGGCCTTCTTCCCAAAAACACATCCCTATCTGATCATGAGAAAGACATTGGACAAATTCTAATGTTAAGATGTTCTACAATATACCTGATCAGTACTCCTGAAAGCTATCAAGGTCACAGAAAACAAGGGAAGGATAATAAACTCTCACAGTCAAGAGGAATCTAAGAAAACATGATGACTAAATGTAATACAGCATTCTGGATAGGGTCCTGGAACAGAAGAACAGGAAGTATAAATTAAGGAAGTAAGAATAAAGGATGAACTTTATAATAATGAATCAGTAATTGTCCACTAATTGTAACAAAGTTACTACATTACTGTCAGATATTAATAATAGGAGAAACTTGGTGTAGCATATATGGAAATTCTGGTCCGATCTTCACAATTTTTTGGGAAATTTAAAATTGTTGTAAAATAAACAGTTTGGTTAAAAGAGTGGATATTGTGTTTTGACCTGAAAGTACTCCCTCATATCTGCTTTATTTTATTTTATTTTTGTTAATTTTTTATTTTTTATAAATATATATTTTTATCCCCAGGGGTACAGGTCTGTGAATCGCCAGGTTTACACACTTCACAGCACTCACCATAGCACATACCCTCCCCAATGTCCATAACCCCACCCCCCTTCTCTCAAACCCCCCACCCCCGCCCCAGCAACCCTCAGTTTGTTTTGTGAGATTAAGAGTCACTTATGGTTTGTTTCCCTCCCAATAATATCTACTTTATTTTTATCCTACTATGAGTTATTCAAGAGTTAAACACAGCTCTAGCTATGGCACCCATGCAAATGCTCTTCCAGCTCAGGGGGCCATGGGCCAGCCTTGGAATGAGTATGAATCTCATAGCCCCCAGAGCTAACTCCCTTGGACTTTTTCCTTCTCCAATGACTCAAGAATGGCAAAATTTACAGGAAAGACCTTGGTTTCTCCTGGAAAAAGAGAAAAGGAAATATAGAAAAGAACTATGACAAAAGAAAAAAAAGAAGAGTTGAACCAAGAGGCTCAGAAAGGCCTTCTGCCCAAGAGCAGAGGAAAGGGGAGTCTCCTCCCATCTCCACCCTGACATTAGCCAGTGGCCCAAGTCGGCTGCACTTCCTAATGGGTACAGGAATGCTGTAGAGGGCCCCTGGTGTTTCCTACTCCATGATTCCCCAGGATAAATCCCAGGATGAGAGTATTGCTAAGGAGAGCTGACTATCCCCTGACAGAAGTCTGCATTTAAACCTATAAGAAATGCCCATATTCTTTTGACAGTCCATCTTATCCAAGAGAAGGCCTTAAGATCTTCGTGGTGTTTTGGTATATAATTATTAAAGCATTATTTAAAACACTACTCTATTTCACAGAAAATTATAATATCCAAATAACAAATAAAAACTTAGGTAGAGAATGATGACTTTCCTGGAAATGATTGTCTTATCTGCTTCAGGTCAATAACCCTCTTTGACCTATCAGGACCTATCAGGACCTATCAAGACGGGCCCCGTCATCATCTATCACTAATATCTATCGCTGGCACTAATTTTTTTTTAAAAGAAAACTAATGTAGTAGTATAAATATGGGCTATAATAATATATCCTTAAACAATGGGTAAGTACTACATGGAGTCAATTTTTCTTACAATTAAGTAAGCACAAGAGAAGATTTAAGTGACTGGTTTTTGTGTTCTTAAATAACTACTGAAGTCATTCCTTTTTTTTTTAAGATTTTATTTATTTGTGAGAGAGAGAGCCTGAGTAGCGAGGATGGGGAGGTAGGGACTGAGGGAGAAGCAGACCCCCACTGAGCAGGGAGCCAGACCCCAGGACCATGGGATCATGACCTGAGCCAAAGGCAGATGCTTCACTGACTGAGCCACCCAGGCCACCCTAGTGAGGTCACTCTTGAAAGAAGGTCTTTTCATGATTTAAAGAAACATTTGCATGTGCACAAATCTGATGTTTATTTTCTGCCTGGTATTTTTATCCTTCCTTTTTTTCTATTTTATTATGGAGGGTAGTTTTCAAAATGTCAACTCTTTGTACCATGATGTGTCTAGGGAGAACCCCTAGTAGTATGGTCCTGGGTTGTTTCCTCTTGGTTGGTTCCTCTACACCTCCTTCTGGGCACCTTTCTCTCCTCTGCTCTATTGTATTAGTTTTGGGATCACAAAATCATATATGGCACATTATGAATAGTGAAGTCAGTGTTAAAATGCAGCTCCTACATACAAGGTCTCCGAGTTCTGTTATGGTCAGCTTTTCAAATGTCTTATTCAGTATGGAATTAATTATAGTCATTTTGAACATCACCTGCTAAAAATGCAAACTGTATCTTTAATAAAATGCTTATTTGTATCAAGAATAAGATAACAAAATATTCAAAGAATAATTGTAAACCTTATAAATTTTGTCAAATCTTTCACGAGGTCATAAATTTACTTTTATGAAAATCCCTCATAGAGTTCAGAAATCCTCTAGCTGATAGAAAGACATCAAATCTTAGTTCTCTGGGTGCCTTAGCATCTGTAATGGTCACAGGAGCCAGAGACTGGCTCATGCAAGTTCATCTACAACTATGTAGGTCGCCTAACGGGTCATATTTTTTAGGGATTATTTCCAATTTCCGGAGTCCTAATGATCAGAATGTAATCCTTGGTATTTTTAATGAGAAAAATAATGTGTCCCCCTGTCCCAAATTCAGTGTTCGGCCAATACATATCTATAGGATCAACAAAACAAAGGAAGGTTTTCAGATCCTAGGCTTGAGTATTTTTTTGTTTTAGATGTGACAGATTTGCTGAACAAAGCTCACGAGTCCTCTCTTCCTCTCTACTCCCCCCATTTCCCCCACTCAGCACACACACATACACACACAGCCCTCTACAACCCTGTTCTGTCTCACTGTTGTTAATATACACATCAGCTCTAGGTCACCCAGCTTTTCTGAAGGAAATTGACTCTGCTGAGTACTCTTTTATTCTCCATATAAGTTACATTACAAGCAATAGTACTAAACTTTTCAATGCTTGCAATGTTCCCTATGAGTGTATCAGTTGAACAAGCAAAAAAAAAAAAAAATCTGGAAGTTTATTATTTTTCCACCAATATATTTGACACCACCTTTGGAAGGGAACAAAAGGCATACTGTCAAACGGATAGACCTGGACAAAATGTTACTGTTTGTTCCTCACGAGCACAGAGGTATATTTAAGCAAAGAAAGACATTCCATGACTCTCCTGGGACTTCCTTCCTTCAGCTGAATTATACCAACATGTTCACACCACTGTGGTTCAGACCGTGTTGGAATTTAAAATGCAGACTTTTCTTTGCCAATGTTTAAATACCACGGCTATAAAAATTCATATTAGGATTGAACCTGGCCTTAAAATATCATAGAATAATGAGAGTTTAGTGGGGGGGGGGGGGAATGTGTGTACACATGAATTACACTAGAAGATATGAAAATAAGGGATGTCCCTGTTTGACAGAGTCTCTACATATATAATAAGGCCTCAAAGTCACCGGAAGTCACCAGGTTTGGGATTATGTTTCAAATCCAGGCTCACTGACATTCATGAAACTTCTAGTGAAGCGGGGGCCAAGTTTCGAGCAAGGCTGAGTAGAATGCCTCTTTCATGTGGAACCTGTGTGAAACTCAGTGGCTTTGGCTGGCTCTCACCTTGAGTTTCACATTCAAACAACCCAAAGCTTCAGAGTAAAATTAAAGGGTGAAGGGAAACAAACAAACAGACCCCACAACAATGACAAAGCAGGAAAAGATGACTTGCTGGAGAATGGAATGACTGTCTTCTTCCACACCCATGTCATCGTGGTACTGCTGCATTCTCCAGCTAAACTCGTATTGCCCTCAGCTATGCCAAATCAAGGCTTCCCCGCACTAAGGGGGAGAAAATTCTAGACCCCCAAAGGCCCCAGGAAGCAGTGAAACATTTGCTCAAAATAGCCAGAGGCTTTAAAATGTTGACTGTACGCAGGAATGTGATTATGAATATAGGCCTTAGAATACAGATTTGCAAGGGAAGAGGTAACAATTAAATGTCCAACTTTTGGAAATTTAAAAAAAGAAAAAGGCTAACTGAACATCTCTAGGTTTTCCTACTAAATTCAAATTCTAGAGATTACGTTGCATTGATGCCTCCTCTGAAAGTGACCTCTCCCAGAGCATTCTCCAGAGCTCCACCCCTCTGGAAACTCGGTCCTGTGGCCACTTGCTTCCTGCTTTCTTAGCAAGGTGCAGGGTGCAGAGAGCAGACTGGGCCGGCTGTAAGGAGCCACAGTCTTTGGCGGGGACTGAAACAGTCTCCTGACAGGATTAGTTAGGCTCATTCTACTCCTAATGTGCAGCCCAGCTAGCGGCGGGCAGCGTGCCACGGGACGCCAACCTCCGCTCTAGCAGAGGACTTGGAAAATAACAAACCAGTGTAATCAACCCATGAATTTTCCTTAAAGTAAAGGGAACATTTAAAAGTCTATTGAATGGCAAAAGAGGACTCCACTTTGCCTATTTTAGGAAATACACTTGTTTATAAAAATTTCTTATCCCTCATTCAGCCAAAGTTTCACCAGCATAAAAACGTCTGGCTACAAAAGCTTTTTGTTTTGTTTTGGTTTAGGGTTTTTTGTTTTTGTTTTTGTTTGTTTGTTTGTTTGTTTGTTTTGTTTTCTTACCACTCTCCCCCACCCAGTTTTCCTCTTTAAAAATTTTCTTTCCTTTCTTTCCTTTTAATTTTTCTTCTTTTACATTTTTTAAAAATAGCTATCCAGACGATCACAGTGTGTTTAAAATGCATGTTTTCTTTTGCCATGTGGCCTGAGATACCAATAAACTTCTTTGGAGACAAGAATCTTTAAATTCCAGGGATTTCAGTGGCCATGTGAAAAAAGCTACATTAGGCCCCAAGGCACACTGTAATTCTGAGGCAAGAGAGGGCAATCAAAGGAGAGGTTGATAGAGTCACTTTGTACACACCAGCCTTTGCGGTGTTCACAGATCTGCAGCATAGTCATAAAGTCTATATGATGAGAGACCTTGCCATAGAAAAGTCTTTTTCTTTGAGTTGGGGGTTAACCTGAGACATCATCAGTGGGGGAAAACCCAAGCCCAATAGATTCTTTAAGGGAAATGGTATAAAAGCATTAAACAAACAACAACAACAACAACAAAAACCCAAAAAAACAAAAAAAGACTTTTTACTGACCATAGTAAATACCCACAATCAAAGTAAATGCTGTGTTTGAAGTTAAAGTCCACAGATCAAAGTACTTTGCAAAATGTCAAGTGTGAGCAAGAGGAGGAGGAAAGGAGAGGCACAGAAACCGCACCGAAATATTGTATTGTCAACATGAGAGAAACCTGCTAGCAGAAGACCTTTGGCTAGGTAAGGCATCTTCAAAACTGAGTCACCTGAATTGTGCTGGGAGCGTACAAAAAATGAAACACACTAATAAAAAAAGCTGTTCGAATTCTGCCCTCGCGATCCACAAACCAGTGACGAAAAAAACAAACATAATAGAGCTGTCTCACTGTCCTTAAAGAGCAACTATAACATTTTCTTTGCTCAGGTGGTTGTAAGCGTTTCCTTTTTTTTTTTTTTTTTTTTTCCCTCTCGGTGCCGTGAGAAAGTTAAAAATAAGTAAAACAGTCTAAACAACAGAATTATGATGTCTGGGAGCCCCCCTCACTGCTGGCAGGCAGGTTAATTAGGGTTCCGATGCGGCTCAGACCCAGGCGTGTGTGTGTGTGTGTGTGTGTGTGTGTGTGTGTAGAGGGGTCGACGTGACAGAGAGCTGGTATTAAAAGTAAAACACAACCATAAAAATACACAGATGCCCATGCTGTAGTCGGGAACCCCGTATTTACCTGGAAATCGTTGGCAACCTCCGCTTATTCTCACCAGATATAAGTTATTGAAAAGACCTTCGTCCTAAACATATCATAAACCAATTAAATAATTCCAGAATAAAAATCTTACCTACAGGCAGCTGGGGTTCAACAGTTGCTCTCAACAGAGGAAGTAGGAGTCAGTGGCCTTTTACATGTAGAGATTGTTTATTTAGCCCTTTTTAAAAGGTCTTGAACTCCAGAGGTTTAAGATTAAGTCCAATCCAAGTGTCTGAAGGGGAAGAAAAAAAAAAAAAAGGCAAGAGAGAAGGCGAATAAGAGAGGGAAAGAATCCCAGCTGCTGGGTGGTGCTACTGTTCTGAGAGCATTTGAGCTATTTTCAGTATTCACAGCAGCCGGAGTTGTCTGCAAAGGGACGAAAAAGCCGTGCCTGAGTGGCCACCTCCCTCCCCCTTGCCTCACGTGGTGGTGGTGTGTGTGGGGGGGGTGCACACACCAGGAAACCCACAACAACTTGGTTCACCGTACAACTACTCATTTAAATTTGGGGGAAAACTGCCAGCGCTATTGGAAATGACAGCAAAAAAAAAAAAAAAAAAATCTTGACTGAAATCTTAAGGAAACACAGTGCCTGGCCATAATCCTCAAGTTTCCAGAATGACTTAACCTGATTTGTTGACACTAAGATGGACTATGTGTGCCTTCTTGAGAGGGAAGAGGTTTCTTCGGACATTTCCTCACTTAGGTGGGTCTTAAAAAATATTTTAGAACTCTCTGAGGAATATCTGTTCTCACCCTATCCTTCTTAAGACCGAAGACAAATGGTTTATTTCTAGCACGCACCTAAATTTCCATTTTCATCAACTATGCTATTTTTGAAAGCTACTGGGTTAAGCTGTTGACATTTCTTATCTGTTGGCAGAGACTGGGGACCATTCAGTGACACGATGAGACAGACACGGATCCCCTGCTTCTGCCTCCAAAGAAGTGATTCAGATTGGGCCGCCAGCAATGACCAGCAGACTTTGCGCCTTCCCTTTGTTTCTAGAATTATAAATTAAGATCTGGGTGTTCTGTGCCTTCATTCATTCAGCATTTTATGAGGCAAGTACTTCTGAGCCTCCTCTCTGTCACATGTTCGGGGAATACAATAGTGGGACAAAATATTGTCCTTGTCTCTGTATAGCACAGAGAGGCAGCAAGCATAAAGAATCTATGTTGTAATCTTTGATGGCTTCTTTTTCCCATGAGGATCTCTTCAAACCTTAGCGACTGGAGATCAGGATTTCTTTCTACTGTGACTGAAGGAAGATGCACGATGGGTGGTCATCAGACCAACTTCTGGCTTCTGTGGTTTACTCTGCATTGTACAACACCCCGTAGAAGGAGATTTGTTCCTTCCTACCCAAGGAAACATAGTTAAGTATTAAAAGCCTTGAATCCATGTGGGTAAAACCCCTGAATTCTTTCATCTCCCTACTCCTGTAACATAGAGGAGCGTCAACAGTGAGAAAGTACTGCTGAGAGCTAAGAGGAAGTGGGAGAAGATTCTCTGATCCTTCT